>NC_080634.1:94111287-94427643 GCF_027579445.1 Ammospiza nelsoni | reverse complement strand
TTTTACAGAACAGCATAAAATCAGACTTCTACATCAAAAGAAGGATACGGTCAACAGAGGCATTTCCTAGTTAACCCTATTTTAGATGCCAGAGGTCTGTTTTCTCCACTGATCATAGAAGTAGAAACTTAGCAACCTTGAAAACAAAAATAACACAACAAAAAACAACCGAACAACAAAACCACCACAACCAAAATATCTATTTCAGAATTTATTTTAATGTCATTATTCACCAAGCAAGAAGTTAGCTATTGTTAAAATTATCCAAAATTATGGTTGTTAGTGTGACTGCTAGAAGCCCTCAGTCACTGCTTTCAATGGTCTTGGAGTCAGCTTTTCATGGCTGTGAACAAATGGGAAGCAGGCATATAATTTTTACCATCTCATTATAACTGCAGTCCAGTCCTTGGCCTTGAAAAGGAGATGGCCAGCTAACAGGATGAAATTTCTTAAACCTCAGCCAGAAATACCAAGCATGCCATCCTCATTGGATCTGCAGTGGGCACCTGTGAAGCAGCACTGCAGCCCTAACTCTGGTTTTCCCCTCCCTCAGCACAACACTGCTGCCTCTTCACAGAGCAGAGCCGCCACAGAAATGTGAAACAAACAGGAGTCTCTGTAAGTCACCTGGAGTGTTATATTGAAAATGTATGTGAAACACGTGGGACCTCATTCAAACAATACTTTGGTGATTATTTGGACACTTCTGGGCTAATCTTAATAGTCAGGCTTAGCTTGACAAGAAGAACGTTCGCTTGCTCTAACAATGATGGAAATCCCAGCAGCAGTATTTCTGCAAGAGGGAATGCTTTGGAGCAATGCTGGCATATTTCTATTGAAGGCAGGTTTGGAAGAACCAACACTTTGATACCTGGGGCACTCAGCAAAAAATTAAAAGACTTTTTAAAAAATTATTCTTCTTTCAAAATGCAAGAGAATTATAACCCTTTTGTCCTAATGATAGGGAAAGGGTTTTAAATTCCTGAGTGCTCCCTCCCTCTAGCCCCAAAAATTTTTGTAGCTGTGGCACTGAATGCAGTCCCATTATTTTTAATGATATATCAGGACTGGGTAGAAGAATAGCATACCATATATCAAAAGCTACACCCTTGGAAATCACAGAGCTCTTCAAGAAGCCACCAACGGGTTAAATGGTGACCTGACCAATTTGCTATGGTTCATTTGGTCTATGCTAATTGTTTTAAATGCTCACTTTGTGGCATGTTCTTTACTGTGCTGATGGGAAGTGAGGCATATTTCTTTAGAGCAGGGATTCAAGTATACATTTATATTGGAGAGACTTTTTCAGAAAGGTACAGGCACACCTCAGTAGCACTGTGTAAATAGGAATTAAGCTGCATCCTTTATCCAGTTTAAAGAAATATATCAAATAAATATTTTTCAAGTCCTTTTGCTTTGCTTGATTTTTCAATATCACGCTTTTTTCTCTATTCTTCTGCAATGCTTAAAATCAGATTGCTTCTTTCCCATTACCAAGCTCTTCTGTCTGCTTGTGTGGTGAGTGGCTTTTTGTTTTTTTATCCCTCTGGACCCTGACCTGGTAGTCATTATTTTGTCTTTTCATCTTTTTTTTTTTTTTTTATTAGACTAGTCAGCCTTGATATTAGTCTTCCCAAAGCTACTATCCATTACACTGTCAGGAAAGCAAGCTGCCTTACAGTAGGCCAAGTGTCAACAGAAGGTGAGGCAGAAAATCAGCCACAATCTAAAGCTAATTACCCTGCCTAGAAGTTAATTAAATACTTGTTAGGAGCAGCAGGGTAGATCCTAATTAAACTTGTCTAATAACAGTATGCTGACATACTCTGACACTGGGAATTCCTACAGGGTTTAAATAATTGTACAAAGGGCAATAATACCTGTCACATCATAGTGTGCAGGCAAACCCTGAAGATGCACATTTCTCAGTATTTTCTGTATTAATTTGCCACATATTGTGCACTTCACATGTGTTTAATTTACACATGTTTTAATTTTTGGTGCCCTGGATCTTTTTAAATGACTTTGCGGTTGCTGATCTAAGCGTAACCACTGCAAAGGGAGATGGTCATTAGTATTTCATTGTATCATTTAATACACCTGATAGAATCCTGCGGATAGTGACACCTCCAGGGTTACTTAAATACAGCTGTGGCCCCTTTTTCAGATTTTAAGACAGTAGTGATTTTAGCTGGAAATGAAGGGAAGCAGAGAGCACGGCACACCTTGCTAGCCCTCCCACATTCTCGAAGGACCAAAATCCGACCACCTACAGACTGGCAATTTTACCTGCTGCAATTTCCATTCACAAGAGTGCCACTGACACCGACTTTTACCTCCACTGATAAGTGTGTCTTTAACCAACATCTCTTTAAGGCAGTCAGATCTTCATTTTCATTCAAAACAAAAGGCAGGGGAAACAGCTAATAGGTGCAACTGCCAGACAAATTTAAGGGGAGAGGAGAGGAGAGGAGAGGAGAGGAGAGGAGAGGAGAGGAGAGGAGAGGAGAGGAGAGGAGAGGAGAGGAGAGGAGAGGAGAGGAGAGGAGAGGAGAGGAGAGGAGAGGAGAGGAGAGGAGAGGAGAGGAGAGGAGAGGAGAGGAGAGGAGAGGAGAGGAGAGGAGAGGAGAGGAGAGGAGAGGAGAGGAGAGGAGAGGAGAGGAGAGGAGAGGAGAGGAGAGGAGAGGAGAGGAGAGGAGAGGAGAGGAGAGGAGAGGAGAGGAGAGGAGAGGAGAAAAACAGAAGGGGCTGATAACAGAAACTAATCTCTCTCTTCTGATTGTTTCCAGCCTTTTGACGGGCTGGAAATATTTTTGTTCCCAGACAGGAAAACACAATTTGCCATCATTTCAAATAAATGAGGGTTCCCCACAAACCACAGCAGGGCTTTTGTCTAGTTGTTTTTAAGGGATTGTCTATGCCAGCGGTTTTAATGCTGATTTAAAAGCTGTCGTTTGACCAGGTTCTGTTTTTCAACTGATGAGTTGTCACACTGCCTCGCGTGAGGGTTAATCCCCCATTGTGTTGCTGATGCCACCGCAAAGAAGGACGGCGACGGCAATTGCTGATAAAGCTCGTCTCTTCTCGAACAGCCCGGAGAGGCTGTGGCGCATGCTGATGGTTGTTTACCACAGAAAAATGCTGAATGCCAGTTTTAGGAGAGCTATGTTTCAAAACTTTTTGCCTTTTCTCCCAGTAAATTCAGTTTTTCACTGTTCCTTTCCTACCCTTGACTCAAGCACCCTTTTTAATAGGGGGTTAGGGCTCTTGGGTTGTAACCAGCAATGGATGCTTGACAGTAGATTTGCTGTTCCCATCATTAGAGCCCTACTTGAAATGCCATGTCAGTGAAACTAATGAAATGGAGTGCCATGATGTGAAACTAATCAGACATGATGAAACTTTAGGGAGGGGGGAAATAAGAAACCTGCAAAGATTTAAGCCAACAGCAGTGCTCTCATTTTGTACCCTCTCCCTGAACAGCAAGGATTAATGGAAAGATGTAAGAGCTCTGATCTTTTCTGGCAAGACTGTTGTAGAAATAATCAATTAACCTTGGGAGATCAAATTGACAGAGCTTAAGAGTGAAGTTATTTAAAATGCCAGATTATCTAGGCAGATGAATACATTTGTTGCAATACTAAAAGGAAAATGAAAGTCTTTTTCCAAACTTCGTTTTTCTGAACTGATTTAACATTATTTCCCCAGGAGTCAACTCTGCCTTTTTCAGTGTGCACTTTAACACATTAGAACAAAATGAGATTTGATGTACTCTATAAAGAGACTAGTGATTTTTCTCTCTTCTTTCAAGGAGTGGGAGGGTTATTACAGAAAATAGCTTATAGTAACCTCATGCTTTTAGCTCTTTACTTTTGTTTATTTGACAATTTGATTATTTGGGTTCCTGTCCTCTGTGGTGATTTTGGTTGGTTTGCATTCTGGCTAAATCATCTGCTGCTTCTTCCATGGAGTAAGAATTCCTTCTTGCCTTAAACATATATAAATAATGTAAAATATTTTATAATATCAGTTATTTTTAAGGAATAAAAGAATCCCATTAGATGCTCTTTAAACAATCAATTTAACTTCATTTGGTCTGACGACATAAAAAATTTATTTTATTAAAATGCTTTGACTGTGTTATTCAGACTAATAACTCTTTACTATTTTATTGTATTAAGATGAGGACAATTTAAAGTTATAGCAGCATCAGGTTGTAACTAGACTCAGTGCTGCATGCTGCAGCTGTGTTCCAGCATATAAGAATATGCCCAATGTAAGCATTCAAGCAACAACAATGCTGGTATGCTTGAAAGTAAGCATTCATTCACACAGTCTTAATTCCTTCCTTCAAAGAGAATTTGTGATCAACCTCATTGATTAAATCGGTACATAATCTATAATTTCAAGAATGGCACATATTTCCCCTCATGAATTTTAAATCAATTGCTTTGTTAAATTGAAAAAGTTGCCTTCACTTCATTCCTTCATTCATACTTTCATGCATTTATTCTCTGTTACTTTTTCTTTCTTCCTTTATTTACAGTGCTGTAGGAGTTTATATCAAATACAACAATTCAATTTGAGAATATACTAGAACTTAACCTGATTTTCATTAGCTGAATATATATACTTCACTCCAAACTAGACCAAAAATACAAGTATTTTTAAGCCAGTAAGAAAACATTTGCACACAAAGACATTCAGGCTGAATTGTAAAGGTAGAGTGTGTAAACCAGTTCAGATTGATCAAATTAATCCAGATGCACTTTGCCAGCAGGCGCACCAGTTTCAGAAACTGCCATCCCCAAAATTTTGTTTCCATACCAGCACCAGGTGACACAGTGAAATCAAGTAATGTATTAGTGAAGTAATGACATAGTGAAGTCAAGTAATCCCAGGCAAACTGGGACAGGTTATTTTAGTCAGCGCTAGCTGTGACTTGAGCTAACTTCATTCTCTCTGCTAGAGGCAGGGACACCCACTGAGCTCTTCTCCTGAGCTGCATCTCAGCTGGCAGACCAGCAGTTAAGAGTGCTGTGATCAATTACTTCAGCTGGCTCCAGAAAAGCATTTCTCAATGCTCTCCTTCTTCAATTCCTTGACTATGTAGCCTGTCCTAACTCAGTCTTCCTCCAGAACATGATGCTATCAGACTAAGAAGGGAAGTGAGGAGAGAAAGCTCTTTTGGGGACTGGAATGGAAGACAAAAGGAATGAGGAACAGATAAAAACAAAAACAATGCCTGAAGAAGGGGTTAGTTATGAAATAGATGTTTGAGAAAATTATTGGAAGAACTGAGAGGAAATGTCCTTTGGAAGGTCTTCATCTTTTACATATGGGCAGAAGGGCTAGAAACTGTCAGAAAAGGGATAGACAAGGAGTCCTTGTCTTATGGACAAGGAGTCATTAAAAAGGATGACAACACATTGCAGAAGTCACAAACTATTGGCCAATTCCGCATTAAAGATACTCAACACTCAGCCAAATGCTTTCTTAATATGTTTCACAGTGAGTGCAAATCCTTTCTCAAAGTTCAAGACAGTGCATCAAACATGAATGACACTTTTTGAAGTCGTTCAAATAGCAGGATTCTTTTACAACATAGTCTGGACAGGACAATTCAAGGAAGTGTAAAATTAATGGGTGGCTTAAAATTGTAAAAAATCTGCCCTGAAGAGGAAAATGGGTTAGTACCAAATGAGAGTTCTTCCATAAGATAGAGCTGGAAGATCATTTGAAGATTAGAATTCTGCATTCTTGGAAAAACTGTCTTTGAAAAGACTTAAGGGCCATGATGGATTGCAAATTGAACAGAAACTCTCAGTCAACTACTAAATTAGTACATGCTACTTTACATACTAGAACATACTGTTAGTACATACCTTCAATTCATAAAGAAATTAAAGCAGAAAGTAGGACTGCTGGGTTGCTTTTCATATCCTCTGGTAGGTTATCATGTCCTCGTTCAAGAAAAAGGAGAACAAATTAGAGGGAATTTCAGGAACTACAAGGATATTTTAAAACTTGGAAACATCATTTAGAGTAAGAGCAATTCAACTAGTTTAACTGAAAAAAAGAGGCTAAGAAGCGACTTGACAACAGTTTGAAAGTATAAACACAAGAGATAAAATATGCTAATGGAGAACTCTTCCAACTTCAATACCAGGGTGCAAAGTTAAAGGCTGACAAATAGTTTAGGAACAGAATGTTTGTCCTCAACAGTAAACATAGCTAGCACCTCAAACAATCTATACCTATGCCTGATCCTCTGGTGCTGGATATTTTTATTTAAGACTTGATAATTTTTGAAATATTATCTATCCCACCAAATAAAACTTAATCCACAAAGCTGACTTCCTGCTACAACTGCTACACCAGTTGTCATAACACCTGACTGCAATAGCTCTTTCTGGTTTTAAAATGTATGATGTTTCTAATCCATGACTGTAGCAAAGGTAAGCTTAATAAAACACATTCTAGAAGAAAAAAGCAATTACAAAACCATTTTTTAAAAAAATATTTTATTGCCATCACTTGCCCCTGATTTTTAAAATTCACTTCTCCACCAACCACTGCCACTTGTATATTGAAGCACTGTTGCTTAGTAATTGGCACTATTACAGGACTTTTTCTTTTCCAACTCCAGCCTTAAGATAAAACAACAGAAATTATGGTTCTTGTGCCTCTCCAGGATAATCTGTGTTAAACAATCTCCAGTCACTGCAGAAAGGAAGCACGGCTGCAGAAAGGAAGAGAATTGCTGCAAGTCCACGGTGTGTTAGTAGCACGAAGAGTGTGCTGGGTGATTGGTCCACTGGTCCTTACTCAGCAAAACCACTGCTTCATAGCCCACCTTTACAGGAACTCTTGGTCTTCACTATTCTTGATAAATAGCCACTAGAGACAGGTGCCACAGGGTGTGCCAGAAAGGACAGTAATGACTCAGGGAACTCTGCAAATTTTTAAAGCAAGGAGGTATATCTCTAGCACACACCACAGTCTTACAGAGGGAAT
Organism: Ammospiza nelsoni; assembly: GCF_027579445.1. Classification (NCBI taxonomy): domain Eukaryota; kingdom Metazoa; phylum Chordata; class Aves; order Passeriformes; family Passerellidae; genus Ammospiza; species Ammospiza nelsoni. Next base: position 94,420,626 of record NC_080634.1, on the reverse strand, counting down.
TCCAAGTAGCATACATAGCAGAGTTTGAAGCCCCACAACTTGAAGAAATGTGTTTCTTCTATGCATATAAGAGGAAAGCCAATGTATGTCCAGAAAACATACCCATGATTTGAAAGGGATGCTTGCTGCTTGCTTCCTTTATTTTCTGTGCAAAGATGAGACAAGGCAGACCACGGAAACCAAACTGTGTTTTCTCTGCAGGACTCCACTCTAAATGCACCACAGCAGACCTTAAACTGTATGCACAGTTATCTCAGCCTAATGAGTGGTAGCCTTGCTAAAGCCATCAACATCACATTGCTGCTTCAGCGTATACACTGATTAATTGCAGTCAAATCCTTAGATGCATTAGGATCAAGCTGGTTTCTGTATCAAGGAAGAATTCGTCTGCTGCCTACCTTTCTTTGGCTATTACCATATATTACAGCCTCAGGGAAGTGCAACCTGCCATCACATTCACACAGTGCAAGACTAATGGGTTTTGCCCCAGTAATTCCTTTGGGATTGTATTTAATAATTTAATATTTCTAAGGATGCAAAGTGGTTATTTTTCCCAAAGTAAATACAGTTTGAGGAGATGGGGAATTATCCAATTGGTCTGTTTTCCCATGAAAACAACTTTTAGCGTTTTTACCTTTGATTTTTTTATTGTAACACCAGAGCAGGTAGTGTGTAAGAGAGAAAATTCTCATTCTAGAAAAGACAACTAACATAAAAGGCAAAGGAATCAATGGAAAAAAAACTGCAACAGCATGGTGAAACACACAGATGCAAACATCTACCCTCTGCCCTCAGACACTGAAGGACAATCTGTACAAGTCCAATCTATCTAGAAATGACTGCCACTCCAAATATCAGGTCTAGGGACATCTCCCTTAAGTCCACATCTTTAACTCACCTGTGACTGCATGTAAAACCAGTTAAATGACTCTGAAGTACATCAGGATAAGCAACTGCTACCTGTGGCAGATTTGGCTTTTTTTTTTTTTTTTTTTTTTTTTGACCAGTGTGGGGTCAAACACAGTTGGAATAGGAATTTAGGACAGAAAATTCCCTCCTGCTAGGCTCTTACACAATCTGAGTTCTCATATCAAGAAAGGTAATACTTGTTGCACTTACTTTTACCCATCTATGTAAAAATATCTGTGAGAAAAGCATCTTGTAAGTGAAAAATGTTATAATCCTCAGTTTAATTTACAGTTATGAATTTGCTTTACTTTTGTATTATAGGATGTAAGGAATCAGTCTTGTGGAAGACAGAACTTTGAAAACTTGCTCACATTAGTTCAGGAGCCGGTAACATTCAGATATTTTGTAAACAAATATAATGTTCTTTCAAACAAGAATCTATCAAATAGAGCACACAAGGTAGCATTAATATTTACTGATTTGTCAGATTTTTACTACAGGAAATGGGGCTTGGATGATGAGGAAAGGATACAGACAACTAAAGGATAAGTGAAAGTAATAAACGGAGAAAAAATGGAGCAGGGGAGAAAACAGCTAAAATAGAAAAATGCTTTGCAAGGTTATAAAATGAAAGTAAGGTAACAGCTACTTATTGAATAAAAGCACAAGAATCCACATTCTGTAATAAAGGATTAATTGAGGCAGCAATAGAAAGGATTAGAACAGAGATGCTTTAATATAATGTAGCTAGGAAAGAAGGAAAGAACACTATAAAAAACTTCATAAAACAGTGGCAGACAAGGAAATTAGGGGACACAGAAGAGATCAAAACAAAACAAAACAAAAAACTTGAATGGCATATGTCCATTTACAAGGCAGTTCAGTGAAGGATGGAGGACTGGCCAAGTTTGCTCCATCTATTCTGTTTTATGGGAGGTCAAAAAATGATAAAGACAGAGTTGAAATGAGGTGAGAAACAAATGGATAGAAGATGGTGCACTTAATAGCCTCAAATGCTCTCTACCTATTAAGTGTATTTGAGCCTGGATTCCTAAAATGAGTAGCCTTATGCATTTTTGCTCTTCAAATATCCATCTCCTTTTCATCTTTACTAGCTTTTGCCAAGTCTAACCAAGAGTGTCTCGGAGATATCTAATTTTTCTTGTTTCAAGGAAAGCAGCCACTGTGAAGAGGCAAGAAATCCAAATCAATCCCTACCCACCAATGACAGAAGATTGCAGCATATGCACAGATGTTCTCTCTTCAGAAAGCAGTAAATAAACACCGTGAAGTTAATAAGCACAGATGCAGCACAGAATCACCCACACAACATGCTGCCTCTTGTTCAGCTGGTAGTTGGAGACAGAAGAGGGAACTGAGGAAATTGGCGATCTGTAGAAGATTTATCAGGGACCTTAAAAAATCTGGGACATTGTCTAGCACTTTAAGAAATGCTGGAGGGAGGTCAATATATAGTAAAAGTGAGTTAGTGGAGAAGAACTGCATGCAGACAAGAGGATATTCCTTGAGGACCTAGGGAGGGGCTAAGGCCACCGGGGAGGGGAAGTCACAGGACACAGGAAGGAAAAGCAGACTCCTTACAGCATGGTGCTCTAGGAATGTAGGATAGGAATCCATGGGAAGCCAGGCTTTCACCCAGCCACTCCTCCTGAAACCACTCGTTTCCTGTTTCCTCTGTGTGCATAGTGCCTTCACCTCTGTGCTGATGAAAACTAATGAAATGCCATTAGACCATTAAAGGCTTACTTAGAACAGTGTTTGAGGAAATTGTTCATGAAGTACAAATTTACAAAGGAAAACAAGTGGAAGCTGTATCGCCTCTGAGATGAAAAGACACTTTTCTAAGCTTAGTTACACTGATATAAATCAGAAATAATACCATTTTGACATGATGCAAGAAGTTTTATAATCACTGGCAAAAGATAAAATATAGTTTTTCTGTACAATGATGTCCACATTTTATTATTTCAGCTATGTCAAGAATTCTGGATATTCATTTATAAAGAATAGCTTCCACTACCACTGTTAAAAAAATGTAACCAGAAGGTCATCAACAAGGGAGCTGAGAGAATAATATATCATGAATAATGTATTAAATTATTTCAGTCTTTATCTATTAATGAATTATTTTCAATCATCTTATAATTTTCTTGAACGTATTTGTAATTCAAAAGTAATCCCCATGCAATTTCACCAAAAAATTATTTCTCTAAATTTTTCTTGGTCTTTTTGTAGATAGAAAGTAGCTGAAATTTGAATTAAATTATTTTGGTTTTAATAGGACATACAAAGTAGGAGTTTTTGTTTCTGTTCTCCAACAAACACACTTCTAAGAACCAGGTTACCTATATGGCATTAAAATCTTCACCATGAAATGTCTTCCTCTAATATTTTCTCCAAACATTACACTTTCCCCAGTACCCTAATAAGATGTTCAGTTTGATAGGGCAGTCGCTGAAATTCAGCATCTAAAATCTATTGCCTGTTCTCAGTACAAATTTTTCTTCCTAAAAGAACAACTGCTATGGGTTTTCACTTACGTCTTGAAGAATTTAAGAGCTGCAAAGTCATAGAAAGAATGTTGTCTTTCAGAACACATTGAGTGGTAGTGATGTAGTAGCTGATTAGACATATTTTCCTCTGTACCAGGTTATAGTTAATTCTTTATACCTTAACAGGAATCTTTGGTGGTCCAAAATAAACAACACAAATTTTCATTCTTCTTTCCAGTACACCAAATAGTACCTATTTCCACTGACAATTTTTAGATATTGTGAGTTGGTTTCATCTTTACTTCTAATACTTTAAGCCATAATAGTGATGACTATATCTGCACTGGAATCCTGCAGTCATAATATAAGTGACTGGAAAAGAGACTATTTTTCATTTTCTTAGCATAGCCATAGAAAAAATATATACTGACATGCCAAATAAAAATAACATATTTGTATAAATACTTAGCTCATACTTATTCCTTCTAGTGTGCAGAAATGTGCAGAGGTCCCTTCTATGTGAAGCCTCAGCAGCTTTTTCTGAATATCTAGGGGTGACAGATTTTGAAAATATTGGCAAAGGCCGTCTTATTTTGAAATTCAATTTTTCATTGATTGTGATAAGTGTCTGACAAGTCTGTGTTACCTGTCCAAATTCTATGGCCTCTAAGACACACCTATGTCTCCAGCAATAAATTTTTGGCCCTCATTTTGTCATGTCCAGTTGGCAACTGTTCATCTTTAATAATCTCCCAGTGTCCTAGTTTCAACTGGGATGGAGTTAGTGTTCTTCCTAGTATCTGTTACAGTGCTTTGTTTTGGATTTAGCACAAGAATGATGTTGATAACATGCTGATGTTTTGGTTGTTGCTAAGTAGTTTTCAGTTTCCTGTGCTCTGCCACTGAGGAGCTGCACAAGAAGCCAGGAGGGAGCATAGCCAGGAGGGCAGCTGACCTGACCTGGCCAAAGGGATATTCCACACCACAGAATACCAAGCTCAGTACATAAACGGGGCTTAACTGGCTGGGAGCCACTGATCACTGGTTGAAAACAGGCTGGGCATCAGTCAGTGGGTCATGAGCAATTGTATTGTGCATCACTTGTTTGTCTTCAGTTCTATTACTCTCTCTTTTTTATCTTGCTTTTCATTACAATTAGCAGTAGTACTAATAGTAGCATATTTTACTTCATTTCAAATTTTAAGCTGTTTTTATCTCAACCTATCAGTTTTATGTTTGTTCCAATTGTCTCCCTCCCATCCCACTGCAGGGGGGGCAGTAAACAAGAGACTGCATGATACTTAGTTGCCAACTGGTGTGAAACCTCAACACTCTGGAATGGAAATATGTTTGCCTACCTGAGGCACTGAGTAAAGAACACTCAAAAAATTGTGAATCTCCACACATATGTCATTGCTCTGTGTTTTTAAAAGTCACTTAAAGTAAATTTCTAATAAACTAAATTTGTCCATCTGCATTTCTAATTTACAGCACAGAACTATGTAATTTCCATCAAGCTGACAAGAGAACATACCTTCTGAGTGGTAGTGAGTCTATCCAGGTCTTCTTCAAGTTCCAAGTTCTTTTCTTTTAATCACTCACCCCTCACCCTTTTTCGGTTTTTTTGGCACATCCTTTGTTTTTTTCCCACCCCTCCAGCCACATGCAATGCCACTACCTACTCTGCCTAGGGCTCTGCCTAGGACCTGGTGTGAGCAAGGGAGTTCAGGAAGTGCACTGACAGACTGGCTCAAGCTCTGACCATGGTACTACATCAGCTGCAAACTTTCTAACAGCTTCATGCTAACCTGACCCTCACAGAGAAAAACCCCAGTGGGAGGACACAAACACCTGTAATCAAGGCTGACATCTAAGAACAGTCACTGAAGTATTTTGGGTTTCTTGGCATCAGTTCTGGCAGACAGCAGCTCTCAGTGAAAACATAGTATTTGTTGGGATTCTTTCCTGGAAACATCAAACATACTTTAATCCAAGTACTATTTTCTTGTGAATAGAATCAAAGAATTTAAGAAAGTGCTCAGGGACACAGACTTTCCAGATTCCATTTTAATTTAAGACTATAAATACTCATAAAGAGAGGCTTGCATTCAGCTTTAGGGATCAAGCTGAGTAATCCTCATTGGAAGCCTTTTTGTATTTATATGATCGTGTTAGATCTTGATAAGACAGTGACTTATCTAAGGCAGAAACTTGCAAAATCTCCATCACATCGTCAGAAAGCACATTCTGCCAGACTTTTTAATTCCAAAACAGGTCAGGCAGACTCATCTCCAGATGGCTCCCAAACCAGCTGGAACCCTCCCTCAGGTCCCAAAGGACACTACTGGAGAATACCAGTGACTTGAAACAGGTGTGAAATCCTGCCTGGCCCCAGCTGTACTGAGCACAAAACTGCCATCAGACAAAACCAAACATGCAATTCCTAATCTGGTTGCTGGAACCAGTGATCAACCATGGTGAGCAATGAGCAAATGCAACAGGACCGACACAAAAAACAACAAAAAAAAAAGGCAAAGGCAGACTGGTCCCTTTGCCCTACTCATGCAAATCCCTCCAAATGCACCCAAGGAGTGTGATGTGCAGCAGATATGCTGTATCACACAGACACAGGCATTGCCTGCATGAATCGGAAAAACTGGATCCTGTGAGTAGTTTCAGCACGTGAGCCTTTATGTGACAGCAGAAAATATAAAGGGAGGGAGAGGAGCTAGTGATCATAAAACTTCCTGGCATCAACTGACACAGCAAGGGCAGAAAGAACACATCTAATTTTAATATTTCCTCCACAGGAGTGATTTTTTCTTCCCCTCAGACAAAGTGAAGAGGCTTTCTCTGACCATAAACTGTTCAGCAGGGACAATGCCTGACTTAGTAAAGGCAATTTATGATCATCTGGCAAAGTTTCCAATTTCCAATCTCCTTTTGCAGGATCAGACAGTCTTTGCTGCCTAGAAAACAGGGCACAATGGTGGGAAAAGAAGGATAGACTCCAGTCTATACAAAGAATGCCCCTTCCAATAGCTTATCTTTTTTCCAGGTAGGTCAGATCCTGAGCACCTCGGCCTCCTTGTCAGCTTTTGCTACTGCTGTTTTAAGCCATTTTGGCTCTGTGCATCAAGCCCCCACCTCCACAGCCACCACACAGACCCTCTTTCAGACAGTCTTCTCCAGAGGCTACATAATCCTATTGGGAATGACCTCCAAAACTTGACAGCAATCCCTGTTTTAGATTGCTTTAAAGATCACTTTTCCACAGGAGTATACAAAAGTACAACCAGATCTGTGTTTTATATATATAAATTGTTAGCCTAACCCAAAATGTGTTCACTGGATTTGAAGAGAGAACTCCCATTTTACCTTCACAATGGTGCTGGAATGGTTGAATAAAGTGTTGCCCTGCTGCCCATATGCCATTCAGCTTCTGTCTGTCTTTTTGTTTACACTGGGAATACAATAGGAACTATAGTCCTTCCAATGCATCATTTATAAGTGTATTCTACCTCTGAATGTACAGACAGAACTGGCTCTGTGAATGAGCTCTGTGAATATTGCCAAGACACTGTGCTTTGTTCAGCATTATTCTTCACAATAGATACCACACTTTGGAAGTAATTTTAAAAAGGGAATCAAAATAGTGGTACTTTTAGCCTTTGTTTCTTTTATACCACACTGCATTCTCTGTCTCTCACTCAGCTGCTTCTATTATACTGACAAATTAAATAAACCACTCCATTGCTAAAGAGGCTTGGGCGGGCTGGGCTTCGGTACACTGCTGCACGAGGAAGTCGAAATAAACATTTATACCAGTTTTATTCTTAACAAATTTAAGCTAACTTTAGTCAAGCATCCTTTTTTTGTTGGTTTTTACTTTTTTTTTTAAAGAATGAACGAAAGAAAGAAAAAGGGAAAGGGGGAAAAAAAGGAAGGAGTACTTCAAATTTTTGAGCCGATCTGCAGCATCAAGGGATGTGGCATCTGAAGCAATGAAGTAATGAGAAGCCATGTGTCCAGGTAATGAGCCTGATATTTTTTTAGTGCTCCAGTTTCTGCAAGTTCATTCCTGCTGTGGGGCCTCTGGGAGAGTGACTCGGTGAGTTGCGGGCAAAGTGGTGTGGTACAGACAGGGTCCCTTGCAGAGGCTCGCTGTATGCAGATCGCAAACTTCTGCAGCAAACTTTGCACTCGATCCGGGGATTTACCTCTCCTGCTGCAGGCATAGCTCTGCTTTGGAAGGCGTTTGTTCGCATGCTCTTCAGCATACAGAAATAAGGGCAGGTGGGGGAGTGCTGAGAAAAGTGTGTTGGATGGCAAGGGCAGGTTGTGCTGATTACGGGCGTGTATTTGTAGACAGACAGATGGACAGGTAGAAAAATGTGTTGGTTTGTAATTTGGCTATAGAATGTATTCCCACCGTGCCTCTTGTAAAAAAGAGAAGAAAATGCAGATAGAGTGGCAATGTGGCCTTTACCTGCTTCAAGGTGCTTTCTGACTTTTGGCTCTTTTCTTCAGCAGGCAGTAAACAGAGAGGAGAACTGGGGAGCAACTTGTTGTGGTCTGCTTGTGTGTAGATTAAGCATGAAAGGTCATCTTCCACATTTGCAAGCGCTGGTGCAGTGGTGGGGATGTACGCTGTTTATAGACACTTGTCCGTATAGTTCAGTATTCTCAAAAATACTGTCAAAAAACAGTGTTATTTTCCCAAATGAGATCAGAGTAATGAACACAATGTTGCTTGCGTTAGGTCTGAAAGCTCTCCCTGTACTCCTGGAGCTGTGTGTGAATAATGCAGGACCAGTCTCACTCTGCCAGTGCCTTTCCCCTCCTCTCCTAACAAAGCAGACAACTTACAGGCAGGAGTCTGAGCTAGGAAGGAAACTCTTTTTTTTTCTTTTTATGGGGGATGGGGGGGGGAGTTGTTTTAAAGGACATTAGAAGTGGTCAGCTTCCTTCTGAAATGGGCACTAAATGCCAGCCATGGGCTGTGAAAAGCTGAGGTTCCTTTCCGAGGCAGGGAGGCTGCAAAACAGGCTGGGTCCGCTCCAGCAGGGATGGCCTTTGGCGGTCAGGTCAGGCAGGGAGCACTTGGCAAGGAGTGATCAGGGCTTATTTTTTATTACTATAGAAAGACTCTTTTAAAAGGGGGAAGGAAAGAAAATCCCTCAGGTGAAATTTCCTTCTATTGTCTAGCAAAAATTCCCTTTAATTTGTCCCCAGGGCCATCCAGCCGCCTTGCAATTCCCCACTCCCGCCTCTGTCAACGCTAGCGGCGGGAGGGAGCTCCCTAGAGAAGGGAGCGGGAAAGCTGAAGGTCAGGGTTACCCACTGTGGCATGACTTTTAAGCTAAAGGGGGTTTTATTTCTCTTGTTGCCGTGTCAGGTTTAATTTGGCCTGCATTATTCCAAAAGGGTGGGCCTGCTCATGACAGGAGGGGGTTAAATGGGATTACAAGCTTTAGAGGTTGTCAGCAGCCACTGCTGCCTGGGGATGTAAAATTGCGATTTAATGGTCAGCTCTATCTGTATAGTATCAGTGGAAATCTGCTGTTTTCAGCAACTTAATAGGCACTGTGTTTTCAGGAGGGGCCGGTTTTGGGGGGAAGGGAGGCCGGCGGGGAGAGCTGGAGCGGGCAGCCCCTCCAGCAGGCTGCGGTCAGTCCCGCACGGGGCTCGGCTTCCCCATGGAAGCAGCAGCTCCGCGCCTCGGCCCGGCCGAGGGCACACACGGCCCGGGGAGCGCCGGGAGGCGGCTGCAGGGCAGGGAAGGGCGGCGGCGGCCAGAGGAGCCCCGGGCCGGGGGTGTCCGTGTGTGGGTTGTGCGTGTGCCGGGGGCGGGGGGTGAATCGTGCTGAGGGTAGGCGGAGGGGCCTGGCCGGCAGACACAGGCATTGTCTGCTCGCGAATGAGGGGTCAGCCCGGAAAGTTCAGGATTAGTAAATCTAATATCCTGTCAAAATTCTCATGGTAATGAGCCCCGGCCGGCGGAGCTGGCGGAGCAGCCCGGCCCGGCGCTCCCGGCACCATTTGTGAGCGGGAGGTTGTGCTGCGCTGGCACGGGCCGGGCGGGAGCGCGGCGGGCCCGCGGCTCCGGGCCGGGGAGGCGGCTCTGGCTCCGCTCCCTGGGCTCCTGCTCCTTCCCCAGCGCTCCCTGCAGCGGCTTGGCCGCAGTGACAGGAGTGGTCTGCGTTTGGATTTTCGTTGCCCTTGCAGGATTTCCCCCGCACTCGGCGTTTCTGGCGTTAAAAATAAGGGAAGAGAGACGAAATTATGATTAACCATACACATACTGCGTTATAAAATGTTTTTCGAAGGGCTTTTCTCTCATTTGCAGGGACGGTAAGTTTAAAACGGCAGACAGGAGGACATCAGAAGAAAATAAGCCACTGTGCAAGCCAGTAGGATTTCAATAAATAATAAACTGTGGGCCACAACAGTATTGTTTTTAGCTCACAGATAATATAAAAATACAGTTCTCAAGCAAGTAACAAAAAAGATGGGGGGAGGGGGAAGAGGAGGGGAAAAAAAGAAGGAGGGGGGAGAGAAAGTTCCTGTGCACTTTGTTCAAGGTTCTGCACCTCTCTAAGCAGCTGTCACATCCGTACATTATGGTACATTGAATCTGAATGAGGCTCTCCACATCAAAACCTTGCATCCATTATGATATCATCTCCTGCTCTAAGCTGTAATGCTTATTAATTCTGCACCCATACTCTCCAAGCTTCAGCAAATGTATTCCATCAGCCTAGCATTTAATTTAATTAGTACAGCTGGGCTCTCATTCTCCTTTCTGTGTCAGAGGTATTGTCAGCACGTTCTGCTATAACACAATTACTGATTGCTTTTAGATAGGCAGAAATATGATTAGGGTATTGGGTGACTGTATCATAAGCCTTATTAGATTCATTTGAAATCTGGAGATAAATAGGAAACTTTTATTTGCAGTGTAATGAGATTATGCTTATTAGGCCAAGGCCTCACAACCTTTTGCAAAGAACATAGTGTATCACTAGGATTATACTCTGGAACCACACTTTTTGCTCATAGCATCCAAGCAATTTCTGAGCAGCTTTGAGATTTAACTGTTGTATCCCTGTACACATTTTAGAATTGTTTTCTGGCTCAGTGGCTTTCTCCTTTCATAGAGTGTGTGCACCTTCCACCATGTGTTTTCTTCTGCTTAAACCAAAAAATCAGGAGGATGTTTTTGCTCGAAAGAGGAAGGATGTTTCAGTGAGCTTTGAATATGTGTGGATAAGTAAACATGCCAATGCACTGAGGAGAAAAGTTTTTGCCAATATCAGTGTGAGTTTTTTTTAACTCTTCCTTCAGTAGAAAGCTGCAAAAAAAACATCTCAGGTGCAGCAGTTTTCAGAAGATAAAAAACATTGCTGTTGAGATACTTTGGAGGTTGAATCTCGAGATAGAAGTAATGAGTTAATTTTCTTGTGTAAAAACAATGGAAAGGCTGCACATTTCATGTCACTTCCAGAGAGTGCATTTAAATTTTAATGTATACATCGCAACCTTTTGTGTTACACTAGCCTGACAAAACATATGACACAGTGTTTGAGAAGCAAGTGTTACATTTTTAAAAGTTCATTTATTACAAGGATTCAGAATTCTGATCTGGTAATTTCGCTGTAACAATCAAAGGTACAAACAACCTATCACTGACTTGACAGGTTATAGAAAGGAGTCCATCAGTTTTAACATCGGTGTCAAATTTAGGTTTCATTCTCTTTCTGCCTAAGTTTTGCTGCAAACTTCAGTGGGAGCAAGATTAGGCTCTTACTGGATCCCTTTCTGAGTGGTATTACCCAGCATGGAAGCATTTTGTAACTTGAGTGTCGCAAAACCCAGAACCTAGTTTTGTATTCCTTGGTACATCACTTGCTCTGCAGTTAAAAAAAGAGAATTTGTCAGGCTGATGGTGTCTCAGGCTAAGATCAGACTTGGAGAGGAAAATGTGGATTTGTGCTATCATGGTATTTTTACTTGAATTTGCCTAGCGTTGAAAGTGTGTTGAAAGCCAGCAAAGGCTGGCTTGTTTCTGTCATTAGCAAGTTCCATGTTGCATTGTTTATCCTGAACATTTGTGGTATTTTAAAACTGGCATGGGAATAAGCTTTAAAGGGTCCAGGAGAAAAGATGACATTCTTAAAGATGACATTTCTGTATTTCTCATCTCATTACTACGGGAGCATCCAGAGAGTAGAACTATTGCCACAGCCCAGAGGAGTCCTGAGTGTGACGTTCCCATCCTGCCTCCACTAGCACTTCTGCAGGCACATCCTTGTGCAGTTCTTTGTGGTTCTCTAACTGGAGAATCTCATGCCATAGCTACACTTTTAACTTTCATGGGAAGGAATATGGATCAGTTTGCAATGGCTTGCCTCAGGAGCCACAGTATGTATGCCTAAGCAACAATAGTAAAAAGTTATTCCACAGGAATTCTTCTTTAATTGGGAGACCTCAGTGGTTTGCAACAAGAGAGGGATCTTGCTCTTCATGTTAGGTACAGGCAAGCTGAGGCACAAAATAGTGAATCACTTCTAATTACGTATCTAGAAGCAGCAGCCTTGCTAGTGCCAAGTCTACTAAAAAGTCAAATACTGAGCATCTTGCATTTGCGCTACACATAAGAAAAAAATTTGTTATTATATAGCTCAGTAAAGAGAGATGCCACTTTACATCAGGTGTAATTTGTAAAGAGGTGATTTTTCATGTAGTTTTAGAGGACTGAATATCTAGTTTCTTTCTGCCAAACAGAAAAAAAGAGCGGCAGCCCTGGTTTATAGTGGCTCTGAAAGGAGCAGAGATGACAAATGCCACAATTTTCCAGTATGTTGCTTCAAGAAAATATTTTAAAGTGTGTTATAATTGCTGTATGTGAGAATGAACTGGTGGTCCTGTTCATTTCTCCCCCGTCACTATCATCCTGATTTGCAGTGAGCAACAAGGTTATTCACATGCTCAGATTACACACATGCTTCGGTGCTCTGCTGGATCAAGGCCTAATTGACACCCTAATTGACAGGCTCAGTTGAGAGACTGAAGACTAAATTGGGCTTGGAAGCTGAAATGTGATGTATGTTTTTACCCTCAGAGGTGGTTTGTCCAGGCTGTGTTTGAGATATGTTACCAAATAATGTGTTCCACCTTCTGCTGTAGCTTTTGTTGCGTGTCTTTTGTTGCCAGATAGAGGACTTCAGCTGCTGGGCAGAAAACCCAAATAAATATGTTCGACCAAACTGAATTACATGTTGGATGCTAAATCGAATCAACCAGTTTTGTCTTTGGTCTTTCTAAAACAAGTTTGTGAAAAGAAATACTAACAGCCATTTATTTAAAACCAGATGATTAAATTAGTGTAACTAATTGTTAGATGTTTTCTCATATAGGCTCAAAGGTAGAATCACAACAGAAGTAATTAGGGTAATTATTAAGGTCTTTGTTTAATTCAAAGCCTCAGAGAATATTGTGTATTCATTCAAGGGATCTATATTTCCTATTTAAAAATATAGCATTTTCTCAAAGCTTTCATTTACAGGTATGTTTTTGGTAGTGTCATTTTATATTGTATCATGTCATCTTGCTCTCTTTCTTTGACAGTGTTTGTTATTCACAATGATGGCAATCAAAGGGGAAATGTTACTGGTAATTTCTGTGTGCATTTCTAACCCCCAAATGTTTGTAGCAGTCATTTTCCTAGGACGTTAGAGAGTTCGAAGATGAGGTGTGAACTTGCCTTGATCTCTTAGCAGAATGAGCTGTGGACATTAAGATACCAAAGCTAAGCATATTTTTACACTCCTAAAGAAAATGCAGTGAGACATTATTTATAGAGTAACTGAAAAATTGAAGCAGTGCTTGTACCCTTTCAGTGACAAGGAAGGAATAAAAACCTAGCTCTGTTTCATGCTTTCTTCATTTTAAGACTAGTCTTTAAGAAATGCAAAGAAAATCTACAAACAAAATGTGAGCTTTACTGTGGAGAGTTTCCCAAATGCTGTAAACTGAAAGATGAATTTGTATCAGAGAATTCTGAGGGAAAAAGGAAAACCAGCTTGGTGGACCCAGTTCTTACGTGTTACTAATCGCACAGGACACAGAGTGGCAGGATGTCTTCCAATATTTGTTGCTGGCACAATACACACATCATCTTAACAGGGCAATTGGACTGGTGTGGTCTCCTCCTGGATGGATTTAATGCCTGGATTTAAATCCAGATTCTTGTCTTGGTAAAGCCAGGTGTTTCTCTTGAATTCCTAAAATGCAAAATTGTGTTGTTCAGACAGAAAATAATGTTGCTTGCTAAATTAGCAAGTACCATTTTCCTTTCTTGTGCTGTAGCACTCAAATAGTATGCACTGTATATGTATTTGATGGAAACAAACACAAATAGGAACAAAATTCTCTTATCCAGATCCCTTACCGCTCTAATGATGATCAACTGGAATATTGTTGGTGTCATTTTTAAAATAGATACATTCCACACTAATATTAAAATAGCAGTTATAACATTTTTATTCTCTTTTTCATTACTGAAAAATTGCACTAGTGATGATAGTAATACCTAATTCACTTAATTTACTTGTACTAATGCCTTAGTATGGATTCAGCTGTTATGATCTGATGGCCAGCCTTTCTAAGTTACAAAACGTTGGTGCACGATGGACCTGGCCAAACAACTGAGTAGAGAGAAAAAAAATTGATACAGTCATAAAAAAATGGAGTGAACGTGGGTTATAAGTGGTAGCATCACAACTCGAATAATTACAGTTCTGCATTTTAAAATTGCATCTGCCTATACGTTGAAGTTTACATTTTACCCCCTTGGACATAAATTTTTTTCCCCACAACATGTTATAGCCCTTCTTATTTGTGACCATTTAAATGGACATTGATAAAGGAGAAAAAAATGCAGGCTCATTGCTGAACCACTGTGAGTATTGAGATGATGTAGGTGTCTGCTAGAAGACAGAAAACAAAGGGTTACTCTGATGAAACCTTTTGGCCAAATGACTGCACAAGTACTGTGCTCATGTGTTAGGACTCATCATTTTGTTGCCTGTCCACAGTTCCAGAGACTAATTAGAGAAACCTTCCTTTTTTGTCCCTTCTCCAACTGAGTTTGGTAAGCCTTGCTCTCTCTGTAGTACTCTTCCATGCTTCTAGCAATGTCCTAGGACAGCCAGGTGGGTCTACATCTGCTGATATCAGTTGATAGAAATATTCCATCTAGATCCTGTTTCTCCCACCATCCCTTCCAAAAGGTGCACCTTTTCCACATTTAAAATTACCATTGGCTTTATGAAGATGTGCTGTGAGAAGTTGCAATGCAGCAGAATTTAATGCCCTTCTCACCATTTTGCAATACAGTCAGGATCCCATTCAGCTTTAGGGAATGTGTGTTTCTTCACCTGGTAGTCCATTATTTTACAAATTTATGTGAAACTGATTTCAGAAGAAAGGCCTCACCTCTTAACAGACTTGGTCTTCTATCACATCATGGCACTGAATTGATATCCTATGTCAGAGAGGTCTTACAGAGTTATCAGGTACATTTCTAAGGGTAAGGAGTTATTTGGTCAGATCCATAATATAAATTGCCTTTGCCTTCAGGCATTTTTGACATGCATGCACTTTTCTATGGGCAAAGTAAATGTGAAAACTTGCATTAAAAATTATGAAATTCTGTAAAATTACTATTAACATTTACTTTCTATTATGTACCAGCTGACTCAAATAACTCATGACAACTCTTGTTTTTGTGATTTGGTTTTCCTTTTAAGGTCCTTTTCTAATTATTATTAGCTTCTCTGCAGTGTTTTTTTGGTATGGACTATGCCATTAATATTCCTACAAACCATCTGCAGTTTAAAGCTTAGTGTATTGGAGCCCCTTACAGATAGACATTTTTCTTACCCAATGCAGCAGCAGCAACCCAAAAATGTATGTTGATGGAGGTCATCTGTTGTGTTATATGCATTTTCTCTGCTCCTTCTCTCCATTTCAGTATTTAAATATATTCATTTCTTCCCTATTGTCTGCCACAATTTTTTATACTTGCAGAATATGATGGGGGCTGACAATAAATATTTCTCTTCCCCACTGCTTTCCTGTATGCTATATGGAAAACAAACAGGAGGGTTAAGACTGTATTTCTCACTTCCAGTACCTGAGTCCTGGATTCTGTTGCTGAGACTGAATATAACAGGGTACATGGAGCGTTTATTTCCAAGCACAGAGCTGCAGTAACTACATCTTGATTAAGAAATGCCACTAAAAGCCAAAAGACTTAGATTTTATTCCAGTCTCTGATTTTTATTTTCCTTTTAACCTGGACAGGAGTTCTGAAATATGCCTGCTGGTTTGTTTAGAAATCTTACCAACACTTGAATGGGTCTTCTGGGATGGATGTCCTGTTGAGTTGTGTTGCAAAGCTACCTGAGTATAGCTGCTGCTTATGTTAGCCGGTGTTCATAAACCATTCCCCAACAAAATATACTTTATTAAGGATGGGTTTGTTGGTATTAATGTGCATATGCATAGAAACAAAATCCTATTCCAGAGCAAAATTCAGTGTCTACAATGTCTGGTGGCATCCATCTTCTGGGTAGTCTCTGTCCAATGACACAATGCAAGCACGTGAGGACCTGTGAGTTTCACTTTGGAAAGTGTCAGATGTCTACCACTAAAGCACTATTGGTTTGATCAGCCTGTTCTAAGATTAAATTAATTGTTTTTAACATAGCATGCAAGTATTTAAGAGTCTGTGTATAACTATTGGTCAAAATTTCCCCAAATTTACAATTTTCAACAGTTTGCAATTAAAACCCTATTTTTGTTACAAACCTTCTAAAATTTGCAAAGACAAATACAACGATTTTGTCACACTTGTGATTGGAGCATTTTCATAATGAAAAATGGGACACACTGGCATTTTTCAAAATAGCAAGGTAATAGAAAATTTTCTGTGGCATATTTTTAACATATTTTAGTAATTGTTGTTTCAGGTACCTCATGTTGTTAAAAAATATTGTGGCCATTTTTTAAAATAAAATTAGATTGATGAAAATCAGATTCCAGATGTACTAGAAGCTACAGGAAGTCAAATGTTGAGACTAGTGATCAACATGATATATACAAATGTAGGTGTGTAGGGCAGTATAGAGGGAACAGATACAGTGAACAGATATGGTAAAAAAATATTAGATAGAGTACAAATGTAGAGTTTGGTTGGACTAAAGTCATTGAGAAGAAGAAAATGACCCAGAGAAAGCAAAAAGGGATGGAAAGGATGCTTTGGAAATTGGTTGGGCAATGGAAAAATAGCATGACTGGGAGCGGATGGGATGGAAAAAAGATAAAGATCAGAAAACACTATGCCTTGTGCAAGAGGAAAGAAAGAGAAATCTGTATTTCATTGGTTGGATCTCAACCATGTTGCATTCTGTTGTATCACCATAACTCAACCATCTTCATCTAAGTCAACAAGATCAGGAAACTTAATTATTGGAGCATCTGCTGCTCGTCTAGGGAGGAAAAGTGTTGGACTTGGCATTCTTTGGGGTCTTTTGACACATCCAAAGATGTTGGAGCAAGTCCAGAGGAGGGCCATGAAGATAATTAGAGGAGTGGAGCAACTCTCCTAGAGGAAAAGCTGAGTGAATTAGGATTGTTCAGCCCAGAGAAGAGAAGGCTTTGCAGTGACCTAATTGCAGTCTTCAGCATCTGAAGGGAGACTACAAAAAAGATGAAGAGGAAATTTTTACAGGGCATGTAGTGACAGGACAAGGCAGAATGAAGTAAAAATTGAAAGAGAGCAGGTTTACATTAGATATTAGGAAATAATTCCTTACTGTGAGGGTGGTAAGTCAGTGGAACACGTTGCCCAGAGAAGCTGTTGATGCTCATCCCTGGAAGTGTTCAAGGTCAGGCTGGATGGAGCACTGAGGAACCTGAAAGGGGTGCCTGCCCATGGCAGGTTTGTTGGAACTAGATGGTCTTTAAGGCCCCTTCCAACCCAAACCACTTGATGTTCTACAGTATGTAACATAAGGAACTAAAATACAGTTCTCATTGACATTTGCTCAGTAGCTATCCTTGGTTGTTGTGAAGAAGAAACTCCGAAAGTCTGAGGACTTCTTCTGTGACTTCCTGTTGAGACCAAACCTGAATCCTCTCAAGAGGAAGGTAGAACAAGGAAAGGCCATGAAACCTTACAGTGAATTGAGCCATGTCTTCATTATCAGATTCTGAAGTGTTCTCGAGTTATTGGATTTCATCTTCATGCTGTCTGTGTCTAGACTCTATCTGGAGGAAAGACAGGCATGCACCAAACTTAACCTTTCCATCTCTGCATCCAGATGTCCATTCATGTGTGGAAGACCATAGTCTTTTCTAATTGATAACACTGTGATTCCAGGGTTTATGTCAATAGGTCCATCAAATGCAGACTTAAGCAGAGAAAAAAGTCAGATCTTTACAACCTTCAAGAGCTGCTTGGGTTTTTTGGGGGTTTTGTTTGTTTTTAGGGTTTTTTGTTTCTTTGTTGGTTTGTTTTTTTCTGTCAGGAATCCTGAGTATTAGTGATTTCTAAGAGTTGTCTGATGTCTCTTTCGACATTCTGCTGGTTTCACTGCCATCAGACAATAAATTCAGCTTACTTACATATGTCTAAATTTCAACTAGTAATGTAGGAGCAATAGTTCGTGCACTTTTCAAGTTAATATGGACAAGGTCCTGATTTCATTAATTTATGAGTACCTTATGACAAAAATTACAGTATGATAGCTGTTTTTCCCTGCTTGGCATATGAATATATGTAAGACCACAGCAGGGTCTAGTGGTAAACAAATGTAGTCTTGACATTTTTTTAGGTATCAGTAGGACTGGAGTACTGGGATCTTCTGAATGACACCAACCACAAAACCTCTCAAGCAATCGCTGGTTTCATTCTAGTAACATACTGAATCCACTATACACACACACACTTTTTTTTTTTTTTTTTTTTTTATGAAGTTACCCAATATTGAATTTAAAACTTCAGGCTATTTCTTAAAGTGAGGTAGCATGTGTGGCATGATCACTGGGTCATATAGTGAATCTCTAACTCAATTATTGATGATAATAATGAGAGTAAATATTATGTTTTATTAGGTGTGTAGGCCTAACAGAAACAACACCACTCAGCCTCTACTTATGTTTGCCATTTTCAGTCCCCAGAAAGAGAAAACGTGAATTAAAACTGACGAGAAATGCATTCATTGGGGTATATGTCACACAGCTGCAATAGGGATAATTGGAAGCTTAAACCCTAATCCTGCAAACACTTCAGTGGTGCTTAACTTCAGTGCATGCAGGTTGACTTAAATGCAATTACTCATTTTTTCAAAAGTGCACCTGCTAAATCATATGATAGAGAGGGGCAGAAATGGGGCTTTATTTAGCATGAACTGCTGAAACTCTGTGCAAGGAAACAGACATGTGGAATTGCAGTTGACTCATACAACACTCACATAGCATACAACCCTGTGCATACATTATTCATTTCTCTAGTATTCTTCAAGATGTTGAAATTTTTTGATGGAGTAATATATGTACATTCAAAAAGAACAAAATAAGTAGAAATCCTATAGCAAAAAGAAGTATGCTTAAATTAATCTATGTGTATCCATGTGCACAGGCATGTGCCTTTGGTATAATGATTTGTCAGTGAAGAATGTTGGATAGATGTAGTTATTAGTGTTTGTGCATGTCATGAGCTCACTCTCAGCAAGCTCTGAGGTCTTTCATGTTATGATATTATTTAATTTTACTCTTTTAGTCTGAAAGAGCAGCCTGAGATCAGTAAGGGTATGGTTTTATCTTAATCATCACTCCTTCCTTCATAAACTTGCAGATGTTCATCCTTCTGTTAACTCCATTGCTGACTTTTTGATGCATGAGGACAATAGAATTAAGTAGTTTCACCTTAAACACTATTAAAACTGGTAGTCTGGATATATTAATACCAGAAGGAAATTCCAGAAAGGCATGCTTGTGCCTTTTTGGAAGTTGGGAAAATATCACAGTAGAATTTGGAGTGAGGTTGCTTTTTCCTTCTTTTACTCCCTAGTGGTAGAGCATGGCATTGACATGTTGCTGGGCTTTTTTAGAAGGATGTGTTTGAATATACTTTTATTAGCTCAACTATGATCAATAGAATTGGCAGTTTGAGATATCCTCATTTTGCCTATTGGGAAGTTCTTAACCATTACTGCTTCTTCCAAGAAAGCACTGATGGAATTTTTTAAGTGTTTATCCTCCAAGTATGTGAAAGGTTTTCAGTTATGGGTTGCATTTGTAATGTATGTAAAACATTATAGTACTTGAAAGATATTCCAATTTAGTGAACTTTTGACTACGTTTGATAGAAAACATGAACTTCATATCCTCTTGGAATATGGTGGAAACTATCTTATCTTTGTTTTCTTAATTTTCTTATCTAGGGTGCCACGGGAGATGAGTATGTCAGCAGTAAGAATAAGCTGCAGAGGAAGCTTGTTGGTTGAGGGGTGAATAGGTGGTCAAAGCAGTTTCGCCCAGTCTGTATTTGATACTTGGTAGTGTTTCTCTGTTTTTGCATCTGGATGCATCTTCTGGCTGTATCTCTCTCTTAGGGGTAGATGAGAAGGTACCACATTTCTTGTCAAGTCACATGAAATTCTCTTGATCTGAGAGGGCAAAGTGTGACATTGGTACTAATGTTACAGTTGGTTTGGGTTTTTTTTTTAAACTGGTATTAACAGAGATTTGTCTTCACCCATACCAGTAACTCTTCTCCATCATTTTCTGGGTTTCACTGGAAGGAAGAACACACATACATCTGGCTGGATACCACTGAATAATCTGGCCAGGCCTCCATTTGCATGATTTGAGGGCGCTAGAACTAGACAAAGCCTGTGCATGCACAGATGAGACACTGCCATTTTAGGATATCCTAGACAAAAGCATGTCATTCATTATGTACTGCCATCTAGTTGGGATGTAGACTACCGAAACACTTTCTGAGGTGCACATGAGTTGGGCCAAAATAAAGTAAGGGCCTTCATAGAGTAAGCAGCATGAAAAAAAAATCACCATTCTTGTCCTTTTGTAATTAAAATGATCCAGACTCTTGTGTTTTGCACTGGCTTTGGCAGTTCTGCTGTGGATTGTCTACTACTTCAGACTTACACAGATTTTTGACATATCTGTTCCTGCTCCAAAGTCCTTCAAAAAGACAGTTAAGGGCTATGTGAACCATTTCCAGACCATGAAAACTTCTCTGTATTTCTAGGGAAATTTGTGATCCTGAAACACAGGCAGTGCTTGACTTTGCAGAGTCTCCTAGTAGGAGATGTTTGAGGGCAGGCAGAGGGGCAGCATCCGGAGCTCTCCTCATCAGTGAGCTCTCCTCATCATCTCCCCATTCTTTGTACTGCCAGTGGACAGGGATAGGCACACTTGTAGCACACAAGCTGTCCAAACTAATTGAAACATCCAGTCAAGTTTTGAGTATCTCCAAGCAAGTAACAGGCTCCAGAACTTCTCTGGGCTATCCACCAAGGGTGAGCTAAATTGTGCCCTTAGAAGTACCTGTTCCACTCTAGTGAACATGAAGAAAACCTAGATGCTCATTCAGATGGAGGCATCTGATTGAGGTGTAATAAGGCTTGCCCCTATGATGACTGAAACAAAGACTTAGGCAGCATAGAGATGGCATAGATTTGGCTCTCTTTCATCACATTCCTTTTCCTTGCCTTTACTTGTCCTTTATTTGGAGGTCATTTTACGAATGTGTGTAATATTAATTATACAATTACTGCAATTATTTTCTATCCATATGATGCAAAATCAAAAATTGAAATAACCAGTTCATGTCAACCATGAGCCTTTACCCAAAACACAAAATAACTTTTTTTAAAGTTGAAAATCAGTCTGAATTGTTATTCCTTTTGAGGGAGACATTTTTCAGTTCCTCTATGACAGTGTGTGTAGAGGTATGCTTTGTTTAGCTTGTTCATCTCAGATTGGCATATTTGTAAATATTGCATAGAGTAGTTTGAATTACTTGTTGTTTGTGTTGCATTACAAGTAGCTTCAGGTTCCTGAAATGATCTTGGCATCATTTCATGTGATCTAAGATCTAATACCTTTTGTCTTGTAGTTTAAGAATATAGCAATAGAATTTATGTCATGACTGCTCTGAAATTTAATGGAATAGATTTGTAGCCCAATGGCTAGTAAAGATTTCTGAAAACTTTTAGGAATGTGTGGGCAAAATGTTCAGCACTCATGTCACTGTAATATGAGTTGTATGTGTCTACATAAGTATATATGCACATACACTGTGTATGAACACATAGATATGTGTATCATCTAAAAATCTTGCTGATCTAAAAATCTTTAAGATTACTTTAATATAGGTATTTTTTAATCCTGGAATTCTATATTGTAGTCAACAGGAAATATGATCACTCTTAACTGGAATTCTTTCCTTGATGAGATTGTATTTGTATCTGAAGGAGTGTATCTAGTACTACTTCAGGTCAAAGCAGACAAAGGTAATACTCTTATAATTACTTTGTTTTCACTGAAAAGGGACACAAAGAAGCAAAGATACTTGCCAAACTAATATCAGAAGTCTGTAGAAATTAAATCTGATTCAACCATGAGCACATTATATATTTACCTGATGAGGGAGGGAAATGTTCATACCTGTTGGTCAAGTAGATACATGAGTTTGGGATTTGTTTTCTTTTTTTTTTTTCCTATTTTTTACCTAGATTTTAATTTAGATGAAGAGGAATGAGAGTGTCTTTGTGGTGTCTGTGTAGTGTATTGATTCCAATGTTGTACCTTAAAGGGCTAATTTACCATGTGTATCTTATCTATATGAGTATGTCCTTCATGTCCAGTCTAATAAATGTTAAGTTCCTGGGTGTTTTTAGTGGGACTGGGATAAATCAATCTCTTTTTTTATCCCCAGGGCATTCTTCTCTGTATCACAGAGTTGCCCTTTTACCTGTTCAGTGTAATTTAACCTGAGTCAGGAAATCAGTTGAATCTGTGTTTGGAAAACAAACAAATCTGAGAAGTAAATGCTCCTCCAGTCCCTGAGGATTTAATATTTTCCATCACAGTCATATAATGCAGTGTAATGAAGCTCTAAAAATCAAAGTAAATAAGAGAAGTCATTCATTCCCCAGTCCCCAGGGACAATCTAGATTATTAAAACCAGTTTGGTGAAAGTCTGTCCAATGAAGTTGACTTTTTTTCCTATCTACCTGTATTTAATAATTCTCCAAACCTTTTTTGTTGTCCAGTTACATAAATCTTGGTGATTTGAGGTATGGAAGTAGAGTAAATCCTGAGTTCTCCACTCTCCTGTGAATGAACTCTTAAGCCTCAAAGTGTAGCATGGCCAAAGAACAGGCCTTTATCTCTGAACGTTTCAGATAAACAAGGAGAAAACCTTTGACTCTTATTCTTCATTTAAAACTTGGTTTCAATCTGTGCCAGAAGTCTTTAGAAAAAAAAACATACTTGAAAAGATGATTCTAGCATTATGTCTTGGCAAAATAACTGCAAATCCCAGCTGTTTTCCTTTAGACTTTAGCCTAGTTGTGGTTACTCTTCTGAATTACTCATGCATAATGAAAAAAATGTGTCACCTTAAACTTTGCAAATCATAACCATTGCTAATTTGTAGTTTTGGGAATGGGGAAGAATTACCTATGGATTTCTTTGAACATCAGTCAGGTTTGACATTCAAGTTTATGCTGTTATTTGTAGCAGTAGTAGCAATAGCAATTAGAGTTCAACAGATTTCATCCATAGGTGCCACATTTGCATTTCAAGGGCAATGCGTGGTGAGTGCCTTTAGTACAGTCACTCCTCAGTGAAAACAGCAGTGGTGGTGGCAGTATTAAAGGGGTTAGTAAGGATGCCTCAGCCCAGGCCACCACATAGCAACCACTAGGTTTCTAAGGACAAATAGCTCCTGCCTGCCCTAAGCAACTCAGTGAGAACATCAAAACATGCCTTCTGAGAGACCTCTAATACCCATTAGTGGTAGCAACTGTTACCTCAATCATGAATGACACAGCCCTAATTATTAAGGTAATTAGAAGTTATAACACTGGCAATATTAAAGGGAGAACTTCTAAAGCCCATTAACAATGTTACTTTAAGTGATCTGGCTGTGAACTGTTCAAATCTCTAATTATATTATATGTCTGTCTTAAAGGGTGATGTAATTAAGTGATGGGAGAGGGAATGAATATATAGAGACTACTATACTATAGTTTGTAAGTACTATTTTCACAGAAACCAGCCTCAGTAATGTCATTATGTCATTTAGGGGTAGGGTTTTTTGTTCAACTCTATACCACATGTAGCTAAAAAATACTTAGAATATATAAAAATTATATATCGTGGTTTGGTATAGTGATATTATCAAAATTAATTTGGACTGGATACATTATTCAGGCATGACAAAACCATCAATGCAATGGCTTTGTTCATACCACCTCAAACAGCACTACATTTCAACATCACCCATGTAACTGGGTAAATACCCAGTTATACCACATCCTTTTATATCCTACATGGAGGAAACCATTTTAAATATTTTAGAAGAAAATACATAAAATGTTATAAAAATGAGTCAAGTTTATCAAAAGTCAACAACAGTTATGCCTGTGTAAGAACTGATGACAGACTTCTGCATTTTGACTTTTAGTTGTTCACAAATTTAAACTGAGGACCAGAGAACAGAGGAAGCTTAGCACCGGTCCCTTGTTTTCATATTGAAAAGAAAAATAGGGAAAGAAAGGGAATATGGTGGAGAACAGAGTTGGATGGATAGAGAACACCGTAGTTCTCCAGTCTTTGGTGAGTTTTCAGGTTGCTTTCCATTAATTGAAAGAAGTAGAGGATTAGTGCTTTTCCACATTCAGTAAAATATTCATTATCTCAGCAAAGAGAAACAAAATCAAGTAATTCCCTCTTCCCAGTTCCTTTTATTCAAAAATTGGCTATTTTTCTGAGCATGAAACCTCCAAGTTCTCAAAAACAGTGGTATCCAAGTGCTTCTGCCTTTGCCAAAACCTCACCATCTGTATGCATATGCAGCCATAGTAGCACAATTTGTTGTCTAGTTAGATGGTTACATTTTTGAAATGTTTCTCCTAAATTCAGTGAAAGTAGAAAAGGTCCATATACAACAAAGCAAATTAAAATCTATGCTCTTTTATTCTGCTTATCTTTTCACATTTGATATCCCATCATGAGCTGACAACTCTATTAATCATCATTTTAGAGATGATTAGTGGATTACCTTTATACCCTTCCTGCAAATTCTGTGGGGTGTCTGAAGTGAGGGAAATTTGTCAGCATACTTGGGCATAACAAGGTCTGGCTGTCACTTGTGTTTGGGCCACTGGCCCACATTCAGCCCTCTGTGAATGCCCCCCTGCTTGTACCACAAGAATCACAGAATACTAGAAGGATTTGCGTTGAAAGTCCAAGCAGTTTTTGCAAAGACTTGGAACAAGCATTTGTGAACACATGATCAAATATAGTTCCAGAATCTGGCTAGAGTTGGATGTAGGGCCCAAACAGAGCAAGGCAAGTCAAAGTCAGGCAACAGAAAGGTAAAGATACGCAAGGCAAGCATCTAGGCAAGAGCTGGGAGCAGAAGCCAAGCCAAAGGACTGGAAACTCAATACACTTGTACCAAGTTGAAGGGCAAAACAAGAGAGAGGTCAGAGGCAACAGCCAGAAAGCCAAGGAATTACAGTGCAAAGCAAAGCATGGGAAGGGGAGCAAGACACAAGAGGAGCCAAAGGTAGATTAAGCAGTTAGGGTATGATTATTCCTTTGACCCTCAGGACAAAGAAGCAGCCTAGTTCAGCTGGTTGTGGTTATCAGGGGCTCAGGGGTCAGCAAAGGCTGGAAAAGAGGGGCCTGGCAGGTCCCTGGAGCTAGAACAAGCTGGAAGTTTCTTTCTGCTTTCTAGCACCCAGTCAAATATAATGCTTAAACATTTCAGTCTGCACATAGCCATTATTAAACAGATGTTTTGAGATGAGCAATGAAAGGACTGAAATAAATGCTGTGGATATGTGCCTGACTTACTCAGGGGCATGTGTGGAGACATGGATATTGAAATAGGCAATGACCTGACCTTGGTCCCCAGACTTCACAGGACATGGCACTCAAGTTGTTTGTGTCATTGGTAAGCATAGGTTAAGTATTTCTATGAAAATATACTACAAAGGTAGGGATAAAAGAGAGAAAATGAAGTGTGATACCTTGCTGTGGTTGATTTGGTGATTGTGAAAGTGGGTTTTAAGGTGAAAGGAAAGGAGATACCTTTGGCAGATAGTGTAATGTTACATAGGAAGGTGTATGTTCATGAAGTCCATTTGAATTTTTCTGTATTTTAGAATACATTTTGAAAGAAAAGTCACATCATAAAGTTATATTACAGAAAAATTATGATGATGCTTAAATTGTACTCAAATGGATGCTGAAGGATTTTTTCCTAGAGAAAGACATCCAGGCTCCAATATGTCAGAGGGCAATCGAGCCTTTCATTCTCAGTCATATCTTAATCCCCACTGTCTTTAATTCTGAGGTGCTGATTCTGAGAGGAGCTCCATGACCTCACAATTTAAGTTTTTTCTTATCTTCCATGCATATTATAGTACAGTCCTTAATTTCATGATTGCTTACCTAGTCTCAAATCTCACAACATAAACTATATTATTTCTATTAACACCTTTAATAACAGCTAGAAATGTTCAGTCATTCTATTCTCCCTTTTGCTTCCACATGGAGAGGAAAATGAACATTACTATTGATGTGTGGGGGTTTTTTTAACTGAAGCTTCTCAAAGATTAGGACAACATTGTCTACAAGTTCAAAATGCTCCACTAAAATAAAATACATACAACAGGTGGTTATGATCATATGACTAATCAAGAGTTGTGTAATAAATTGAAGTCATACCTGTCTTCTCTTTGGAGAAGAAAAGGGGGAAGGTGGCAAATGAGTGAAGTTCTGGTAGAAAGATAATGCAGAACTGTTGTTCACCAAATTCCACATTATATGAAATAGAGACTGCTCAGCGAAAACAGTATGAAACTGAGTTAAAACAAAGAAGCAGCCAATCCTTTTACCTACTGTACAGCAAGTAAAGAGATTGCAGATGCAAACCCTCAGAGGGTCTCCAAAACAGGAGTCAGAAAAATTCATGGACATAAAATGATTAGAAGGACTAGACAGGGAGGTGCCCTCTGAAATCCCTGGTGTATTTATTGGTGTGCTAAGGGAATACAAAAGAAAATTGACTGCAAATAATGACTAGGCTCACATGCTATCCATGAATGACATCTCCTTTTGCCATTGAGACAAAATATTGGACTACAACACAGTAGCTTCATGTTCTCATGCATTTGGCTGCTTGTGTCTTTGGGTCACCTTCCCAACATACTATCTGCTAATTCATTCCTTTTGAAGCAATTTCAGCAGTTCTTTTCCACCATACACTAAGATTTCTCTGTTGACTGGCCATAAGGTATCTCTTGTAAAACAGTTGTTTGGATGTAGTTGATGAGGTGACTATTTGACTAAACTAATCTGGGAAGACAGAGTGCACATCAAGACTGAATGGTGCTCTGTACAAATTAAGTGTGAACAGCTTGTCAGAGAAATAAAGACATAGAGCAGAAAAGACCATTTACTCAGCCTTGGGATAACTACATTAAATGTGATTGTATTCTGTCTTCAAGGATCTTCATTATCCTTTGTAAATATGTGGTCACATTGGAATTTTGTAACCAAAAAAAAAAAAAAGAAAATTGTGGTTGTTTCTACACTAGCCCAACTTGCAGTAAGGGTAAATATACAGACTAACTGCTACACAGCAAAGCACAACATTCCTAAGGGTAACAAAAGCTGAAATACTGGAGTGTTTCTGAAGTTCCCTGCAATGGAGACCATTTTTTGCGCAGGCTGGCTCGAGCACTAATGCTGCCAGCACCTCCCTGACAGAGGCACCTTCCTGAAAACATGTGTAGAAAAATAAACTCCTTTAGCTGTGGTAGGATAATGGAACCGAGACTTTATGGGGTTTGTAATAGCAGCGTGCAAAATCAGCATAAGTATGTGAATTCTTAATGCTGTCCTTAACTGACTGCTTGGTCCCAGTTCAAGTTTTCTCGTGTTTTCACTCTGACCATACATTCCTAGTTGGGAATTTATATTGCATCAGTTAACTTAGAGAATTCAGTCACAAGTCTTCTCTAAGCTGAACAAACTATAGGAGTGAGCACAAGTGCAACTCACAGCAGATGATGCTTGAGTGGGAATCTGGGACTCTTAATCCTTGTTTTTCTATCACTCTGGCAGGTTACTTCACTACCAGCTTCAGTCCTGCTTGTTTTCTCCAGACTAGGAGAGAGTGATCATAACATAGGAAGTGTGACTAGATGTTACCTTTTCTTCTTTGGAGTTTGGCTCAGACCATTTTCTGATTCAGAATTCAAAATCTTGAATTAAGATACATGGTTCACATGCTATGTTTCTGTCTTCTGCTAGGAAGAGGAAAGTACTTAGGAAAAGATAAATGTCTTCTTGCTAAGAGCTTATTTTAGGGAATATTTTGCAATGTATATTTAATTATATTTTATTTATTTAATTATATTCTTACCAATAAACTTGATTATTTGAGCACTTTTTGGAAGAAAAAGTATATAGTCCTAAAAATATATGAAAAGAAAAACCACTTAAAATACAAATATTTGTGAGCATATTCTGTAGCTATAGTGTTTAGTTTTCATTATTATCCCATTCCTGGCAAGCATAAAAAATTTGGGGCTGCAAACTTCAAAATTATAAAACCTTTCAGTTAAAGCTATTTCTGTAGGATGGAGCCCATGGTCTGGTGCACACCGATGGACCAGTCTGCACAATGTATTGTGGCCAATTTCATCTGGTGAGTGAAAATTTTTTTTATTTATGTAACAGAAACTCCCATTTTTTGATCCATGTGACTCCAACTCCTGTTTTTTTATTAAACAGGGTTCTGTTATAATAAACACAATATAAACTGTTTAGGGCCATGGTAAAAGCAACTTGAACTACTTCATGTAGGTGTTGTCCTTGTATGTTTTATTTTATTCGAATTTTAGATAAGTTTAATATTAAACATTTATCAGAAGACTATAGAGTTTACATGAAAAGTATATCCTCTTACTAAAACCTCGATTCACCTGAAGAGTTCTGATAACACACATAAACCACTCAAGTCCCATTTTTGTTTGGTTATTACAATATCAGATACCCAGCTGAACAAATTCTGCTTCTGCATTATCCCATATTAAATTTTTAAGCTTCCAGCTTAATATTGTTCCTCCTTATTCATCAAGTAGATAACTGGAAAAGTATTCCCTTTTTTTATTGTGATTTATATGCACTGTAAATACTTGAGTCCATTTTCTCTCAAAGTTTCCTGGCATACTAAGTTGAAAGCCAATTGAAATTCACTCACTGAAGGTGCTGTGTTGAACTGGCTCAGCTTTTTCCCTAAACCATGTGTTGCTTCTCTTTTAAATCACTGCAACAAACTTTTTAGGGCTCATCTGCAAGGGCTACAAACAATAAAATGGCAAATCCCAGAAAAGTAAGGGAAGGAATTTCATATCCTCTAATGGGGTATAGCAATTTCTTTTCCTGGTCAGAGATCACCTTAAGCATTCTCCTTAGTACTCTACATAAAATGTGGTAGCCTTGGCTCTGGCCTTCTTTCCCTCTTTTGCCTCCCTTACCATGTCAGGTTCTTTGTCGATTTTTGGTTTTTGGGGGTATAATTAGTAGTTGCAGACATTTTTTCTAGTCATTGGTTATGCTGCAGAAGTGTAATTTGGTGAAGGGGCATTTGCACAAAGAGAAAATGGAAGGCTGATTTCAGTAGTAGGGGGCCGAGTGAATATGAGACAGAAGGAGTTTATGTTAGTTCCAAAGCAGTGTAAGGTCTCCCAAAAAAACCCCCAAAATACAGTCTATTATTCCAGAATACTGTCTGTGTAGGAGCATAGAGAGTTACACAAGCAGTAGCTGCTGCAGCATTATAATTTTACAGCCATAGTTCTGCCATAGTTAATTTCCTCACATGGACAAACCCTCAAATTTTTACTTGCAAAGTCTCACCAACAATTATTATTCAGGATTACCTTCATGAATACCTGGCTTCTTTTTAAAAATGTATTGCTTTTTAAAATATCAGTTGTTGTAAGAGCTATGAATTCTGCCCCAGGCATCACAATGTTTTTGAAGCACTGTGCAGATTTTAAAATGCTCAAAATACACTATTCCATTTTGTCATTTAAATGCTATGCAGATGTTATAAACCCCTGAAATGAATGGACCTGACAATATTAATAATAACAGCAGGTCACCTTTGCAAAAATTAGTATAGCTGCTAATTGCTCTTTAGGCATTAGGCCCATCAAAGTAAGAGAGTAAGGAGTGTGGTATACCAAAATAAGGGTGTAAGGTTAAGAATAGGGGTCTGAAAGCTGAAACAATGCTTAGATAAGCAGGCTGGCATTTCCTTGGAAAAATGTCTTAATGACCTGTGTGAGGAACGTTGCATGAATGTCTTTCTCAACCAAAATCTGTGGAAGGGAAGAAATAGGAGAGTACCACATTGCCAACTCCTTTAACTACACAGCGATCTGCTGCTCTTCTAGACTGGGCTGCAATACACACTCACACCTGAAAGGGTAACCTGTCTCTCATGCAAACCCCTGGCTAAGAAACTGGCAGTATTTATGTAGTTATCCAAATCAGTTGGTTTGACCTAGGCAGTGGTAGGCTATGACGGGAATTAATGGAAGAGGACACCTTTGTAGGAATGCATGCAAACTGCGCTGAATCTCTGCATTCACTTTTGCTGTACAGCTGGGGCACCCTCATCCCCTTGTTATTGTTGGGCATTTTGTTTTCTTGCACATGGTGAGGGTGAGTGTTTTGTTCTGTTAGTAATAGGAAGACAGAGTATGGCCTTGCTAAAAGCATACTTATTTTGAAATACATAATTTACTATTGAAGATAATTGTTAACAACCTGGAGCCGAGAGGGAAAGCCATGAGGTTCTATTGCACACATCCTAAATAAACAAGAGTAAATGCCCACATAACTCTGATAGTACAACTGCAAAAAGTGTTTTCACAGTATTCTCAGGCAACTTCACAGGCTCTTCAAAGAGCCTCCCTTTTTTCTGCTGTACTGGATTTTGTTACAGTTCAAGGGCAAATGGGTATTTGCTTCACTTAAAGCTCTGATACATTCTCCTGTTACATTAGGAACAAGTTTTCAAATGGGAACAGCCTTTGTATCAGAGATAACCAGCTTGAGAGCCTTCAGGGATCTTCACTGTCAGAAGGTGAGTTCTCAGGCTCTTTCAGACACCCCACCTACTAGCACCAGCTACCATCATCCAGTGTCACTGCAAATGGAAGCTATTCTCGAGCTTTTAGACTTATTTTTCAGTAATACTTAGCTTTATAAAAACTTTCTGCTTTAAGCCAGTTCCTTTAGTGAGAACATTCATTGTATTAGTAATCACTTACCCTATCCTGATCCACTGGTTATTATTGTGGATCTGAGCACAGCAGAAAAATGAGCTATTTCCTTGAAATTGTGTCTCCTTATGTTTATGAATAGGATCATGTGTGTGGAGGCAGCTATACAGAGTAATAAACCTAATGATAAACTAAAAGGTCATTTCAAGTGCTGTTACTACCAAGAGAATAAAAAGATACATCAAGAACCGTGCTAGTTTTATTCCATGATCCCCAAAGAAAGGTTGAGGACAAACTAGTCTGTAAGGAAAATGATCTGTCTCAATGGCATTGCTTTTATTAGGCTGAAACAAGCTCTGTAAGGTGCACTGGCTTTGAAGTATGTTTTGCCTACCTTAGTTAAAATGTTTTGTACTGTATCTCCTCTGCTGGGTGAACAGAGTGTTGCCCCCACTGTTTTATCTGATTATTCTGGGTAAAATTCAGAACAATTTAAGTTATTTTCTAAGTTATCTGTTACAAAATAGAAGCTGGGAATGTGGCAGGGGGAAATATAATCTTCCATTATAAATTCCTGGACAACAAAGTCAGAGTTACCACTGCAATTGCTTGGTGCCTTGGAGAAACAGACTACAGAGTGTCTTGGAATAATTCTATGTGTAATCAACATGCACTCCATTTAAAATTGCCAGTCTCAAACAACCCATCGCAATCCCTTGACCAGTAAAATACCCTCATCTACTTTAGCTCACTGAAATAAGGAGATCAAAATGGCCTTAATTTTGTCATTTTCAGACCTGCTAAAAATAAATGGGTTTTCCATCTTTAACAGCATTCCTGGGAGAGAGGTTGATTTTTCTTTCTTGTTGTTTTACAGGGGAGAAGGGAGATATAGTTACATAAACTACACAAATAAGAAACTGCTTATTTTTTAAGTTCTGGTTTCAGATCCACGACTTACTGATGTGGTGGGAGTTGTAGTGCCACAGCTAAAGTTTGAGTTTGACAGTTCACGTTTATTTCACTTCCAGTGTTCCAGATAAAGACTATTTTACTTGCAGCAAGTGTTCCAGATAAAGACTTCTGGGAAGACAACAAAAATCCCACAGTGTGGTGTAAAGCTGACAAAACAGGAGAAAATGAGAGGAGAATAATATCAGAGCTCATAGGCCTCTAGTTTTAACAGTTCCACTCCTAATGATCTTCCTTTATTTAAGCTTCCAGCAAAGTCTCCCTGTGTTTACCTCTAATTTAAGAAACTATCCCTTAATCCCATTCCTTCCTATTCTCTGTCATCCTGTTGTTACTTCCTTCCTCTTATCTTTTAAAAGCTTGCTCACTGCCTCTCCACCCCCACCCTGGCTTATTCCTTCCATATTAATAATAATCTTAGTACTGAGCACTTATATCGCTCTCTACATGTTCAAAGTGCTGTACAAACCTTAGCTAATTAATCCTCACAACACACTCCCCTCCCTCTGTAAGATAGGTAAGTATTATTATCTCAGTTTTACAGATGGGGAAATTGTCGCAATGACTCAGTGGCAGAGACACAAGCACGGTAACCTTGTTCTTGCAACCTCTATTTTGAAAATACCTTCTCCAACCCAGCTTGCCTCTATAAATACATTCCCATCTCCTTTGTCTCCTAAATCATCAAGACAAATCCTCTGCCTACTCCTGCTGCCACAGCTCCCTTAATTGTTGCCATCTTTTGCTCCCTCAGACACCTCCAGCAGGAGCTTTGCCAATGCATTGCTCCGGTGCCTCTTTGAATGTCTTCCTATTACATGTGCAGTTTTCATCTCATTTCCACCAAGCAAGATGAAAGTAACCCCTTGCCAGCCTCACTGGTTTATGGCTCTTCTTTTATTCTGTCCCTGGATTCCATCAAAATCAAGGCATAAGTGCCTGACTCAAGGCTGTGCATTAGGGATCTGGATCAAGGTGACCTGAATTCCTTCTACATCTTTTCCTGGTGCCTTGGCATTTCTGAAGCCATCATGTACAAGTAGGAAAACAGCAGATCTAAGTTTGTCACTTGAATTTATTCCTTCTGTGTACATACAGATCCAAAACAGGTCCCAGTGCTCCTGCTCAGGACATTGGTTGAGGTGCAGTCCTCTGCTTTGTGGTTTCTCTCAGTGAGCTGCAAGTTCACCCCATAGAAAAAGACACCACTTGATCATTGAAGATGCTTGACCTCTCCCAGCTGACAGCTTTGTGTGACCTGAACCACCTTCCTAGAATCTGGCATTTTGATACTTAAGAAACCTTCTTTAAGTAGATGTACTGAATCTGGCCCTGAGAACAAGTGGATTGAAAAAGGATATTCTTTAATTTACAAAAGAAGTGTCCACAGTTATAAGTAAGCCCATCCAGGATTTAACTGCCTCTGTACCTGTTGTGATGCTTCCTTGTTCTGGTGTGTTGTAAATGGGTGTAAATGGGTGTCATGTTTGTGTGGTCACAGAATATGTGTGACACGGTGAACCAAACTACTAATTACTTAGATATTATCCCTGATTTGCTCTCTCTGTGGTGGTTTGATGTTGGTCTTATCTGACTGAGTAGCAGTAAATTCTGATACTGTATTTCACTGAGGATCTTGCTTAGCTGCAACCGTAAGTTTTGTCAGTCTCTTGTTTCAGACTAATTAATTAGACATGACTACATGAATTTGCTCTTTAAAAGATTCTGCCCTAATGTCATGCCCTGTCATGAACAATCTGTTTGATGGATCAGTGCTCATTTTGTTATTTTGTGTTCATGTGACAAAGTATCATACTTTTGCAGGTGAGCTATCAGTATCTATGCTGCTGTAGTGAAGTGGGTTTTTTTCAGATACCTTTGAAGACTTCTAATAAGACTCCACAGCAAGTTCTTACTCATGCTTATACTAATGAAAGCCTACTAATGATGTACTGAAAGTGAAGGCACATGTGTTTTTTTCATCAGCCATATGCATTAATGTCATGGAGGTCAGAGACTTGGGCAAAGAAATTGCTGGAATTTTGCAGCTACGTTTTGTTGACCCATACCCTCTTCTCCTGCTACCCTTTTTCGTTACTTTATGTCAGCTTAGGTTATACACATATGATCAGTCCATTACTTTGTCATGCATTGGGTCCTCACTTTCTGCAAAGAGTGAGCAAAGAAATTGCCCAGCCTTGGCAAATGTTCTCTGGGAGTTGAGTCTTTGTGTCAAATGTTATTTACTTAGTGTTTGGCTTGGTACCCACAGTTCAGGTGGTGGACCAGTGTGTATCTGGATGGGCTGCTGACATGTTAGTTCAGTTTAACGAGGTCTCTGTTATGCTAGGTTTCAGAGACAGAAGATATGGTATCACTGCATAATTTGCATGTGTTTGTTCTCAAAAACACTTGAAATTTTTGATACTCCCTTCCTGCATTGAGCCTTCCTCCTTCTGCTAAAAATTTATTTTAGAGGGCGTAACCCACAAACCTCTTGTCTCTCCAGAGCTCATTCACTTTGGTTAGGGTTGGCATCACTTTCAGACACAAATATTCTTCCCAATTTGCCACCAGTACCTCTGTGTCTCACAGTACCTCTGAGACCAAGTGACCTTGAGTACTAGCTTTGACTTCATCTCTTCTGCTCTTCCCCCACCCTAACCTTCTTTCTGACTGTAACTTTTTTTAGGGAAAGTAGAAAACATCTGCTTAGATTACCAAATACCTGGGTTGTGTGTCTGAGGGATGGGAGAGACTATTTTTCCTAAGGACTAGTACTGGGTCTGCATGGCAAGGTTTAGTACTGGGGGGGGCTACAGGGGTGACTTCTATGACAAGCTCCTAAAATCTTCCCCCATGTCTGATAGAGCAAATGTCAGAAGACTCTAAGTCAAAGCCAAGCAGTGACCGCTGTAGCATCTCTGTAGTAAATGTATTTAAGAAGGGACAAAAGTTACTGCAAATGCAGCAGAGTGAGAATATGTGAGACAAACTGTCCTGCTGACCCCAAGGTCATTGAAGAAGGAGGAGGAGGAGAAAATCCAGGTGCTGAAGAGGTTGCCCTGCAGCCTGTGGTGAAGAGCATGGTGAGGTAGGCAGCCCATGGAGTTCCAGAGTGGAGGGATATCAACCTGCAGCTCCTGGACAACCACACAGCAGAGCAGCTGGATGGCCAAAGGAGATTGTGACTCGGTGGGAAGCCTACTCTGAAGCAGGCTCCTGGCAAGACATGTGGATTCATGGAGAGAGAAGCCCCCACTGGAGCAGGTGTCAGGAACCTATCACCCCGTGGAGCAAGCTGTTCCTGAAGAACTGCGTCACCTGGAAGGAGCCATGCTGGAGCAGATTGTGAAGAACTGAAGCCTGTTGAAGGACTCCATGTTGGAAAAGTTAACGGAGGACTTGTGTCCCCTTGGAGGGACCCCATGCTTAAGCAGGGAAGCATGTGAGGAGATCTGCTCTTGAGAAGAAAGGAGCAGTTCTCCATCCCCCTGCATCACTGGGAGGATGGTATAGAGGAACTGGTTTGAAGCTTAGCCTGGGAGGAAGGGAAAGGAGGAGTGGAGTTGTTTTTAATATTTCTTTTTATTTCTCATTATTCTATTCTAATTTGATTGGTAATAATTGTTTTCCCTAGTCTAGTCTGTTTTGCCCATGACAGTAACTGGTGAATGATCTTTCCCTGCTCTTATCTCTGCTCACAAGGCTTTCATTATATTTTCTCTCTCTCCTAACTCCCAGCTTTCTCTCTCTCCCTAACTCCACAGGAGGGTAGTGATAGAGCAGCTTTGGTGGGCATCTGGCAGCCTGCCAGGGTCAACCCACAACAATTCATTCAGTGGCCTTAGAGCCTTTTAAGCCTGCAGATGGAAAACTGCATTATTTTCTGAAGGCTGGGGCAATCATTGTGGCTCTGGAAAGTTGTTCTGCACAGTGCAAGTGTAAAGATCCTTGGTCTTTTCTAAGCCTGGTTCTGACCTCAGTATTCAGTATATTCATTGTGCTGTGGAAAACCTAATTATGAGAAGAGTGGTCAGGAACCAAATGAGCTCAGCACAAGGCCCAGAGAAAGAGAATACTCCAATTATTTGAATGCTGGTCCAGCCCCCATGCCTTCAGCCATTTCAATGGAATATTTTTTTTTTCTGTCTTTCTTTCTTACCTAACAGAGAATAATTAATGGAATAGTGGTTTTAGTGCATGTGTATATGCTTACCCATATCTCTTAGCCATGAGTATAACTACTGCTGACTGGTAGAGTGGGTCCAGGGCCTTCTAGGTGCTCATTCAGCAAGGTGGCTGTAAATCCCATTGGAAAACAATGACTGAGTGAAACCTATTCATTGCTGGACTATTTCAATTCTGTTCTCACAGGGAGTTGTATGTGGTATTTCACTGAAAAGGTCTGTTCTCTAGAGTAGAGTTAACGGGAAATATAGATTATCTTTAAAATTTGTCCCATTTTCTATTTGCAGTGTATATTTTCCTTTTTTATTTAACCTTTCTAAATTCAAATGTAGTAAGTACATTGCTGAAACCAAGCTAAATGTTTATTAAAGCCAAATGTGAAGTAACAGGGAGAATCACATGCTTTCAGGGCTACCATAAATACTTCCTTTTGAAGAATAACGACAGTAGCTACATCTCCTTATTCCACCTGTATTCTTCATGGGTGTCTAAAAGTACACTGGTGCTGGTGTTTTGATTTCGTTACAGCCAAAAACACTGGCTAGTGTTTTTTACTGATTTCTTATCAGCAATATTTACCACTCAAAGTACTGAATGTTTCATTCCAAAAAGGTGCAGTCATTAAGGATTTTGCTCTTTGCCAGCTTCTTTCATAGCAGAAATAATTTCTTACATTATTTGATAGCAAAATGGAGAGTCTCTGCATTTTTAAACAGTAAAATTTCTCAAAAAGGTTATATATTATGACCAAAACATTAACATTTCATTCAGTTAATTTGTTAGCCTATGTAAGCAGTCTTTCAGGCTACAAACTGATGTTTAAATTGCAAACAAAGAAAAAAAAAACAGTCTAGAGAGGTCAGTGCTTTGTATCTAATATGCTTTTGCAGTTTACTTTTGTTCTGGTAAGCAGATGCTTTGAAAACTGTTTAGCTGCAGTTCAGGCAAAGGTCAATCGGGCCAGTCAACACATAATGCAAAGATCCAAATCAATATCCTATGAAAGAAGGCTCAGCACCTTCTACCTAAAAAATATCTAGAATAGAACTTACTTCTCAGACTCATGCTGTCCTGGGGGATTTCCTTCTTGTTCCCACTGGAGGAGCCCATCATCATATTGCAGTAATTGGTAATATTTTAACCACCTAGCCATGTGGTGAATTTCATGATGTAAGGAAGCATATTGATAACCAGCCTTTGCTTTTTAGTACATAAATGCTAGGGTGCCAGGCTTATATTTTCCACATAAAATTTCAGCAACTATTACCTGCAAAAGGTGGTTATTAGGGACTAAGACTAGAATTCATCATAGTAAGTATGGTTATTTACTTTATACATTTATGCAGTGTATCAGCCACAGCTTTGACAGTGCTCTGCAATTTTTTTTTCACATGAAGGCATTCAAAGCTAAGAAATATATTCATACCTGCTGTCAACAAGTGCAACTCCCTTGGAAAGCTCTGAGCCAATTTCAGCAGTGACGTGAACGGCAGCATAAATTTTAGTTCTAAATTAGTCAGAAAATAAGTGAAAGTGGGCATAATTTGCATGCTGAGGACTGAAAAGGGAAGAGTAGCTAGCAAAAAAAGTGTGCAATTAAGTGGAGGGGGGAGGAAATAGAGGATCTACTGGCATGAGTGTAGTGGGTCAAATTTGCTTCTGAATTCAGACAACTACAAGCAAATGTAAATGTTATACTTAATGCAACTAGCCATTTATAGTGGAGTGAACACACTTTCTCTACCTGTTATGCTCATTGCTATGCTAATGGATGGCCTGGAGAATGTCATGTCTAGGCTGGCATTCAGCACATACCTGTATGTATGTGCTGGATACATTTCTCAGTTCTCCAGTGAGCTCAGCAGTATAATTGCAAATATACTGACTCATTATGGAAGGGAAATCTTGAGAAATTAAAAGAAATTACTTTGAATCAGTGGTCTTCAGGGGTGTTTTGCTTAAATCAGCCTTTCTTGTATTCCAGCCTACTGAGATAGACCATGGAAGGTGAGGGAGACAGGTCACTGAAGCACCACTTCTTTGCTACCTGCTCAAAGGAAATGGCTAAGAACTGTGTCATGAAGTGAAGGGAGTATTTGAACTGTCAACAGGAACTGCTCAGCTTGGGTGCTGTCATGCTTCAAGGCAGCCCCTGGCCCAGCAGGATGATTCAGAGCCTCTGAGATAGACGTCTCCATTCCAAATACAATGGGTGGGGAAAGGTGGCCACTTCTGAAATAATTCAAAACAGCTAGGAACCTTTCTTTCTCCGCTGTCTGAGCAGGTCACTGAAACTTCCACCTACCAATCACCTGGGAAACCTCTCCATTTTGATCTGAACAAGTGTTGAACCTCATCGCCTTCCTCCACTTGAAATGCAGAGCACTGAGTCGTCTCTTGAGAGCAAGCAGCTGATGATGGGGGAGGAAGAGGCAGCAGCCACTTCAGAATAACTTCATTGTTTGAACACTCTTACAAGAAGTGGGAAACATGGGTTTTAAGCCTTTCTTGGACTTGAAGGGGTTTGAACTGCAATTCCTTTTTCCTCAGAGTTTCTCCTACCCATCAGGCTAGGGAAGTTCTTCATTCTGCTCACTGCGTGAGGCTATGGAGCACAAAAAGAATAGGTAAGAGGGAGCTTGATTTTTCAGCCCATTGGTGAGGGCAGGCATGAGAGAGTCCTGAGTCTTGGTCCCAGCTGTCACTGCTGTTTAAGTATTCTTTACTGTTAATTTGTAATACAGGCATTCATACAGTCAAGTAGACATGGTTGACAGACTGTGGAGACTGTAATGTTTCATTCTGCCTGAATTTGTACTAAGCACCAAAAACATGTGAACATATTTCCTGACTTTTCACTCCCAGTGATAAGCACCTGAGACTAGCAGCAGAGTTGCCTAGTCAGGAGCAGAGTTGTTCAAGGCCTTCTGCAAAGGAGGTTGAAAGAGAAAGGAAATTGATGAATGAAAGTTCTTCTTTCTTCTTCATTCTTCATTCAAATCACATCCTGGAAGTGCCTGTTCTTCTCTGTTTATGACAAAGTGAGCCTAGAATGATAATGTTCCCCAAATAAACCTCTTGGTTGAATTTAGTATTCCCAAATCAAGGAATGTGATTTTTTTTCTCTGTTGTTTTTCAGCTTATTACTGCTGGTTTCCTTTGTGTTCACCTCAGAATGGTGTACACCTCAGAATAGTGTACACCTTTGGAGAAAGATACAATGGATTTGTCTAAATGCAACCTAAGTGTCAAGACTGCTATCTAGCACCAGCCTTTCAGGGTAAAATGTGGGAGATTTTAAACCTTCCCTTTGCCCCAGGGCATTTGTGTACAGCAAAGCCTTCACTCTTTCACAAAACTGGCACAAAAACAGATCCCATTGGAGAGATATGCTCAATAATCAGTCCTGAAATGTTACATCAGTCAGCAGTTCTACCTTCTTTAACATCATTAAATGCATCTTCTGCATCAAAGCATTGTGCAGTTTCAAAATATAAAATGCATTCATTATGTCGGGATTTTTTTTCACCTCAGAACATTTTCCTTATTCCAAACAATGGCTCTCCTAAAAAAAGAAAAGCCCAAAAAAGGTAGTGACAGGATATGCAACTCTGCTGTACTGCTGGTGTAGTTTGTGGAGGGATCTGTAGTGAAGAATCCCAGAAATCCCCTTTGAGATTCCATCTTACTTATTTTCAGTATTTCATGATCAATCAGGATCACACCTCTTCTTATTAATGTGCTTCTGTAAGAAAGGTTGTTCACACAAGAGAGGAGGAAACTCATTGCTGTGAGAGTTTAAACTGGTAGAGTACCATTTAGCTAAAGGTTTCTTCAAGTGCACGTATTTCAAAGGGACCTCTGTATTGCAGACTTGAGCCCTGTAGGTAATTCTGGGACCATAAGGTCTTTGGTGGCAAGTAGTGAATCTTCTTATATGTTTCCAAAAGGTGTTATTTCTGTCTGGAGCCTCATGTTTTTATTGTCATAGTAATGACAGCAAAATCAAAATTAAGCCACTATAGATTATTTTCATTTTTTCTGAGATATAGGTCCTAGGAGCTTTGAGTGGAGGA
The DNA here is from genome assembly GCF_027579445.1 of Ammospiza nelsoni. Lineage (NCBI taxonomy): Eukaryota > Metazoa > Chordata > Aves > Passeriformes > Passerellidae > Ammospiza > Ammospiza nelsoni. The sequence goes on along the minus strand of NC_080634.1, from coordinate 94,380,324 downwards.
ACAATATTTTGTAATCCAGAATATACATAATTAGACCCTGTCCCAAACAAAATATTTTCCTAAATCAGATGTCTTCAGTCCTCACCAGTGGTCTAAATGGCCTGTCCTTCCAGCACTAGGGCTGAAGGGAAAATATGGCTCTGTAGGGATATTTTTCTAAATAACAGCAATAACAATTGCAGGGAGCTGGTGATGAAGAATGTATTAACTTTGGGTTAGCCAGTTTCAGAAAACTAGCGGAGAAAGTGCAAACACTTGCCATTTTTGTTTGGAAAGGGCTTCAGTAATAATGTCACCGAAATGACTCACCAGCCTTTATATCTCTCTGTGCAGTGTTTTTCACCTTTTTCATTCTAAGGGGATGTTAATTTGTTAGTGAAAATCACATAAAGGTCACATAAAGTGAGTTATCTGATGGTCTTCACATATTCATCACCATCCTTCATAACCATAATGATCCAGAGTAAATTATACACACCTTAATTGGCCCAGGGAAGCTTCTGGAGGAGCAGGTTACAAGACAGCTACTATCTCCCTGCAGGTAGTCTTACCAGCACTTCTACTACAGTCTGAAAACAAAATTTGAGGCTTTTTCATCTCTAGTGCCTTTAGGATTTAGGAGTTGTACTTTCAACAGATTTTCCTAGGATGATGTATATTTTTGTAACATTTAGACTGACTGTGTATTTTCCCCAAAACCATTCCAATTCTTGAAGTATCTTTTTTTGCTGATCAGTTCAAGAGACATGGTAAGGGTATTTCCCTGCTCATTTCACTGTATTAGTTGACTTTAGTCCAAAAATAAGTAGCACTGACTGGAGATGAAGGGAGGAAGCAAGGATGTACTTATTTAATCTGTAACATAGCTCTCATTATGGATAAAAGAAGCAAAATGTTGTTATTTAATTTGTAACATAGCTCTTGTTATGGATAAAGAAAACACAGATGCTCTCTTTGATTTACCTTCAGCCACCTCCTTCTGTGTTACCTTTAAAAATCTTCAAGACCATGAAGATAAAAAACTAGGGCTAATATCTTCCCTCCTGTACTATCTAATTTAAGTGTGAGTTTGAATTATTTACATTAATAACTCTGAGTAAAATCTACCAGCCTTGCCAGAAAAGTCAGAGAAACAGCAAAGGCACCAACTGAACACAATTCTAAATAGGCAACTTCTCCCACAGCTTTCCCCTCATTTGAGATCTCTTTCTTACTGCTAGGGATGATTTTGCCTACAGATTCTGGCAGCTTCCCTTCTGATTGGTTGTTTTTTGTGCCAGTGTGTTATGGAAATGTTTAATTTTATTTAGGAGTTCTTGTTTCCTGTTTCCTATACAGTAACTAACATATCACCTTCTGTGGAGAGTGTTGAAAAGTTTACATTTTAATTGCTAGGATCAAATCAGAAAGAGACTTTCTCTCTGAGAATAGCTTTCCAAAAAGGTACACTGAAGTTATCAGTAATTTGGTGGCTTGTCTGCTAATTCAGACTCTGCTTTCATCTCTGTTACGATTGTTGTCACTGTTGCTATTAAACACTACAGTTGTTTTCTGCTGCAACTGGTGCTTACTTTATGGTACTTACTTTATGGTACTTAGGTGCCATAGCCTCTGGCGCCTCTGTGAATAAGCTTTGCTCTCCCAATCCCATAAAATTCAATGTCTCCTACCACTCTATCCTAAACTATCCTGGCACTGGACTCCTGCCAGTGTTCCATCCCTACAGCTGCTCCACCCACATCCTGGGGACACCAGCAGGGCTGTGCCTGGCTGGGTGTGCTCAGGCAGGGAGGATGCTGTGAACAATGAAGAACCTGCTCCTGCTGCGACGAGGGCTGCTCCTGCAGGTTCAGAAGTCAGGGAGCAGGAGGGTTATCCCAGCAGCCTCAGGGTCACTGCAAAGGCAGCAAAATCCTGAAGCCAGTCATGTGCTCATTGGTGTCAGGATTTAATCCAAAGGCTTTCTCTGCCTGGCTTCCACGCAGTGGTTCTGAAGGCAGAGCGCTGTACTGAGGCAAGATCTGATATGTGATCTTTCCTATTCAGAAAGTTTGTGTTAATGAAATCTATGGGTTTTTTCCAGGTGCAAGGTCACTCCCACACCGCTTCTGTCAGTCTGATCTCTCCATATGGCTACATGTGTCACAAACAATGTCCCACTGTTTTGTGATGCCATCATGCAATACAGATTAAAGGTTCTCCAATGCCTGGTAAATTGGTTTTTAATTTTAGGCCTCCTGGTGCATGGACATTTACATTAATTTTATCTTTATCTATATACCAATGTTTATTTAGCATTTTTATTTGATATTATTATTTTTTACAACCTTCCCCCTATTATCTTATCCATATCACATGCTCTTTAGTTGTTGTATGAACTTTAAAGGATTACTTTTGTGTTCCTCAGTCTATCTGTAATTGTTACAGCTTTTATCCTTGGGTTTTACCCATTCTAAAAAATGCTGCTAACTTTGAATGTCAAACAGATGTCTTAATAGAACCTCAGTACTTCTCAACCCCTGTTTCTTCTCACTCCTTTAAGTAAGCACACATTGTACTGTCTCCCAAGCCAGTAGTCTGTTTCATTTTTGTTAGGCAAAAATCTAATCTTACTGTACAAGTGTTGTCTCTTAAAGAAAAGCCCAAATGCCTTACAATATAGTTCTGTTCTCTTTCTACCTCACTTACTCTTTAAGTGAGGATTTTGACATCTGTCCTTATCATCCTGTTATATGGTCCTTTGCAGAGAACTGTTGGAGAACACTGCCTGAAGGCCTGCAGCATCAGTGTATGATAATATAAACATAACTCCTAGACCCCTGAATTCCTGTCTGCCATTAGCATCAATCTATATCTAAGAGCACAGATACCTTCTCTGTCTATAAATCTAGGTATTAACTGAGATCCGTAGCCTGCATAGTCACAGAAGTACTGATATTTCTACTAAAGTCCCTATTTTAAAAACTCATCTTTAGCAAGACACTTTATTGGAAAGTCCATTTTAAGATAGAAGCACACTTGCTTTCTTCTCTCTGTCCTTTGAAATGAACTTGTTTCTTGTGTACCATGCCTATGGCCCTCTTTCACCATGGAGAAGAGGGGATCTTTGGGATCAGCAAAGTGAGAGCCCCGGTTTTACAAGCATCATGCAAAAACCCTTCAGGGACTATTTACAAAGCCAAGACTTTTAGACCATGTGGGAATAAATGAGTGTGAAGATTCAGTAAATTAAAAAGTAAATTCAGTATACCAAGAAGAGACGTAAGCCAGTAGATTTTACACAAAAGACTTTTTAAAAGCTTCTTTGGCCCAAAAAAAATGTCAAATCAGTTCAAATTTCTTAGACTTGATTGGAAGAATTTCAATGCCTGTATCAACAGTATTTTCTCAATCCAGTTAAATTTGTAATAGCATTATAACCATTCTGTGACATTTGATCATATCACAGCTTTAGTATATGATAAAGGTAATAAATTAACTGAGGTAGTTTTTTAGTTAGACAGTAAACAAGCTAGATGAAGCAAATAGTCAAAATCTGGGCTGCAATTTTAGGTATCTTCAACAATGACATATAATTAAGATACCATAGCACAGATGAGACATATGCCAGATTCTCTGTGCTTAAGTAGAAACAGAAGGGGGAACTTTACCTTCATAAAGTGACAGAACTGCCAGCATATGAAATTATGACATTTTTAAGCATTTGTTCACTAGAGAAAATGAAGAGTAAGAAGTATTCTTACCCCAAGATAGCACTGGAGAACTGATAGAAAAAAGATAAGAGTTGGGTTTTAGTGCACAGTGGAGAGCAAGTCTTTGCGCATGTTGGTGGTTTGATGGAGAACAAGATGCTGAAGGGAAGAGAATATGTTGTTCAGCTGAAGAGAGGCCTAACCTTCTGTTTTGTACTTGTAAAAGAGCCTTTTCAATGTCATGATCACGGTATAAATACATGAATATTTATCTGAACACTTGCACTTTCACCTACCTGTTTGCTCATGGCCATGGCCTGGGAAAGCAGGCTGGTGCTCAGGAGTGAATTGTGAGTGCAAAGCATTAACATTTCAAATTCCCAAAGAGCTGAAAATCACAATGGAAAAATATTTTGGTAATACTGCAGATTGCAAAGCACAGTATTACAGCTCATTCCCCAGATCAAAAGAAGTGCAATAAAATCAGCAGGACATATAAACTTCTAAATAAACTCCTCCAAAGCCTAACTTCAAAACAACTGAAGGTCTTTGGGAGTCTGTGAATTAGATTTGTCTTCAAGGAAGCTTATTACCAGCCCTATCTAGAGACAATGGCTTCATATCAGCATATATTTTTGAGTCAACGATAAAAGCAAGACTAAGGCTTCTTAGGACTAAAGATTTGTGGTCCTACTCCAACTGCTTCGTGCATCACTAACCACTGTAAGAGCATATATTGCTTGCTGAGGATTTCTCCTTTCAAGACTACTTTGATGCAGACTGACAATGTAGTACTTCCTGCATGAAGTTTGATCTAGAAACAGAATCATGAAACAAGGGTCTTCTTTCTAACTTCAGAACCACAGTATATAGTCTGTATGAATTCTATAAGACCAAGGACTGGAACAATTGCTAAGTTCATGTAGTGTTACTGGACAGTCTTGAAGTTCTCTGCTGAAGATCTGGCGTGGCAGCAGTCGGTAGGTGTCCAAGGCTGTCACTCCCTGGTCTTCCCTTGTCCCACCTACACTGCTAATGGTTTTTCAGCATCAGATATGCCTTTGGTAGGATTTCCGTCATCTAGTTTTAGATGTTCAGATCTGAACTTGCTACCTCCAGATCTCTTCATTTCCAGTGAAGAAAAATACATGTAGTTCTAGAGAATTACGTTTTAGACCAGTACCTTAGTAAGAAACCATTTGTTTCCACTGAATTCTGAGGGTGTTCAGATGACCAGCTCAGGTACAGACCTTGAGAACACAGGCTTCTGGCAAAGTTCATCTCACTCAGTTTTTCTGTATGAATTGTCAATCATAGAACCATCTGCAACTTCAATTATCTGAAAATAAGAAAATGGTCTGTCATTTTTCATTTTCTTCAATGCAGGTCACCCATATGTCCGTTCTTTAGCAGCTGTTGCACTTCCTAGCATTGCTTGCCATGGTACTGTTGAACTGAGCACAATCCTTTTCTCTTCATTGACCTTCCAGCAATTAATTGGCTCTCTTTATTACACCCTATTTTAATGTCAAGAGTTTTATGCTAGAGTTCAATCACTTGGACACTCAAATGACTTCACAGGAGACTGAGAATGATAAAGAAGTCCCTTTAATATATTTAGATTAGAATTATAGTAGATAATTAACTTTAAAACACATTTGTATAAGTGAGATTTACTGAGTGCAACCAAACCAAACACAATTGAAGTTATTCCATTCATTACTTGAACTGTGTTTTTACTTTCTGTGTTTTCTAAGATATGCAATTGATTTTCATAAGATAACTTTTTAGCTTTTATTTCCAAGCCAAGCCAAGGGAAAAAAAAGGCATGGAGTTTGAGGGTCTCTCAATTCCTAAAGATTCTCCATGTACTCCCATGTCTTTAGGAAATACCTGGTTTTGCTTTAAGGATCAGACCTTAACACATAAACTGTCTTTGGAAGTGTAGAGAGAAATGGAAGTAGAAATAGAGGTTAAGAATTAACCTATTTTGAATAAGATTCCTTTCTCATTACTGGATATCAGCCACTTCTGGCTGCTCAAAAGAATCACAAACTTTTTGTTATCACAAGGCTTAAGATAAATAAAATGCAAAGATCCTTCTCACTTATTTTGATGTTTTTAAATAAATACCATGAAAATCATGAACAAGCACTGTGTCCCCTGTAATTAACCTAGTGTCCTCACATGCTTTTGTAATTTTTTTTCTAGTATTTGTTGGACATAGATGGAGTGAGGGGAATCTTTATAAATTTCTTCATGGACTTTGCCTGAAATAAAGCACCCAAAGAGAAGTGCATTAAAACAACACAAACAAAACCATCTTAAAATCTTATTGTAGACCAATAATATATTACACTATCTCTAGAACTGGCTTTCACCTTCTCCTCAAGAGAACATTAACTTAATTCTAGATCTTTTCTAGGACACTCCACTTCATCCACTCACGCCATCGTTTTCTCCCACTGAACTCTCTTTTGCATCCAGCAGGAGTTCTGAGGGGAAAAAAGACTGATAAATCAGGACCATAAAAGCCATTTTATGATTTGGGAAATATCTTTTCTCCTGAGGTGTCCATCTCAGTTCCTGTCCACAAACATTTATTTGAGGTTAGACTGTGTTTTTCTTTGCCCCCTGGACAAATGGCACTGTCCAGGTAACACTGGCCAGCAGCATTTTGCAGGTACAGCCAGGGGTGGTGTTGAATGCAGGGGTAGTCCTGAGGACATGAATACCTCTTGGTCTTGGTGGAAGTTCAGTTAACAGAGCACCTGTGTGCAGCTTTCATTGCTGACCTTCAGAAAGAAGTAGGCTTTTCTTCATTTACAGATGAACAGCATAAAAGCTTTGGTGGGTTTTTTTGTAGTCTTAGATCAGCAGACAATAACTATGTTGACACAAATTTATGTTGATGCTTTCTTTTATTACTAAGCCATAGTACATTCACAAAACAGACTTCCTTATAAAAATCAGGCATGAAATTATGTATCTGTTCTTCTACCTCTGAGAAGAGATAGAATATTGTCCCTTGTTGTTCCTGAACAATGCCAGTGTAGCTTTTTGTAACTTTATGCTGGCCACCCTTTGGTTTAAAAGACAAACCCAGTGCAAGATATTTTATAATCATATGTACTATGTCACTGAGATCTGTACATTGTATCATCTAATAAAAATTTCAATAAACAGAAATATGTACCCTCCCTTTAAAAAAAATTTAAAATAGTTATTAAAATGCACAGAAAGCTACTCAACAGATATTCTGGACTTTTAATAAAGTATATTCTGGGAGAGATAAGATAAAACATAACATAATTAGTTTTCTTTATGGTAGTTTTGGGTTTGTTTTTTTTAAGAGACAAACTGAGCTGAGATAATAAAGTCATTAAAATCTTGTTTAATCACTTAGAATTTTTATCATGTTCATTACTACATTTTGAAACATTTAAAGGTTATTTTTAGGTAAATTTTTAGTTGTCTAAGTAAATGTACATAAGTTCTCTACCAGTGCTCATTCCCCTGTTGAGCAACTGGCAAGTTGTTTTTCTCATGTGAAGAAGCAGTTAAGCATCTTAAAATATATATCCTAATGTGGCAAAGCAAACACTTAAAGCTCTACCCTTTTATATGAACATTAAACAAAATACTCTTTGAGCATTAGCCTTCAAATAAGTAAGCCGTGGTGAGATGCCAATGCTGTCTCTTGTTTCTCATAAGCTCAATTAAAACAACAGGGTTGTGTGGAGGGGGAAAAAAAGCACAGAAAAAAAAAAAGGGTTACCAGTAGGTAGGCAGGGTAGAACTGTCACTGTTTGTGACTGCAAAAGTCTTAAATGATGAGAATTTAATTAATGTGATTTGTGTTGCGCACAGGTGTGTGAGCAGCCTGTTAGCCACCACAATTAGCAGGACTGGAGAGCTGGTTGCTTTGTGGCAAGCAGCAGTGTGAGGCAGCAGCAGTGGGGAGCAGGAGCGGTGGCACAGCCCTGGCTGCTCCCTGGCCCAGCACTCTCAGGTGGGCTGCAAGCTGCGCGCCTGCCCTCCTTCCCCTGCCATAGCTCTGCCTCCAGGGGAAACCTGGCCAAGGCAGCCCAGTGCACAGAAAGGGTTAGCTGCACACGGCTGTTCAGAGAATTCCTGAATCTTTGATTTACTGTGATCAATTGCATGATTAGGCTGCATGTCATTGAGGGTGGTGATTGTCTAATGGGGGCACTGTGATCTCTGTTGCAAGGAAACTCTGCTGGGGAGGAAAAATTTGCCTAAGACATCAATATACATTTATACAAAATACCTTGGGGTATCTTTGCAACCAACAGACTATAAATTAAAAGAGCTTTTTCTCTGTTAAGCCAGTGAAGGAGACATGCTTGCATTAGATTTACGTCAGAAAGTGAATCTTAGTGTTGGTGGTTTTCTTTCAGCTAATGCATTTAGCCACACTAAGGTATGAATTCAATCACTGAGCTATTTGGGAGGTATCAAGCACAGACATTAAATAGGATTATGCAACAGCCGTCTGCAGTTGCTAATTAAAATGTGGAAAACAGCCAGTATCAAATTATTTTGTTTAGACAATTCATGGCTGGGTTAAGTAGTTCAGCTTGTGTGCAGCAGTTTCATTCTTTAGTAAGACTTTTACAATCTCACGATGACCTGTATCATTCTTATATACAGGCTCTAGGTACAGCAAATGTCATTGTGTCCAAAAAGAAACTTTAATTTTTTTGTACTGAAGTAGTATTTTCAATAAATAATTGTAATTTTATTTGTGTAGCTTGGAAAATATATTGAACACAATTTATAGAGTCTGCACACTATAAATTATGTTCACCAGTAGCTTCAGCTACCAATTTCACCTACATTTCAACTAAATTAGAAGATTTTCCTTTAGTTTAAAAGAAAAATAATGAGCTATGATTTTGCTTTTAAATGGGCTCACATGAATTCTAGAGAATTTGCTTTCTAATGGTACCTTATTCCAGCAAAATTTCCTTTTACAAGACTGAGTTCTAGTCACAAGTTGCACTGATGTGCTTTGCATGTATCCAGCAAGCAAAATCCATAAAAACATTCATTCAATCCTGCAGCCTATTCCCTGGGACCCACCAGCTTGTCCCAGTGAGGGAGCTGTAATCTGGATGAGTTGTTCTGGCACTCTGTGTCCTCGAACTCTTTCCCCAGTGCACACCCCTGCTGCCCTGATAAAATGACCAAAAATTCATCCCTTGCACACACGCGCTACCTGCAGCCCTGCTAAATGCCACATGCATGTGGGAATGCAACATGCTACAGGCACCACCTTCCTTTGTGCTTTTTTGTTGCACATTCTCCCACATCCTTATGTGGCTGTAGCTGTATCCTTTGTTGTAGGATGCTGTAGGATGCCCAAAAGCCATGAATCTCAGTGCTTTAGATGAGGGGACTCACTGCCATACATGCCACAGCTCTTTGCCAGTACATCTGAAGCAAAAGCTGAACACAAGGAGTGGATGGTGTGTACCTCAGTCTACCCCTACTGTGGAGCTCGGCTATGTCTGAGTTATCTCACCAAAGCAAAGAGGTAGGAAAACACCCACCCCTATATTCCTCAGTGTGACACAGCTCATGTGGCTCACTGTAGCCAAAATTTCATGCCCCCCCTTTATTAGTGCTTGAAGGGTCAGTATGTGCCATCTCTCCATCTTGTCAGTCGAGTGAAACCCCAAAGGAACACTAGTGCAAGAGCACACAGTGACCATGAGTAGGGTTGTGATGACCACTGTAGTTGCTTCAGTGACCAGTGTAGGAGGTCTGGCTCATCTCTTCTTCTCACAGTTGTTGTATTGGGTTCCAAATTCCTTGTTCTTCTAAAGAAACTATCCATTGCAATTAGTTTTCTTCTCAAGCCACCCTTTGTGCAAGCCAGAATTCAAGCAAGATTGGTAGGTTTGTGAATTCGCTAGAAACACCACTGAAATAATCAGCATAGGAGCACAGCTTTAAAAATTACATTTATATTGTCACCATTATAGTTTAGAGCCAACACCTGCTACAGATGAAGAGAACTTCTGCCCTACTGGACTTCCATCTGCACTTCCCTTGCACTGTCATGAACAGATGATTTTGCATCCTTCTAACATTTTGACAGTTACCACTAGCAACCCAAGTGTTAAAAACTTTTTAAACTAAACCTTGAATTTCACTTCACTGTTTTGTGGCAAAGTCAATTCAGTAATAAAATTGCAGCCCCTGAAAAGAAGTAAAAGGAAGCTGGAGTTGTTCAAACTTATGAGTTAGAAGAAAAGATGGTTTGAATAACTCTTCTGACAAAACAATCTTGGTTTTAAGCAACATAGATTCAAAAGAGAATCTTAAAATCAATGAGCAGCATGCTTTAGGAACTTCCCCAACCACTGTTTTTCTCCTGCATGAAAATGACTCATTAAAAGGACACATCAAATTGCTTTCCATGTCTGTGAAAGCAAACACCAACACAATTGGAGAATTTGCTAAACTGTTACATTGAATGTGATATATAACAAGAGGGTTAGGAAGCTGCTCCATTTACATGTGGGAGATGATAAGAGAAAAACACAAATGTCGATGTAAGAATAGGCAGGAAATTCCAATGTGCAATTATGCTTTAGTTTTTCTTTACAGACATTGCAGTTTGTAAAACAGAAAGAAGCCTAGTTTTGTAGTTCATGCTCCCAATTTTCAGTATAATTTTAATGTAAGTGTACAAAATGTTTGGTTTTAAGCTTTAGGTTTGTTTAGGTTTTATTGTAGTATTTTGCCCTGCATCCTACACAGAGCACTCGTGACATTCATCTGTCTCAGCTGGAAACAGAACCTCATTTTTAGACCCACATATAGACACAAAGTGAGAGTTTCTGTTTATATTTAGTGATTATAGACTGCTAAATGTAGAGGTTTCATAGTAAATAAGTCTTTTAAATGAAGTGTTATATTAATCAAAGAAAATAACTTCTACCCATCCTTCCGTAGGTAAACCCCTAATAGGGCCAAGTGTCAGGAAACTGGACTGTAAAAGAAGAAAACAAACAAAATTTGCCTGTCTCTCCCAAAATCAGAAAGTCCCAAAGGGACAAAGAGGTTTTTTGGCTGAAAAAGAAGTTGTGCTGTGCTTGGATTTGGGACATGGGCAGGAGCATGGCAAGCACATCGAAGAATGACATTGTTTGATAGTCAAACCCTATCAAAGAATGCACATCAGTTGCACTCATGAAGCTTCTCTGTCCTTCACAAACAGCCATCTAAATCATCAAGCTGAAGTTTCACTTTCCCAAGCTAAAAACGTTTCCCCCTTCAAGCATGCAGAATTCATATAAAATACAATGTGATTTATTTTAAAATGCCACAAGGTATTCATAGTGCTCCACAGACTAATAGGGTGAACACCCCTTAGGGTCTGGCCCGACTTACTGTGGAAGGAGACTTCTCCAGTCCTTCCTGCCACCACTAGTCCACTTGGAAATTTTTGTTTTAGGCTGTTGGTCAGGGAAAAGAGAATGAGCTCACAAGGACCTGAAGACAAATGGAATCATTAGGAAGTCCTGGAAGGGTGTCACCCCTTGAAAACATTGGAAGCATGTATTTATGGACATGATTTCACACTCTGTTTGGAAGGTGTAAACCTTGTGAGACTCGGGGCAGTTGTACCTTATTATTATGTCTAGCTGAAAGCAGCAGTTGAATCAATGTTTAAGCAGAAAAGGCTGTTCACTCTGGTAATTAAGGGGACTGGAACAGTTAACCTATCAGTAAGGACTGTGGCAGTGAATTCAATAGATCTCATTTTCATAAGGAATTCAGATGGAATACTCTGCATGCTATTCTGTTCCAGAAAAGAATCTAGTAATACTGCATTAAAAATACATATGTGTTGAAAAAAATATTTCATTAAAATGACATATCTGACCACATTTGTGGTGATATTTTTCATAACACAATAATACCAGTGAATTTTACAACTTGCCAAGGGAGACACGTTACTATCAGGATGCATCCCAAATTGTTCAGCTAGTTCAGCTCAGAGGAAACAATGGAGCTTATAGACATGTAGGCTAGCATTCAAGCTGGCAAGGTTCCCATTAGTTCCCATTACAAATATTCCTTCTTTTGAATATCTCTTGCCATCCAAGTCCTACATGGTGCATATAATTTGAGCATTCCACTTAATGAATGACAAGTGAAGAGCAATGTCAATAAGGGATTTCCAGGGGAGGTGTGGGTAGGATCCTGTCTTACACTGACAGAGCATCTTCAGAGCAGGCAGTGAGAGTAGAGGCCCTGATCCAGAGATTCTTGGTGGGAATATGAGCATACAAAGTTTTGGATCTAGCCCAAACAGGGCACACCTCTCCAGGGGTGTTTAACTGCCAGCAGGATCAAACCTCAGATAAGTGTAGATAAAACTAGAGAACTTTATGTGTTTTTTGACCTTTAAGGATAGTACTGTAGAGCTTGACAAGACAAGCTTTGTCTGATTAAAGAGAATGGTATGGCACCCTAAATTATCAAAAATAAAATATGTATTGTTATATATTGCTACTATATGTTTTCTGCAGTTTGTATATGAGAAAGTATGATTAAAAGTCGATGAGAGACTGTTTATAAATTTTGATTGCTTCATAATTTTAACTCTGAGCAACATTTTTATCATAATTATAGGCTTTCTTAAAGCATTTATGCAGATTGTTTTATTCAAAAGGGGTTTATTCCATATAAACTCCACTCTTTTATCTCTCCATAAAATCAGTGTGTGAATTCCCAGCAACCACAACTCCACTAGACAGTCATCACATTAGTAGAAGAGATATTTTCAAACAAGACAATATTCCTCAGATTTTTCTAAACATTATCTCCTGCTTTCCCAGCCAGTGAGTGTCATGGTGATAAATAGTAATGATAATCCTGAGTACATTTGTTACCTCTTTATGTCTCTTTTAAAGTATTATCAAGTTTGTTCTCATAATTCCCCTGTGATGTTCCTGTGTGCTATAGTAGCCAGTGTATCTATGGCTCAGTGGAGGCTTGGGGAGACTAAGTCAGATATCTGACATCTTCAGGCCAAGGATAAATAAGTCTAGGGATTTAGATGCAGAGCTTATGTTCATTTCAGTGACAATTTTGTGTCTAAATATTCTGGAGCCCTACAAATGCTGAAATCCAAAGGACTTGCCAGGGACCTCAGGCTGTTTCTTAGTCATTATTAACAGCCAGTTGGGTGCACTGTTTCAATGCATCTGAGCAGCTTGTGAGAGCTGAAGCAGGGTCTGAGTCCATGACTCCCAGCTCAGATTGGCTCATATCCATATTTTGCCTTTGAGAAGAGGGCTCCAGAGAAAACCATCCTCTCTCCTTCCTCCAGGTATCTCACAAAGGATATGAGATGTCCATCCCAGCCAAAAGCCCAGGATTTCTGCAGTAGCAACAATCAGAGCATCGGGACACTTTGGTGGAACATAAGGCAACAAACTGACAGCAGGCTGGACCTAATGCAACCGAAAAGCAATCTAATCCCCTGGGTGACCCAGGGGCAGTCCTGGTAAAGCAGCAAAAGTGAATCATCCTCACTGCAAGAGGAGCTGAAAGATTGGAATAGTGTCAGAGCAGTCACTGTCTCAGCAAGTTATGCCTCATTGTGATCTACTCATCCCAATGATTTGAGAAGGAGCTTCTCCAGCACTGGAACATCTACAAAGTAAACAGAAGAAAATGTATACCTCCATTTTGCATATACTTCTGGGGCATCAAATGGAGAATATACTGTCACCTTCCCCGGGAAATACAAATATACGATGTTTTATATATATAAAATATGTGAAACCATTTCTGCCATTGCCATAAAAATATGATCTTTCGGTACATGTGCTTGGACACTTGGAAAGAAACTAATGTCTTAAAGCTGTAACATGTCCTGGTGGGTTCATGACAATGATGACAGTCTCTAAACACTTCAATGAGGAGTTGCCTCAGTCTCTTTGAAGCTCAGCCTGATGCTACGCCATGCTCCATTTTAAAGCACTGACTTCAACTTTGATGATTTCATCAAATGACTGGATTGCCTTGCAGTGGGATAACCTAATCTTCACTCCATACTTTCTGCTCATAAGCCACTTGAAAAACTGTTTTGCACTTTGGTCTTGGAGTGTATATTCTGCACTTGAATGGTGTGGTTTCACCTTCAGACCCTATTGAAAGGGGAAACAAATCTGTGACCACCTCCACCCTGCCTTCAAAAAACAAAAACCACCACATTGAGAAAACAATTCCATTACTGTCTACTGCTCTAAAATTAAATTACAGAAACCACACAAACAAACAATTAGATTTCCCCTGTTGATTTTTATAGCTTGCATGTTAGAGAAGTCATAGCTTCCCTCTGATTTCACTCCAGTATGGATCAGGCATCATTCCACAGCAATCACAGGAACCAAACCCACGGGAGACAGAATTTTGGTGAACTTTGTTTTTCCTGTCCACAGCACAAACTCCATTTAATCCTGAAACACTAAAATTAGAATTATCTTTTTTTACATTTCCAATGTAGTTTTAGTAATTTCCCAGCTCTATCATTTGAATTTGTTCAATTTGTTGAATTTCCACCTTGAAAACATGCTAATATTAATACCTGAAGTAATGGAATAAATACAAGTTGAGTGCCTGGATTTCCCATGACACTGCTGTTGGAGAGGGTACTGATCTATATTCCAGAGCAATTGTAGGACACTCAGGTTGTCACTGGACTTAATTTAAAGACTTGATAAAACAGCTGCATTTAGGAAAAAATATTTAGCTGTGTCAATTATGTTTTGACTTCTGAGGCTTGCAACTGTTTCATGGCAGAATGCTAAAAAAGAGACAGCTGTGTCTATGATGGAAAGCACTCATATAAGTATATTGGTAAAAAAAGCAATTATAGGTAATTCTGTTATATAAGTTCTGTTATATATTCTTACATTATAGGTAACAGAATGTCCGTTTTTTAAGCAGCAAGATAACATTTTTAATATTTATCAAGAATGGCAATAATTTTTTTCCTAGATTTGTTGATCACTTACTTGTTTGAAAATAAGTGTGACGTTCTGCCATAGCCTTTCTTTGCAGGCAAATGGGCTGGATAACAGCTACAGGCATTTTTCTGTGTGAGGAAATTGAATAAAGACAGTCCAGGCTCCTCTCTGGAGCCAGGGACCAGCCGCAGAGCCAGCCGCACTGCCCATCAAACTTGCAGCTACAATTGATTTAAAATAACTCAGAGGCAATTATTCCAGAATAAAACCTTATTTTTTCTTTGACGATGTGATCCGATGCTAGGCTGTAGTCAATGTTGTCAAGGCATGGGAGAGACCTTACCTCGGGGCTGCTGCTTGGAACCCGAGCAGTCCCCAGTGCCCTCAGCGTGGGGCACTCCAGGCGAACCGCTGGCGGGGTTTAAATAGATTTTTTAAATCTGAGGTCTCTGAAGCAGCAACTTGCAGGTCAGACCCATCAACAGAGTGTCTATTGTCCTGACCCAAGAGTCCTGGTAGGGGCTGGGGAAGGCTCCGAGCCCCTCTCCGACAGCCGGGGGTGCGAACTGCAGCTCCCGCCGGGTGCGGGGCTTTGAGCATCCCCTTCTGCCCGTGCTGCCCCAACACCTGCGGCAGGATTAGCCAGGCTCGGGCATTCATTGTCGCTCTGCAAACTAAGTGTCGAAAGCCCCCGCAAAGCAACCAACAAAAACCTGCGAAGGGGAAACCGCTGTAATCAAGCGGCGGAGCTCTGGGGATTTGGAGACGAGCGTGGAGAGAGTTCAGATCAAATGGGATTTAAATGTAAACAGCACTAACTGCATATGATCAATAATCACCTCGTGTGCATTCCTCTACTCATTTAACATCAGCTAGGACAGTGCAAATATTGCAAGTGAGTACTCGACAAGGAAATCAGCTGAGCGTGTGTTTAAACTGTGGTTAATTATTAATATGAACAATTCTTTTCAATTATAAGTTTCGTTTAATCCCCTCACATCGACTTGTCTAGGAAACTATATGTCTAGCTTCCAAAACGATAACATGGGTGCAGACTTATTCTGAGGAATTTGATATCATTCATGCAATGAATTATCATCTTTACTCTTCTTGCTTTGTCCTAACCAACTGAGGCAACAAACAATTTTTTGTGTAAATACTTACGTCAGTTTTTAGATGCTAAAAGGAATTTTGTCAGGAAGGTCCCTCACATGGGAAAACCACATCTTGGTGAAGATACAAGTCTTGGAAATGTGAGTTCAAAAGGAAAAGCAGCTCATGTTTCTAATAGTAATTTCTGAAGAAATTAATTGTGACTGATATTTTCCTGCTACTGCTCATAGTATTTTGCCATGTCCTGGGAGAGTGCCCTCCACCCTTTGCAGTGGCTCTGGCCACCTCATTGCGTGGTTCGTTGTTCACCCTACGGAGTCTGTGCTTCTGCAGCTGCCTACTCCCTGCATCGGCCGTCTTTCCTTCCCCTGCCACCTTCTCCTAAATCAAATCCCTCGGGTCTCACTGTAGAAAACAGTCCCTGAAACCTCTGGACCTGCAAAGCCCTTCCCTCCTTTCCTTCCTTCCTTCCTTCCTTCCTTCCTTCCTTCCTTCCTTCCTTCCTTCCTTCCTTCCTTCCTTCCTTCCTTCCTTCCTTCCTTCCTTCCTTCCTTCCTTCCTTCCTTCCTTCCTTCCTTCCTTCCTTCCTTCCTTCCTTCCTTCCTTCCTTCCTTCCTTCCTTCCTTCCCTTCAGATTTGGAGGATTAACAAGTTTAATGAATTAAGACCCTTGATTTCTCCGTACACACGGCAATCAGACCCTTTCAACAAGCTATCATATTTGTCCTTAATTTTGACTTTCCCAAGCACTGTTCTCATATTCCACTGTTTGAAATGTAGGAAGATTTAGCATAATTTGGAGGTCAGATTTCTAAATAAGCCTACTTTAAATAACAAGCCCACACGGGAGATTGTCAGTATCTTTATTTTGTATACAGTTTACACACTAGCACCGCTTTTTAAAACCCTATATGTGGGTTAAAACTCAATTTTACAACCCCCATTTATATGAGATGTAGGTTTGACATCTGTTTGCCAGAGTGTTTTGCACTTAGCCTAACACCCACTATTAAATGACAAAATTGTGGCAGGCTGTCAAAGCCAGCTGACTGACAGCTGCTCTACTTTACAAAAAAGCCCCATTCAAATATTTGCAGGGTTGAAGCTTTCTGTAACGCTGTCGCCATTCTCCCCGTTATTTAGCATGTAAAATATAAGTCAAAGTTTTAAAGCTGCTTTCCAAAATGTTGCCATTTTTCCATATAAAAAGAGCGAGCGGTGGCTGCTGGCGGGGATCCAGCGCCAAACGCATTGGGTGGATATTTCGCCGGGTCCCCGCGTTCCTCCTATCTGCACAAACCCGATAAAACTGTCATTTAGCAGCGTTTCTTAATATTGCAGCTAATTAGAGCCGGCGTGTTATTGAAGTGAGAGCAAAAATCCACTTAAAAGAGAGGGGAGGGAGGGGGGTGGAAAAAGAAGGGAGGGGAATTTTCCGTGCAGGCAGAGGTACGCAGCCGGGCACGGCTCACAGCGAGACCCCCCCGGGGAAAGGGACGGGCTCTGGGGAGGGGACACCGAGGGCATCCCGGCACTCCCGCAGCGGCCGTCCCCCGCTTTTTGCCCTCACCTCCAGGGGTCCTTCTGGGCAGCTCTGGAAGGACGTGCAAGGATCGGCTCTAGCGGAGGGCGAGCGCTGAGCCTTGCCCGAGATGTCTCCCACTTCTAGCGCCATGGACGAGGATGTAACATTTAATTCAGATCCTTAATACATGCCCGTCCGTTGCCCTGCTTTCCCCCCGAGAGTCAATACGAGTCTGTAAAGGGCAACGGTGATTTAAACTTAAAAGCAATGTGCTTATTATTCCAACATCACTAATGATTGTATGCGACTTAGCACCTCAGAATAGCTGACGAGGTAATCCCTGCATGCTAAGGAGCCTTTGCTGCGATTGCTGGGGTTTATTTGAAACTCGGGTACTTCCCGCAGTTTTTGCGAGACAAGCAAGGCTCTGGCTGGCAACCGAATGGGAGGTTGGGGGGCGGGGGGTGGGGGGAAGGTGGGGGGTGTGCATGTATTAATTTATATTTTGAATGAGGACTAGATCCCCCCCCAAATAAAAGGAGGAGACAGTCGGGCCGTAGGAAGAGGGCTGCCCGCGGTGTCCGTTCCCAGCGCTCTGGCCCCAGCTCCTTTGGCTCCCCCGCAGGGTTCAGCCCCGGCAGCCACGACCCGCCCGGATGCTCCAGCCGGCTCCTCGGGCGTCCAAAGCCATCCCTCTGTTCCCCTCCTCCCTCCCTCCTTCCCTCCCTCCCCGCCGCACATCCTCGGCACAGACGGGCAGGCACACACCCGCACAGCCGGAGCAGAACGGAAAACAGGGCACTCTCAGCTTTACCCAAAAATCTTTAGCTGACTTGTGTCCATTTTAATAACCTCTATCGACTTTCTTTCCTAGAGCGGTTGTCATGTTGGCAGAAAGGGACTGAAAAAGAGTGTTTTAGGGAGGGAAGAAAAAGAATTGCAAGAAGAAAACTAGCGGCGCTGTCTAGGAAAGGGGAGTGATGGCAATGAGCGGTACGGGGCGGAGGAAGAGCGGACCCTCCGCAGCGATCCTGAGCAGAGAGGGGGAGGCTGACAAAGCCCGGCTCCATCCCGAGGGAAGGCCGGGAGAGGGGGAGCGAGAGGGCGGAGGGGGACTGTGACCCTCCCTGTGAAATCCAAGTTTATTTTCAACAAAAGAGGGTCTGGCCGGGCTCGGAGCCTCCGCGGTCCCGAGCTGTCGGAGGCAGAGTACGGCGGAGGGCGCGGGACCGGGGTCCTGGGCGGCCGGGCAGCTCCAGGGCACGGGGGAGGGCAGGAGCAGGGTGCCCGGCGGCCGGGGCAGACGCGGTGAGGGTCGGAGGAGGCGCGGGGAGCCTCCACACAGGTGCGGGAAGGAGCACCTAGGGGTGGCTCTACCCTTCCGGGAGGCATCTCTCCCACAGAAAGGGGCAGGGGACAGTGGCTCAGCAGGAGCGGAGAGGCAGAAATGCAAGGTTAGAGGAGAAAGTGCGTGTGAGAAAAGGAAAGGGGAAGAGAAAGAGGACGAAGGCTCCGGGCTCCACCTCCCCGCTCGGTGTGGCGCTCCAGCTGCTCTCAAACCAACTGCTCAATTCTATTCACTGCCGCGACGGAACAAAAAAGTGGCTATTTATTAGAATACTTGTTTGGTATTGTTCGGTGCCACACAAAAGGCGTTTCATTATGTTGGGGTGGGGAGAAAAGCCCCTCTCCTTTTTTTTTCTTCCTTTCCTTTTCTTTTTTTTTTTCCTTTTCTCTGCAGACCGAAACAATAACTTGAAATTGTCTTTAAAGTCTTTTCTATCAATAATAAATTTCATTTTCTTCTCTGTCTCCCGCTCTCCCTCTCTCCCCCTCTCCCGTGCGGTGTGTATGTGTGTGCGTGCGCGTGTGTGTGTGAGGGGGAGAGAGAGGGAGCGAGTGAGCGAGAGAGCGCGAATGGTGAGTGTGCGTGTGTCGCCGGGCACTCGTGGCTCGGGCACAGCCGCCTGGGAGCTGCGGCTGGGCGAGGGGCGAGGAGGAGACCGCCGGCTCCGTGTCGCGCTGCCCTCCCTGCACCGGCGGGCAAGCTCGGAGGAAGGTGTGAGCTAGGCTAGAGCAGAGGGGAAAAAACAAACAAACAAAAGTAATAATAATAATAAGGCTGCCCCTTCAGATGATATGTTGGGAGGAGGCTGAAGCTGGAAGAGCAACTGTAAGTGTGCCTCTAACTTTTGAGGGGGGTCTTCACCCTGTCTTGGGAATGGAGGAGGGGAAGCCGGCGAGGGGAGGGCTTCCAAGTTACTTTTGCTTCAAGGAGGGAAGAGCCGGCTGCAGTCACTGGGTTATCGGCTGTGACACGGATTTGGGGGGGTGCGGGTGTGGTGTGACAGCGTTTTGGGCTGCCCCCCTCCGCCTTGTGGGGAAGACGCCTCGCTGGGTTTCGAGGCGGGGGAGGAAAGCGGCGGCCGGGCAGGGGCAGGGGGCTGCGGCAGGGCTGGGGCGGGGAGGACGCCGGGGGCGGCGGTGCTGCCTCCCGAGCGCGCAGCGCCCGCTCCGCTCACACGTTCCAAAATTAACATGTCGGTGCGCGGGTGCCATTTAGTGAAAGGTGTCTTGGGCAAAGAATCAATTTCGCTGTGACTGACCGGCGGGCTTGGCTGTATTAATACTGCCAAAAAAAGGGAAAATCAATAGGCAGAGCAACCCTCAGCTATTACAACTAATGCCTGCTTAATCTCTCCCCCTGGGAGAGAGAATTCACATGGGCTCCCAGCACTGCTACTGCGGCCGGGCTGAGGCCGGCTCGATCTTCCTAAGGAAGGGGGATCCCCGGATCTGCTCCTCTGTGAAAGTGACAGCCGGGACCTCTCGACAGGAAGGTTGTGCCCAGCCTCTCGAAGCCAAGTCCCAGCCCGGAGGTTAACGCTATCTGGCGTGGTCCACCCAGGGTCTTACTGTCCCTCCCCAGCTTCAAAGTGGCTGTAGAGTTTCTCACTATTGCTGTAAAGTATTGGGATATTTTAAAAAAGGTAAAATGGATTTTCCCTCTCATAATTGAGGGTGGTATTTGAGGTCGATCAACAGGCAGTGCAGCAAGGTTGTACATCTATCGATCAGGGAGGGGACGCGTTTTGGCTGAATCTCTTTTCAGAAACAGGTGTTTAAACATGATAGCGGCTCCAGTCAATTAACCCATTAAAACCCCGTTTTATCGCATTGATTCCACAGGCTGCCATAAAAGGTTATGTTTTGAAAGCCTCTTTGTTAAGGGAGGGTGGGGGGATGGATGGATGGATGGATGGATGGATGGATGGATGGATGGATGGATGGATGGGGATAGGGAGAGTGATGGCAAACTGTCCCCAAACGCACAGTGTCGGGCAGGCAGTGAGTTGCCGTTCCCAACAAGCCAGGCTGCCCCAGCACGCCCCGTCTTCGCCCGCCGCTCCCGGTGCCGGCTCCATGGAGGGGCAGAACGGCGGCTGCGGGCCCGGGGGCTCACGCCATCCCCTCCCCGCTGTGGGCCGCCCGGCTGCGCTGACCCTGCAGCAAAACTTGACATCTCCACCTCGAGAAAGGATCTCCCGTGGGGGCTGCGCTTCCCACCCGGGGCGGAGGGGTCCGGCCGGGGGCGGGGGCTGCCGCCCTGCACCGGCTGCGGGCTGGGTCGGCTGTGGGTGCAGCTGAACTGCAGCCCCAGCTCTTTGCAAGCGCTGTTATTCCTAGAACAGGACCGTCCATTAACAATCTGCCTTCCTCCCCTCCCCGCTCCGCTCCAGCACCTTTTTCAGGTTTGCAGGTCTTTGCTGTAAATTACATATTTGCTAAAGGTGTCAGGAGCGGTTTGTTTACTATCCCGCTTTACGATGACTACTGGGGCATCCGTTTAAGGACAGTGTGAAAATTTGCTGAAAAACAGATGACAAACACCCCTTTTCCAAAAGGCAAATAAAGACGGGATCCCAACACCGACCAAGTAACCGGGATCTCCCTTTGGTGGGGAAGAAACTGGGTTTTTCTTTTCCCTTCACTGGGGTTCGCTATCTGCCTTCCCATGGCCAGAATGCTGCACTGGATGGAGCAAGAGGATCGTGTATTTCCTCTGGGTACCTTTAATTTCCAGACCAGCCGTCTGAGATTATTTAGATGTTTCTAGTTTTGCCCTTGTTTGCTGTTTTCCTAAGTAAGCACTGAATGCGCGACCGAAAAGGTTTGAAACCGTGTCAAAGTGATGTTTTAATCTCATTGAAAGGTGTATTAAACGAGAAGATGTAATTTGTGTGGGATGTTTCGATGAAAGGAGAGATTGGAGTGGATTATACTTTCGCTCTCCTGTGAACCTCATGTCATGTTTATATTGAAGCCTGTGTAGCTAATCTAATTTACAATAACAGGATGGCCTGCAAGAAAGAAGCTACTATATTATTTAGGGTTTTTTCTTTCCTCGTTTATTTTTTTACACAAATTCATTCTGACTTGCCCTGAATGATACCTTTGCAGTTTGGGGATAACTGACGGGGATGCAAACCAGAAACATTACCTTTATGGTGCTCTGAGCGAGGCGCCACAGACATAACCATCCAGGTTGCCCTGCTGTAAATGGGATGCCGCATTTGGGCTTGAGAATCTCTTTTTCCGTGACTGACATTTCAGCAGCGCAATTTTAAAGATTAACTACGTAATAACTCTGCATATCGTTCAACTCCGACAGACTCTCCACCTCCACTGCTCTTCCTTTTCTTTTACAAGTTTACAGTTACAAAACTAAACTATTTTTTAATATTTTTCTTTTGGTTGAAGGTAAATTGCCGGGTATGTTTTCAGTTCGTGGGGGTTTTTTGGTTTTTTGATGTGAGGTATTTTTGTCTAAAGGACCACTCGATAACTCGACTGTAAAGAGTAAATGGTCTGGCTATTCTTTTAGGTAGAAACCCCAAACCGTGAAAAACAGGACAGTGCAAACCCTCATCTCCCGCGAGATGCTGTGCCATCTGATCAGCAGATATTCCCAGCGTGTGCCTTAGTAATAATAATTTTTAAAGAAATTTTAAAATTTGAACGGACTTGAAAAGTACAACTTTTGTGTAATGTTGGAAGGTGTATTCAGCCTGTTAATCACAGGGAGTTGTGTCATTGGAATGCTATCAATTAGTTGTTCAATTTAACTGTAATTACTAACAAAATTAGACGAGGGTGGATCACAATACAGGATATTCTTCTTTCAGAACAATATTGTGCTGGAAGTCGAGCTGATGCGTAGCATAAACAAACATTTTAGAAAATGCTCCTGCTAGCAAAACTTCGTAAAGAGACGATTCTGTTTTTTCCACCGTCTCTAATGTCCCGCCGGGGGAAGGATCGCGGCCGTTCCAAGGCGGGGGGACACGCAGAACGTCCTGCCGGGAAAAGCAGGGGGGAAGAAAATCTCTGCTTAGGCGCGGTCTGTCCGTCCCGCCGTCCCAGCGAGGTGTGCCTCGCCTTTCCCTCGGCAATGCCGGACACCCTCGGCGCACCCGCCCGCCCCACCGGGACCCGCTGGCGCCTTGGGGCGGCCGCGGCTGCTGCGGAGATCAGACGTGCGGGGAGATCGATACTACTTCTTTTAGGCGCGACGGAAATATAAAGCTTATTTTCAAAGCCAGTGAAAACTAGAAAGGAAGGAGAGAAAATAGAAAGGCTGGGATATACAAACTCTTCAGGAAGAGGCAATTTATCGACACTGTGGAGAGAGCGGTGATGCAGAATTCCTTCGGAAAAGTGGCTTCAGCCGCTCTTTTATCTGACACAATAAATACATAAATAAATGGCAGTAGCTACATGAAGCAGCCGCCTGCCCTCCGGCCGCTTTGATTTTGCCCGGGGCGGGCTGGTCCTGAGCACACCCCTGGCCTCCGTGTCGTGCCTCCCGCCCAGCACCCGCGCCCCGCAGGGCAGGCGGCTCCCGGCAGCCGAGCCGAGCCCGCCCGCTCTCATTAGGACTTCCGAAACCTTTCGGTCCCGTCCCGTACCACCCGCCGTGATCGCGACTTTGCCCGGGGCACCCCCGCAGGACAGTCTCGGTGCTGGTGGCCCTGGTTGCCCCGTACCCGCGAGCTCCCAGCGTGGCGGTGGGCGAGCCGTGGGTTGGGGTGGAAATAGAGGGAAGCGGCCTCCGGGGCACCGACCCCCGCCCGAGCCGCTCCGGGAGCCGCAGCGAGGCGGGGCCGCCTCTCGGGTGCCGCTGGTGCCGCCGCAGTCCGGGCTGTGGGAGCGGCGGCCGGGAGCGGGGCGCGCCGAGGCGGACAGCCCTTACTCTCCTCACGCTTGCAGTTGGTTGGCACGGCTCTCCTGGGCGAAGGGGGGAGACATTTCTCGTCAGGGAATTTTAGCCCTTTCCTCCCCCCCCCCCCTTTTTTCTTTTTCTCCCTTCCCTTTCATTCATAAACCTGGTGGCTATAGACGCAGCTTGAATATTGACGTCTCTTCCCCCAACTGCTCCTCCGTTAACCCAATTACAGAATTCATCAAGAACTGTGTTGAATTATCTCTTTCCATACAGTATCAGCATTAGCCTAATTAAAAGCTATAATGTCTGATATAATGATTAAATCGTTAGCTCTGCTGTAGGGAAGCAATATTTTGTTTTCCCTTCAATTAGAAGCTGATTGAGGTTTTCAGAGCAGGTCAGCTGTGAAATTTGAATTATATGTGTGAGTACCGTTCACAGGGTGAGCCCCTACTCGAAAGCTCCAGAGATTCTCCATACGCTTTTACCCAGCAAGCTGAGAAAAGACAACAAAACACAGAGAGAGCCTGTAGCTGATTTGGGACTGATGCTGTAGGATGGCACAGAACAGTTGTTAACGCTGCAAAAGAAAGCGGGACTTTATTCAAGCACCCTTTTTCCAACCATTCCATCTCGACTGGGTAGCAAGCAGGTCACGTTGAAAGCTGTGATCCCCGAGTCGCCAAGTCACCGAGGCAGGAAAATGCCTCCTTGTCTCTCCTTTGCCTGCCCTTCCTGCTCCCTCCCGGTTCGCTCGCTTTGGCCCACTAATGGCACCCCTGTAGCGAGGGAGTGTTTTGCATTTCCTTCTGGATAGCGGGTTTTGGAGTGAAGTGCCAGAGGAGCTGCAAGCGATCCCACTCCGTCCCCGCCTCACGTTTCAGACAGGGCTGGCGAGGGATCAGGCATCGCCTCGGCGCGGGCTGGCGCTCGCCGGCCCCGACGCGGGCCGAGGGCAAGGGAGGCACGGCGGCAGCCAGCAGACGGCGATCGCCGCCCGCTCCGGGGCTCGGCCCGCCGCCCGCTGCCCGCTCCGCTCTGCGGGGCACAGCGGGCACAGCGGGCACTGAGGGCACTGAGGGCACAGCGGGCACAGGGGGCACAGGGGGCACAGCGGGCACAGCGGGCACTGAGGGCACAGCGCGGGCTGGGCCCGAGGCCGGGACCCCCACCCCGAGGGCGGCCCCCAGGCCCAGCCGGGTGCGGGGAGAGGCACAGCCCGCCCAGGCGGTCCCACCTCGCAGCGCGGAGGCGGGGGGGCAGCTGTGCCCGGGGGAAGCACTCGTCACTGCCCCCGGCCTGCGAGAAGCCCTCGCCGGTAGCTGTCCCCTCCGCGGGCCCGGCGGGCGACAGGGGCCGCGGGCAGACCTGGTCCTGATCCCAGTGCGCGACCTCCTCTCCGTCTCCCCTCTGACTTCACTGCAGCGTTTACCCCACCCCCCGGCCGCCCCCACCTATTCCCTCCACCGCCCGACTCCTGGTTCTTGGCAACCCCAGTTTCCGCAGGGGAAAGTCCAAGGACCTCTCATGTCCGGGCGCAGCCCCGGCCTGCAGTACCCCAGCCCCGCAGCCCTGTCAAACGACACTCGCCAAAGTGCTTGACCTCGTTCCCAGTCCCGTGAATCGGGACCTGCACTACCTTCACCACGGAAGGAAAGCCCCTGGCTGTCCCCTCGAAGTGGTTTTTACACCTTCCTCCCACCCGACAGACACCCGCTGGCCGCAGGTGAGTGGGGTGCACCCGGGCCAGAGGCACTGAGGCAGCAGCACACAATCGCTCCCTGCCAGCGCTTCTCCCCGCTACCGTGTTCGTGGTAGTTCCGCTTCTAGGTGCATCCTATGTTTATTTGCCGGGGATCAGGGGAAAGGGGGTAAACCCCACACCGGGAAAAAGTCCAGGAGGGGACAGGCCCCGGGAGGGTATGGATTAGCAGCCGCCTCTGCACCAGAGATGGGAAAATTCAGCCTCCTCCCTGAAGGTGAGGGGGAGGGAAGCTGGTGTGTATCCCCAGCTCCCAGGGATATGGGTGTGTTCCCACAGGATCCGCTGGCTGGCAGGATGCATAGGACTCATCTGGAAAAGACTGCCCCACAGCGATTCGACCCATTTATTTGTCAAGGAGGCCTTTACCTTTCTATCAAATTTCAGGGGAAAATACCACTAGGGCCTTGGGTGGATAATTTGCAAGCCATGCCATCCTTATCTCGCAGTTTTTACTTCTCATACCTTCATTTGTCCATCCAAGTGGAAATGTGCCTTTCTGCAGTAACTTTGTCCCCCCTCTCCCTCCCCTCCTATCCCAACCTGGCAACTTAAGAAACTCTCAGCTGGAGAAGCGCGGGTCGGCTCCTGCACCCTCTCCCCTGCCCCCTTAGGGCTGACTGGGAGAGAATAATGTCCTCCCAAAAGCATCGGCACCCGAGTTAACAGTATCACTCAGATTGAGCTCAAAGGCTGGAAGCAGGCTGAGAAGTGGAGAGGCACTCTCGTCTCCCCAGCAAACCCATATTATCATGACGAGTTATTGGAAATGAGAAAAAAATAGTCTAATCCTAGCCCAGTGCCTAGGACCGGTGCTTTGTGCACGGTGTATACTCCTCCTGCAGAAAACTTCTGGTGATAATAACAGTAATTGGGGGAGTTGCAGCGTGATTCCAGCCTTGGATGGCCACTAGGGTCAGGAAAATTAACACGGACCGTGAAAAGAGCAGGCACGCTGTGTGTGCATTTTCCACCTGGCAAAGATGATGGGGGCGGCCCTTTATATATGCGTGGGCATTTGTGCGACGGACTTGCCATTCCTATGGCTGCAACTAAAGATTGCAGCATCGATTTCCACGTGGACTATTTTCTCCTCCCTACAAAAATAACTATAATCTCACAGGACAGCTAGGTACTAAGGGAGTCTTTTCATGTTTTCAAGGGGAAAAAAAAATCACACACCTGTACTTACTATATACAAAGATAACATGTTTCCGTGTACCTTCTTTAGTCGCAGGTGCTTTTAACTCCCCTAGGACTAAGTGAAAAATGACTGCGTCCAGCCTCTTCCACATGCCTGGGCCTGGCAGCAGTTTTAACACCTGGGAGAGACGTCTGAGGGGGCTCCGGAGAAATCTCCAGAACGAAGTCCCGCAATAAGGCATGTTTATCGGCCGCTCGCACGGCTGCGGGAGCGGGGCGGACAGCCTGGGCGCCTCAGCTCCACTAAACATTGCTCGACGGTCGTGTCAGTGAGCGGGGACGGGGCGGCCCGCGGCCTCCGGGGCTCCCTGCGGCGGTGCCCGGCGGGGCTGGGGGGCGGCCGGGCCTCAGGGGTGTCCCCGCCCCGGGGGCGCCCTCAGGGGCCGCGGCCGCCCCGCCCGCCCCCGCCGAACGCGGCGCGCCCCGCCGCACGTCACCGCTCGGCGCGCGCCATATGCAAATAGACGCCCGCCGGCGCGCCCCCATTGGCCGCCGTCAGGCGATTTAAGGCGGGCTCGGCGCGCGCCGTATGGCTGCGGCGCCGCTCGCCCGCGCGCCCGGCGGCTCCTCCTCCTGAGGCGGCCCCGTCCCGGCCCTGCCCGGCCCGTCCCGCCCGGGCCGCGGGAGGGAGACCACCGCCAGCAAATTACTGTGCCGCCGGCCCCGGCCGCCGGGCTCGGCGCGTGTTTTGGTTGGGCTCCTTCCCCCACCCCCTCCCTCCCCCGATCCTCCTCCTGCTTTTTTTTTTTTTTTTTTTTTTTTTTTTTCAGTTAACGTTGAAATACTTTTTTTTTTTTTCCGCCTCCTTTTCGCGTGGCGGTGGGTTCTCCTCTCTTCTTCTCCGTTCACCTGCGATCAGCGGATGCAAGTCACACACGCTCCCTCCCCTCCCTCCCTCTCTCTCTCCAAGTTAGCAGCAAAGAACAAAAAAAAAATAGCTCCGTTAAGGATAAGAGCGGGAGCGGAGGGGTGTGCGCGCGTCTGCCGGGGAGCGCCGGCGAGCGGAGGACACCGCCGACGGCTCCGCACACTCCTCCCGCCGCGCCAAGTGAAGCAGCAAGTTTGCCGTGCACCTGTTTGAGCAGCACGAACCCCCGTCGCCGCCGAGCCCCGAGAGTGATTTGCGAAAGGGAGAAAGTTTTTTCGCCGGCAGGGTCGCCGATCGCTCTCCTCGCGGTTTTCTTCTCCTCCTCTTTTTTTTTTTTTTTTTTTTTTTTTTTTTTTCGCTACCTAGCTACAAACTGGTTTCGCCTCGCTCGCTCCCCGGCCTCCCGGGCTCCTCTATGTTTGATTCATTTTTCACGTCTGGCACCGGTGGAAAATAAAAAAGCTATTTGAATGTACAGCATGATGATGGAGACGGACTTGCACTCCCCTGGCGGAGCCCAGGCCCCCACGAACCTCTCGGGGCAGACCGGAGCGGGAGGCGGCGGAGGCGGCGGCGGCGGCGGGGGAAACAAAGCGAACCAGGACCGGGTCAAGAGACCCATGAACGCCTTCATGGTGTGGTCGCGGGGCCAGCGGCGGAAGATGGCCCAGGAGAACCCCAAAATGCACAACTCGGAGATCAGCAAGCGCCTGGGAGCCGAGTGGAAAGTCATGTCGGAGGCCGAGAAGAGACCGTTCATCGACGAGGCGAAGCGGCTGCGGGCGCTGCACATGAAGGAGCACCCGGATTATAAATACCGGCCCCGGCGGAAGACCAAGACCCTGCTCAAGAAGGACAAGTACTCGCTGGCCGGGGGGCTGCTGAGCGCCGGCTCGGCCGGGGGAGGCCCGGCCGGCGTCGGCGTGGGCATGGGCGTCGGCGTCAGCCCGGGCGGCGTCGGGCAGCGGCTGGAGAGCCCCGGCGGCACGGCCAGCGGCGGCTACGCGCACATGAACGGCTGGGCCAACGGCGCCTACCCGGGCTCGGTGGCGGCGGCGGCGGCGGCGGCGGCGATGATGCAGGAGGCGCAGCTCGCCTACAGCCAGCACCCGGGCAGCGGGGGGCACCCGCACCACCCGCACCCCCATCACCCTCACCACCCGCACAACCCGCAGCCCATGCACCGCTACGACATGGGCGCCCTGCAGTACAGCCCCATCTCCAACTCGCAGGGCTACATGAGCGCCTCGCCCTCGGGCTACGGCGCCCTGCCCTACGGCTCCCAGCCCCACCAGAACTCGGCGGCGGCGGCGGCGGCAGCGGCGGCGGCGGCGGCCGCCTCCTCGGGTGCGCTGGGCGCCCTGGGCTCGCTGGTGAAGTCGGAGCCCAGCGTGAGCCCGCCCGTCACCTCTCACTCGCGGGCCCCGTGCCCCGGGGACCTGCGGGAGATGATCAGCATGTACTTACCGGCCGGGGAAAGCGGGGATCCGGCGGCCGCTGCCGCCCAGAGCCGGCTCCACTCCCTGCCCCAGCACTACCAGAGCGCCAGCACGGGGGTGAACGGCACCGTTCCCTTGACGCACATCTGAGCCCCCGGCGGCACCGGAGCGCCGCAGGGAGGCACGGACGCGGGCACCGGCTCGGCCCCGGCCCCGGGCCGGCCTGCAGGACTGCGCGCCCGCCGCTGCCGCCGCCCGCTCAGCCCCGGCCCCGCGCCGCTCCTGCCCCGCTCCCAGGTTCCCCCCTCTTATTTTTGCCTCTCGCGCCCCTTCCCTCCCGCCCTCCCCCGCCTCTCTTTTTTTTTTTTTCTTTCTTCCTTCCTTTTTGTACAGAAATGTTTTGATGTTCTTGTAATAATAATAATAAATAATAATAATAATAATAACGAGAGAGAAAAAAGGTAACGGTTGCTTTGCTTACCTTTTTTTAGAAGAACTAGTTTATGAAACTAGTTTTAGACTGAACTCCTGTGTTTTATCGAGACTTTTTGTACAGTATTTATCATTCACCCAAGAGACATAGAGCGTTTATTTGCAAAAGAGGAGAAAGAAAGAGAGAAAGGGGGGAAACGGCGGCGAAAAGAAAAAAATACCAATAATAAACACACAAAGTTGTAGGTGATGCCAACTTTTATACCGCGCGGAACCGCTACGATTTCAGTCACGGATCGCTTCTTGCGAAGATTTTTTATTGACTAATTAACTCGGAGTTCATGAGGAAACAGTTCTCATTTATTACTCATGTATTAAGACAAATTCAAAAGAACACTTAAAAGTTTTTTGTAGATATTCTCGAGGGTATTTTGGGCTGGGGTTGGGGTTTTTTTTCGGTACTTGTTTGTTTATTTATAAAACTCTTTTTGTTTTGTTTTGGAAGCTCCATTTTTTTCCCCGGGGTTCGTAAAACTTTATTGTATCTGGATATTTTTGTTTGTTTGTTTTCTCTTTGATTTTGTTTTCTTTTTGTATCATTTCTTGTAAATGCATTGTGAAATACTTTTTATTTAGGAGGTACGAAGGAAATCAGATTGTGTATATAGTTTACTAAAAAGCCTTTCTGCTAAACGGAAATCCTAAGGATGCGGTCCTTTTTTATTTTTTTTTTTCTGTTTTGATTAAATAAATTTCAAAGCGGAAAAAGTCACCTGTATAAAAAGAAAAGCTAACTGGCGAACATAGCGGTGTTTACCATGGTAAACCTGGAAACACAGCAGGGAAACCTAGATTTTGGGAAGGAAGTTTTAAGCAGCAGCGGCAAACAGAATGAAGTGCAATCTGCAGTAAATGTAGATATTCCCTAACCTGTGTAAATCAGAAGAGGTGAAGGTAGATTTATTTTAATACTCGCTCCCTACTGCAAGGGAAGGCAGTTTACTGCGTTACTGTTCTAGCCGTGAGCGTTCATTTTGTGGATTTTACGGCTGGGCTGGCGGTCCGGACCTTGCCGGAGCCTTGGCTTTTCCCCTGGGGGGTGATCGGGCGCTGCCCGCCCCTCTCGGCCGGGGGTTCCCGGGGGACACCCAGCTCCCCGGGAAACGGGAGCACACCGTCCGGCGCGGCACTTCCCCTCTAATTAACGCCATGGAAAGTGAAAGCGCTTCTTTCTGCGCGTCCCGGAAAGAAAAGCGACCTCTAAACCTCCCGCCCGAAAAGCAGCCCCATCCACCCTGAGCGTTCGGGGAGCGGCGGGGTCACCCCTTTCTCCCCCTTCCCCAACCCCCGCCCCCCGTTTTTAGCGACTGGTGCGAAAGCTGTCGAGCAAAACGATGCGTGTCATTTCATTACAGAATGTTGTTTAATGCTTTGAGATCTAATTTAAATTTTTTTCTAGCTGTTGAGAGATACTTTTCTATATGTTAGAATTAAAAGTTTACTGTAAAATACTGTAGCAAATGAATTTTTAAAGTAGTCATAGCTGCTTAAACAAAAGGAAAAATAATTAACTTCCAGGACTTCAAAGTCGATCCCAGCAGGCTGTAGGACTGTTCGTCTTTTAGCTCTGGTGAATAAGTACTGCATCCGTCCAGGAGTGTGGAAGTTCTAGTAGCTAATGAGGAGCGGGTTTGGTCCGTCTTAGACATTGCACTTCTATAATGCGGACATGTCAATTGACATACATAACTCTTTGGGCTCCTGTCGATAATTTTGTATAAATCCCTCATACTGAACGCAAATTTTTCATAGAAGCTGTCCACTGATTTCAGCCCAAACTTCTTTTTTTCTTTTCTTTTCTTAACTATTCGAGCGTTTATTAAAATGGAGGAGTGTGCGGGTTCAGACAGTCAGGAGACGACTTTTGGAAATGCTCAGCGACCAAAGAGTGCATACAGAAAGCAGGAACCTGTGGGAAACTTTGTGCGGTGTTGATCACCTCCAGCCAAACACAGTCTTGATGACATTTTAAAAATAGCTGTACCTTTAGGTATGCAGATTAAGCTGATACCTGTTGAACTATTTCTTGTTGTCCTTCATGTGCATAGACTCGGAAATATCTCTACACACCACAGATAGCATCGTGACCAAGAGAAGTGTGTGTGTCTGTGTGTGTGTGTGTGCGCGTGTGTGTGTGACATGTGCACATGCAGACACATACACGTCTGATGCACCCTTGTTACTTGCCTTTTTCTTTAAGGGTCATAGTTACTGAAAATCACATTTAATGACAATGTAGAATAGAAAAATCCCAGCGAGACGATCCTGTATCGCTGACCACGACTGATGGAACAGAATTGGAGCGGTCAAGGGAGAAAAGCAAACAAATATCTGTTCATTTGGGTCCAAACAGCAGAAATACTGTGGGGAAGTGCTTTTTTTAAAAAAGAAAAAAAATTATAGCTCTCTAAATTAGCTTCTTTTAATGAGTTTTCCCTCCTACCATCACAATTTAGCGGCTCAATGGCGTTATGCCTAGAGTAATAGGAATACCTGCACTTTCAACACAAGGGGATTAAAGAGACGCAATGTCGGCTATATTTAAATAAACTTCAAACACCCTTAGCCTGTCTTTCAATGTAATGCAGTTCGCTCTGCAAATGTCCAACCCCCCCCCAAAAAAAAACAAAACAAAAAAGAAAACCTTCACAAAAAACCAAAACAAACAAAAGAAAAAGAAAACAAAAAAGCCGAGCAACCAAAAATAAAACAAAACACAAAAACCCCATCTCCACGAAATACCAAAAAACTACCTACCCATCCCACCCCCACTGAGACACCATCGGGGTGTCAAGAACTTTTTTCCTGTTCGTGGTCTATTGGTTGGTTTGGCAGCTCGGTTTAATTTGAGTTAAACTTACGTTTGGGTATTTAAACAAAACAACTTTCCTAGGCAGATGAATTGGGGTTAGGTACAGTAACGTAATTATATCTTCGGGCTTTTTGCTATGAGAGTTATCTATAAGAGAATAATTGAATATGCAAAACTAAGAATAGGTTTAAGCGATTTATGGTTTAAGTACATTACATCTAAAATTGTATGAAATGTTCCTCCTATAGCATGATTGACAGAGCTATTAAAATCACGTATGTGGAAGAATTAAAGCAAAAAGTCATCTCGTTTTCAGTGAAAGGAAGGAAAATCCAGGGAGTGAGGCGAATGGGAGCGGGGCCGAGGTGCCCTCTCGGCTGCGGGTGGAGCGCGGGGAGCTTGGGGTCACGGCCCCCCTGGCCAGAGCCCACGCCGCGGTCCCGCTCCCTTGTCCCCGGCAGGGGACGGCGGCAGAGGGGCCAGGAGGACAGGAGGCACTCAGAGATAACAGGTCTGATCCGCTCCAAACTTCCAGCCAAAACCCAAACTTGGCCTGAACTCCGCAGCTCTTTTCCCAACGGTTTTGCTGGTTTAAAAAACATTTCCCCCCCTCCTTGCACTGCACCGTGCGTGGCTCAGTGAGCTCGTAGGAGTGGCGTCGGGCCCCGGGGAAAAGCCGTTCCCTCCAGTTCCACTCCCCCGCGCCCTCAACCGGAGTCACATCGCAACGAGCCCCGGGGGGGAGCATCGCTGGGACGGCTCCGAGCCTCTGCGAGCCGCGGAGCGCGGGAGGAGGGCACACGAAATTGTCCAGGAAGACAAAAAGAGGGACGATTCCAGAAATCAGAGCCAAGGCGCCCGTAGGGCCACAGCGGGACAAGAAGCTCCGCGAAATGCTCCTTGGTAGGGCGGGGTGGGGGGTGGGGAGGACCCTCCCTCCCAGCTGCGCCACATGCAGGCGACACCAGGCCGGGTCACCTGAACGTCTGACGCGGTTACAGCATTTTATTATTACGTGTAAACTGCCACGGAAGGAAAAAAATATTTGTATAAAAGAAAAAAAGCACCGCAGCATCGCACAGACACGCTCCCCCGCCGAAAACCAAACCAAAAGGCTGATCTAAGCATTGTTGTAAAGTAAAACGGAGCTAAAAGACGCGAACTGGCAGGTGTCCGTGGGTTTGATGGGTTATCTGGACGGGATGGTCTCCCAGGCCTGGCGCCGACGCTGTCCCACGCCCCACGATTTCCCCGCCTTTCCCGGGCACTCACCGACTCCCCCGAGCCCTTTTGTGCCCCTCCCTCCCCCTTCCCGCACACTTTCTGCCAGCTCGCCCCAGTAATCTCCAGATCTCCCCTTCCCTCCTACACTCAGCATCACGTCGGGAGCACCGGGACGGGGCCGTCCCGTGGGGACAGACAGCGTCCCTGTGTCCGTGTGTCCGTGTGTCCGTGTGTCCGTGTGTCCGTGTGTCCTTGTGTCCGTGTGTCCGTGTGTCCGTGTGTCCGTGTGTCCGTGTGTTCCTGTGTCCGTGTGTCCCTGTGTCCGTGTGTCCCTGTGTCCTTGTGTCCGTGTGTCCCTGTGTCCGTGTGTCCGTGTGTCCGTGTCAGTGTGCAGAGGGCTGATCTTGCAGGGAGGGCCCTCCTTGCTCCCAGAGTCGCGGAGCAGCGGGCCTGGGGGGTGGATGTTGTTCGTGGGGTGCGAGTGGGTCCCTGCGAGCCCTGGGCAGCGAGGAGCCCCCGCTGCCGCCAGAGGG
Organism: Ammospiza nelsoni; assembly: GCF_027579445.1. Classification (NCBI taxonomy): domain Eukaryota; kingdom Metazoa; phylum Chordata; class Aves; order Passeriformes; family Passerellidae; genus Ammospiza; species Ammospiza nelsoni. The sequence goes on along the minus strand of NC_080634.1, from coordinate 94,346,417 downwards.
GCTGCAGATGAATGATGCCGGAGGAAAACGGGGATGGCAGGAGGGGAGAGGGGTGAGAGAAAGGGAGGGAGAGCGTGGGGAGGAGGAGGGGGAGCGGTGTTTGGAGAGCGAGGGATTAGCGAGGAGAGTCCTGACCCCGAGATCAACGGCCAGTCAAACCCGTTTACAATCACCGGAGGAAAACCGACGGCTCCCGCCGCAAGCCAGCGGCCGGCCGGGCAGCCAGCGGGGCCAGACCCCCCCTTGGAGCGAGTGGGGTCTGTGGGGGAGGGCCCGGCCCTGCTGAGGGAGAAGGGAGACGCCACAGTCGGGAAGGATGGAGAGGAGCGGTGCCAGCGGGAGGCCGGAAGGCTGCCCGGGGGCGGTGGGGGGAATGCTGCGGGGCGCCCCGTCTCCCGACAGCAGCCTTCGGGTCCCTCATGGACGAGCGGGGCAAGAAGGGAAGGAGGGAGAGTTCCAGGCGTGAGGGGCGGGGCGGGTCGAGATATCTGGGCAAAACAAGCGCATTGCTGTCAGCGGGAAAGGCCGCTCTTGAACTCCGCACGGGACCCTCCCGGGCTGGGCGGCACCAAAGCCCGGCTCCAGTCATGCGTGCACCGGCGGGCGGGCGCCCTCCCGGACCGCGAGCCATCTGCTACCGGGGGCGGGGGACAGGGCCCCCGATGGCCGCCGAGCGGGGCCAGCGCTGGGCGCCCCGGCTGCCGGTGCGCGCCCCGCGGGGAAGCGGCGCCGCCGCTCCGCCGTGCCGCGCACAGCCCACGCACACAGACACTGCACGGGGCGGGCCGACGGCACCAGCTATCTTCCTTTTTTTGGTGGGGGGGGGGGTGGTGGAGAGTGAAGCAAGCTGTCCCTCCACCTCACGGCATTTTGGCTCCTCCTCTACCAGAAAACTCAGCACCCCAAAAAGCGAGGTGGTTCGGCGCTACCCCACGAGCAGCACCGAGCGTCTCTGTACATATCGCCCCAACCGAAGGGGATCTGAAGCCAATGGCCTGGCCCGGTTCGGAGCCATCCCTTGTGAAAATGCAGAGTGAAAGCCCAGGCACTTGCGGCCACGCGTGGCCCCGCTCTGCAAAAGGCGGCGCCGTCGCGCCCCGCTGCCCCTCCGTGCCCCCAGCGCCTCGGGACTCCAGCAGCTCCGCAGAGAGCTGGCGCCTGGGACAGCCAGGCTGGGACAGGAGGGGACCGGCCAAGACCAAGCGGCTCTCCCTCTGTTTGTTCTGAGGTTAGGCATGGATGCTGCTTTCCGTGGGGAAACTGAAGTCTGAGGCAGGAGGTTTCACACGGCCGAGGCGGAGAGGAGTCAGACAGCCAAGCTTGGCTGAAAAGTCACTTCTGAAGAGGCAAGGCCAAAAGAAAGAGTAGGCAAAACAGAAAACGAGGCAGGACATGGTCTTGCGGAGCTCCGAGCCGGGAGGCTGGTGCGAACCGAGTATCTGCAGCCAGGGGCGTGGGGCAGCGGCGGGAGCCGACCCGGTGCCCGGGGGTAGGAGGGATAACAGATTGTGGGTGCGGAGCGGACAGGGCCTTGCCTGCCTGCCTGCCTGCTGGCTCCAGCCCCGCCGTGCCTCTGCTCAATAGTGTCAGGAAAAGCTGGAACACTAGGGCGGCCCCGAGCAGCTGGACAGCTGGCAGAGGAGCTGGGGAACCTGGTGTGCAGGTACAGATGTAACGGGAGGCTTTCTTTAGAGGCTGAAGCGAAAGCCCATTGACTTTTGCATGCACTGAACCACTCTGCTGTTGGAGGAAACTTTGCAAAAGTAAAGATTAACAAACTAAATTTTGGAGGATCTTTGGTGTAACAGCAGTGTGATATATGGGGCCCGCTCCTGTAACTGCATTGCCAAAATGCTAGCAGAAAACCTGGAAGTCCTTCCCAGTCTTTATGTCTAAAACCAGGACACACCTGGAGATGCCTCCGTAGGATAGGCTAGAGATTGGTAGCTGACTGAGGTGAACCACACCGCGGTATGTGCTGTCAAAAAGTCTGGAAATTCTAAAGTGAAAACCCCATCCCTTAACATGTCCGGAGCTTGTGGTGAGTGAGGGGCAGCCCCCAAGGTAAAACACACTGGTCCCTGGCTTTGGGGTGGAAGCAGCGGCGCTTTGTGACAAAGGACACACACCCCACCCCCAATTTACAAAGCCTTGGGTGCCCCCGTGCACTTTCATGCCTATCTCTCCTAGATGGTGTATTTCCCTGGAGGGAGGAGCCTTCCGAAGGGTCTCGTTTCAAGAAAGTCATTCAAATGCTTTAGCACGGCCTGTCAGGACGGGTTTGGGGGTAATATGCTTCATGCTCGGTAAAATCCCATTGTCCACGCTTTCAGCCCGGACACCTCTCATTGATTTGGAGAAGACGTGTGCCACGGTTAGCTGCGGCTCTCAGATAGAGGGACTGTCCCTCAGAAACCTTAAAAAAATAAAATGAAGGACAATAAAACCGAGGAGAAGCAGGAGAGCATCTGTCCGTGGTCAAACAATTGGGCAAGTGCTAGAGGGTGAGCTGAGATCCGAGTGGGAAAACGCGGCTTTAGCCCGGGGCAGAGCACCGTGGGCTGAGGAAGTGCGACCGACACGGGGGGGAAGGACCGGAGTCTGCAAAGTGTGCATTTAGGGGAAGAATAGCTTTCACCGGGAGGAGGTGAAATATAGTTTACCAAGGCGAAAAACTCCATAGCAACTAGGAACTAGTGGTGAACAAAGGCACCATACATCCAAGGAGGGGGCTGAAGTTGCAGGAGGGGTGCAGAGGGAGTAGGGAGAAGTTTATTTCCTACCCAAAAATTGTCTCGCACAGATTTCAGAAGGGTTTGTTTTGATGTGATGGTTTTTGTTGGTTTTGGGATTTTTTTAAAAATCTCTCCAATGCAGAAAAAGTCCATAGGAAGATTGTCCTGCTAAAACCAGTGGTGAGTGGATAGTTCAGTCCTAATCAGATTAGAAGAATGAATGGCTGTTCAGTTTTGGAGCTACAAACACAAGTAGCCCAAGGCCAGGAAAGATCTAAAACCCCAAGCACGGGAGTTCAAAACGAAGTATAGACACGAAAACACAATTCCCACCTGGTGAGGAAAAGTCTGAAACCATCTACAGTGCTTCCGAGTTACATACACCTCAAACGTCGTCTCTCCTTCTTTTCCTTGCTCGCTGAGTATCTTTATCTTTTGGGAAAATCTTGAGTAATTCCTTGACCACGTGATCAGATTAACGTTCTGTATTACCTTTTATTTTACCTGTAGGTAGCAGAAGAGAGAAAGAGGGCTTGCTTTTGTTAAGGGCTTGTTGGTTTGGTTTTTTAAATTATCTGTGCCTTCGTGCATTATCAGTCTTACCTTCCCCCAAATGGCTTTTCAGTCACAGGGCAGGTGAAACCTTCATGATTTGTCATGGTCCCCCTCCCTCCCCGATGATAGATTGTAGGAAATAATGCAAACCCCAAGATGTTGTGCAGTCGAGTCACTGTGAACACGTGCATTTTCTACCTTGAAGAACCATAAAAAGGAAAACTAAGTGGGAAACGTCTTTTAAAATACACAGTTGTAGGTGAGCTCCAGCCTACCTGTGTTAGGACAGAGTACGAATAAGGGAAGCATGGAGTTTAGCCTAAAAAACTCCTCTGCAGTGTTTTGGACAGCCATAAGAGTGAAGAGGGATACGGACATGGATTGCGTTCTCCAAACGGGAAATTTCTGTGCTCTCGTGCCAAATAATTACTCACGTGTCTTATGGAACAGTAGAGAACGAGATAATGAGAGTAGAGCATGCATTTCTCCATCCAGAAGCGCTTCCTCCATTCTTCTTCCTCTCAGTTTCTAACTTTCTAGCAAGGCTGAGGAAGTTTCTGCTATGCCTCCAACCAAAATGTCCCTTTAGCAGACTAAGTTTGGGTGACAACAAATAATCTCCTATTTGTTTTGTTTTAACTAAGCAGATGCAGGGAAAAGTTCTGCCTGATTTTCCCGAATATAGCAGCATCTCAGTTTTAGGGGTCACAGACCAAAACTGACTAGATAAGTGGGACAAGCTGATCATGATGAATGTGTCATAAATCCACATATTTAAGAACAGGAAAGCAATGAAGTGGCGTTATTGCAAAAGGCATCCTTGCGTGACCAAAGGAGCCCAGTTCTGTACAATTTGGTAGAAGCGTGCTATGTAGCTTTGCTGTTCAGTGGGTAGTTTCAGGTAGATAAACTGGATGTGTCTGTGCGTCTCAGGCATGTTTTATATGTTTCATAATATCTAAACGATGTGTTCATGTTTTCATGGTTAAGTGTTCCTATTTAGACGTCTGGATTTATCATCTGTCTTAGGGGAGCCTTAGATGTTCAGTAAGAGAAAATACTGCGTTTGAAAGGTAAGCCTATTGTCATGAAAGTGGACGAACTCAGAGCCCGTTGTTTAAAACACGGTCTCCGCTCCTCGGGGTATTCTTGTTGATCTCCTTTAACAAGGAGACAGATTAAAAAAGAAGAAATCTGTAATAAAAAATGTATCTGCTTCACAAATATATGCAATGACGTCATGTCCTTGGGAGCATCCCATCATAGTTTCCGGAGGTTTGCTGCAGAATGCAGCTTACATGGGGAGCTTACATGGCTGCACACCAGGTTCAGGTACCGTCGAACCGAGGTGTCTTATCACACCTGCTAGTTTTATTGTAACATCCTCATTGCCTAACAGGAAGAGGACTCGCTACAGGCATGAAATTTGAGTGGAAGTATGAAGAAAATCAGAGCTAAAATTCACAGAGGATCGTGTTTGTCTTTTGTGGTACACAACATAATAATTTCTAAAAAATGAAAAACGGGCAGAAAAAGTATTACAGAAGCTCAGTTTCTATTCTGTGAAAGAGTTGGACAACATCTGGAACGGAGCTCTTTCCCTCAATGAGCATCAAATAGTAAGCGCAGCCGCAAAACCCTTGAAAGGGAAACTTCGGCATTCCCTCCGCCGGTGCGCACGCCTCGCTCAGCGAGAGCACCAGGCTTGCGGGGATTTCCAGAGTCTCTGGGGACGGCAAACGGAACTCTGAAATGCTGATTTCAACAACACTCTGAGAGTTTGCGGTGGAAGACGTCTGCCTTTTCCCTACGAGCAGGGAGAGAAAGATCGTACGGAAAGGAGGGTCGGAGGCAGCTGCAGCAGAGCTTCCTGTCGCTCTGCCTCCAGCCAAAGGGGCTGCAGATCTAAACCGGGCGGGATTTTAGCCCGTTACTGCCAAAATCCCCCCGATTAGACAAGCCAGTTGCCAAAAGTCATTTAATGAAGGCCAGGACCCGCTATCCCTGCACACCCGCCCCCTCACCCCACCCCGGTAGCACCGCTCAGTTTGTTACAGAAGGCGAGAGAGCGGCCCCGCGGGCCGGGGGGCACCGGGCGCTGCCCCCGCGCTCCGGCCCCGCGGCTCGGGGCTCCCCGGGCCCGCATTCCCGTGGGCAGCGGCGCTCCCCGTTCCTGCGGGGGCAGGCGGGCTGTGGGACGGCGGGAGGCGGGTGGTGGCAGCCGGGATGCGAGCGGGGAGCCCCAGGTCCCCGGGGAGCGGCTCCGGGCCGGGCTGCGGCGTTGCCGGGGAGATAAACGCCTCCTGTCCCTGCAGAGGGGACGCGGGACAAAGGCTCACCTGACTCGGGAACCCGCGGCCCCCGGGCTGCGAGGGCTCCGCTCTGCGCTCCCCGAGCCGGACAGGCGGGACTGGCCCCGGTGAAATTTAGCGGGGGACCCGGGCGTTCCCTGTCCAGAGAGCCCGGGAGCGTCTCATGGGCCGGCACCGACTGCAGGGACAGCCCCAGAGCCGGGCTTGTCCCCGAGCTGTCGCGCTCCACATCCTTGCTCCACTCCCCATGCCCTTCATTTTTGTCCGCTAGTGACCAAATGGCAACTTCTATGACTTTTGTCATAGACTCTGTCTGCTCGCCTGCCTTCCTTCCCTAACGATGTGTTTCAGGTCATTTTGAGGGAAGTCAGCTACGTATGGGAATTTGAAAAAGCGTGACTGCCCTTAGAAATATTTTTAGGAAACCTGTGAAAATGTTCAGCTTGGTACTGCAGTGTTTTTGCCCCTCCACAAAACACAAAATACAAACCAATTTAAAGGAATACCTCAGAGGGGAGGAGAAATATATCCACAGTCATTCAGCAGTAAAACAAAAAGTCAGAACATTTTCTCCTCTGAAACGAGCAGTCAAGGAAGAAATGTCTTTTCAGGTATCAAAGAAGAGATAGTTTAAAGAGTGTTCCTAATGGAAGGGCCTTTGTATTTTCTGCTCTGACAGCGGGGTTCTGTATTTTGCAGAGTATCCTCGTACCACCAACACAGGAAAAATACCATTCGAGAAGCCAGGAGTGCTGACACACAATTCAAGAGTGAATTTCTTAAAGAACAGTTTACCTCCACCTGACAATAAGGTGCTAACAGAAAAAACATTTAGAATTTTGCCACTGTACAGAATACTTTCTGAACTTGTAAATATAAATAAACTCAACAAATATTATTCTCATTTTGGAATCTTTACAATACAATTACTGCAGACTGCTAAGATAACTCCATTGACCCTCAACCATACTACACAGATACTGCCAAACTGAATTCCCTTACTGTTTCTCAGAGCCAACACTTGTTTAAAAGGGGAATGCAGAGTCACTAATTTAAATGTTAGCTTTCAAGAAAAAAATAAAAGAAAAAAAGAAAAAAGAAATGAGAGAGAAAGGGGAAGTGAGAAAAGTGGTGGTAAGCTGTCTTTTAAAATTAAATAAATTTGAGAAGTCTGTAGGAAAATGGCCTAAGGGTGACTAGACTAGTGTTGTCTCTTCTTCAGCCTACAAGTCTTCTGCAGGTTATTTTTCTCCAGCATAAATGTAATTTAATAGCCGAGATGGATATTGTTTCACTTTCAGTTATCTGCTCTATACTCCGGTCTCATTCTACATTAGATGATTACCTTACTGTCCTATATGCACAATTTAAAGGGAATTACCTATTACTTCAATTATTTGTTTCTTATCAACTGATGTTACACTACAAGGATTTGCATTGAAAGGACACAAAGAAAGAGCAAGTCATGGCACATTGCCAAATAAAAGAGTAATGTTCTGGTGAATTTAGCCCAAATAATTTACTGCTATATAAAAGTGGAAAAGTGGAAGGTGAACCCTTTGACCAATAAATCTCTTCTGCATGTGAAACCCTTATCTTGTCCCCTCCAATATATTCCACACTAGGAAGCCATCATCATTGGCTCTGGTTTGTTATTTGTAAACCTTGATCTTCTGCACTCGGTGTCCTAAATATGGATAATTAGCATCAGTTTATCACGCCTCTGCATATTTTCTCTTCTCTCCAAACATGCATGCTTCTATTGGCTGCCATTCTGTCACAGAAGATTATGGAGACAGATTGCAGAGAATGAATGTGCTAAACGAGATTAGGAAGGAATAGAAATAGCAACTTGGCCAATAAATTCCTCGTGAGAGCCTTATCATACAATTACACGTTGACTTGTTTCACACTCTCCCAGCCTCTTAATCCAACGCCCCCACCAAGAATAAAATTTCACTAATTTCTGAATTACTGCATATCCTCATGACTTGTCACTGAGAATGGTTGGAAGGAGCAACACGGTCGAAAATAGCACATCAAACTTCCAAAAAGAAAAGAAACTTTACAGACAGAAAGAGATGTGGCTTTAAACCGCTTGTGGCCACGTGTAGAAGTTTTTGTGCAGCAGCAGTTCCAAGGCTCAGGACCTCAACATCAAGACATGGTCCTGTGTGCTTTTGCTACCTAACTCTTTACATCAGAGGTTACCTTATCTTTAGAGTGACTTGGGAGCCAGAATACAGAGGGTTGATGCTTCTAAACTATTCATCCACTGTGCAAGAGACTGTCCAATGAGCCCTACAAACTCGTCAGAAAGCAATGGCAAAAACACCTACTGCTGTCATCAGTTTCTGGGACATTCCTGAAAATTGCGGTAATCGAGAAGACGCCAAAAGCATGACAGCAAAGCGAGACAGAATCCTGCTGAACTCACAAGAAACATCTACCAGCTCTAGTGGAGCTAGTTCTGCCCCTTCTGCCACGGCTATTTTAATGTGGATGACAAGAAAACATGATTTCCATGACGTAATTCAGAGGCATGGCTAAAATCTTCAGGAGACATCATCTCTGGAAATGTTGGAAGTCTCCATTTCCCCCCTTATGCTAGCCCAAGAGGAGGGCTTGCAAAAAATATTAACGTTGTCATAATGTTGTTTTCATTGCTTTAGATACACGTAGAAGAGGAAGGACATAAATGGAATTAAAAGTCCCAAGACCAGAAGACAAAGCCTTGCTCTGCTGATCTATACTCATAGACTTGATGTCACAGTGCACTTATCTTACACTTTCAGATTTAAGAACATTTCACAGCGTTTATTACAGTGACAGAACTTGCTTTAGAAAGGAATGGGTTTCTATAACTCGAGTAATTTTTTCCCCTAATAAATGTGAATCTTCAGCCCCATACAGAACCCAGATGAAAGGTGTGATGAAGTTGTGCTACCTATTCCCGGGCTGTTTAGCGTCGCTCCTGCCTGTGCAATTAGATGGTGGGAGTAGGAGTGAAGGAATACATGTTGCAAGTGTTAAGGATGTTAAAAATGAAGGGATTGCCTCAAGTGGGACCTTTCCTGAACGCTTTTCCCCAGTAGGGAAGTGATCCGGGCTGCAGTGGAGAATCTCCTCTTCCCCAAGGGTGGCCCATGGGGTGGCCGTGAGCCTTGGGCATGGCAAACCCGTCCTGCAAGTGCCCCAGAGCCTTGAAAACTCCTCTTGAGTTATTCTGAAGCGGGTTTAGTGATGGTGGCGTTGGTGATTTTTTTTAACCTGCTCGTTATTTCCTTTTGCTCTCCTCCGGAGTTTTGTTTGGTACTAAACCCCTCCAGATGGAAAACCAGACTGCAGATGAGAGTCACACTCATGCAGAGTCTCAAAACCACACGGGTGCAGAAAAGACTGAGACGAGAATAGCGTGACCCTGTGGGATAGCAAAACAGACTGCTACCTGTTTGCTGCCATGAGAACTTCTGCAGTCACATAAAATATTAATAACTCTCCCTATCTCCTTTTTAATGTTATAGCCATAGGCTTGCATACATATTCATATGCACATATCTATACACACACACATGCAGACACACACACACACACATATATATACACATTTATATATGTGTGTGTGTATATATATATATATGTACACACACATCAGCCGAATGAATTGGTTAGCATCGGGCAGAGAGGCGTTTGCCATTAATCTGGGAACAAACCGCTAACCTCGGTGACTGGTATTTTAGCTTTTCTTTTCTCGCTTCTCTCAGTGTGGGGAGAGCAGTAAAGCTTGTGTGGACTGATTGTGAGGGGCTCTGCTGGAATTTGGCAGGCCAGGGGCTTGGAGAGAAGCCCCATGCTGACTCCTATTCAGCGGGCCAGTTTTCTGCGAGCTTTGGAAGTTTCACTCAGCCGTGCACTCAATGGCTTCACAAAGCTGATTACAAGCTTCAGCGCATTCCTGAAGGAGCCAAAAGCGACGCAGGTGCAAACGAGCCGAGGGAGCCCCTTATCCCGGTGACAGAATGGGACAAGCTGGGAAAGGCTTGGACCACACAAATCCAAGGCTCACCAGGCAGCAGCAAGCCTGCCTTGGGAACCGGGGATCATTATCCGCTCCATTCAGCGGGGACCCAGCGGCGGCAGCGGCACGTCCCAGGGCTGGGGACGGGCTTTCCGTCCCGGGTGGGAGCAGAGCCCTTTCACCTGGCGTCCCCTCTCCTCTCCTCTCCTCTCCCTTCGCGGCTGCCTCGGGCACGAACCCGAGGCGCCCCTGCTCCCCCGAAATGATTTGTATCCCAGCATCTGTTGGGCTTCAGCTGCCGCCTGCAGCACCTTGCCGTTTTCTCCCCCGTTGCCCCATGCCACACGAAAAGCCTCCCTCCTGCTCCTCTCCCCTTCCCCAGATGAACACGGGGCTAAGGGTCTGTCTGGAAGCCCAGCACAGAAAACGCACTGATCCGAAATGGCAGGTTTCCTCCCAGCTGAAGTTCTCTAACAAACACCCTATTTTGAAGATTGCCTTTAATTCCACAGAGAAGCCAGCCGGGAGTGCACCCTCCTCCCCTCCCAATTACTCGAGCCACCCGATTCCCACAGAAACCTCCCGCAATACAAACGCCTGGTGAATGCTTTCTGACTCGGTGAAAGCAGCCCACGGTCCCTGCCCTTCCTGCCTCCCCGGCGAGCGAGGGGGTGGCGAGGAGTCGAGGGGGGTCTTGGTGCCGGAGAGGGTGAAGCGTGATTACTTTTAATTAGGGGTTCTCGGAAGGAGTTCCTCTCGCCTCCGCTCCCTCGCCCCCTTTCCTCGCTCTCAGCCCTTCCCCTCCAGCCGAGAGAAGAAGCTGCTCTTTACTTCCCTGAAAAATTAATTACGGCCCTTCCCCGCTATCAATTACGGAGGAATCAGCCTTTCCTAGGGAGAGGAGAAATAATCAAAAGGCTTTTCAGTCTTGCTGGGGGGGGGACGACCTCGGACCGCCGAGCACATAATGCGGCAAGGGGCTGCCGCGCTTCTGGCCGCTGGTTTCATATGCAAATGGCGAGCTGCCTCCAAGTTATCATTATGGTTTTATTTTTTTTTCCCTTAATGTTATTATTGTGTCGGGGTTTTAATAGCCACATGCTCTACCCTTCCCTTTCAGCGAGGTTTCCTTGGCGATCAGCCACGCCGCTCCTTCCCCGGGCGCATTGCCCCCGCCCCAGCGCCTGCCCCACGTCCATGTTAATTTCGCCCTATGGAAATGAAAGCGGCCGGGCCGGGCAGCTGATATTAAAGCGATCCCCCGGCCCCGGGGCTCGCCCTCCCCGCTCCGCTCCGCGCCCGGCCGTGCCTCGGTCGGCAGGAGCGCGGCGTGCCGGTGCCGCGGCCCCCCCGGCCGGCCCGCCGCCCCTTTCATGCCGGGAGATGCTGGGCAGGCAGCGGTGCGTTTGCTTGTGCGGAGCGCACCGCCTGCAAGCGGTTGCCTTGGCAGAAAGGTGCAGCTTTCTGATGTTCTTTTGTCTGATAACTAATTCAAGTTAATGCGATCTTTATGTAAAGCTAACAGCGGATAATTGTCTATTTTCTCGCCAACAATCTCCATCACAATCACTTATCTGGAAACCTGCGGTTGTATTAATCGTTATATTCCCCGAGATAAGCGTCTCTCGAATTATCAGTAAACACTGGAGGGAAATTAAACAAACTCCAGAGCCACTTAAGTTTCCTCTGCAGCTTTTAGCCACCTTCTCGGGAGGAGGGGGAGCGGGGACCACGGCACCCCTCAAACCAACCTGGGACCGGAACACGACATGAAAGGGGGGTATGTAAAACAGGGAAGAAGGGCCTGAAATTTTGGATAATTGTGAAGAGCCGAGTCCCGCTGAAGGCGGGTTCCCTTCGAGGTGCCGTGCGGCAGTCAGACATGCACCTTACGCCCCGCTCGTCGGGCGGCGGTCGGTCCTTAGCGGCCCCTGGGACCTTGTTGGCAATTCTTGTAAATCATGTAATTAAGTGTATTAGTCTCTGCAGGGGAAAGACGAGCAGCTAGGAGAGAATACACCCAGAGATTAAGCAGGAGTCGCATCAGTCTTTAGGTCTGATACACGAGGAGAAGAGAGTTCTGCTGCCTTCCGAGAATCACCGTATTAGCACAATTATTGGCAATATTTATGCTAGAGAGTGAGCTGAACCCCAGGAGGGTAACGGAGAGTGCGAGAGAGCGAAACTACTGTGGGAATATGTTTTACTGCTCAGATCCCATCAGTTCCGTTAGGTGTAAAGAAATTATAGCAAATTGTGTTAGAAACCCCTCCAGGGAAAACATACTTGTACGACAAAGATTTTGTCTTTTTGAGATGAAGTCAAAACATCGGTGTCAAATGAAACTCATTTTAGGGGCGCTACCGTGTGTGTGTGTGTTTACTTGAGAACCTGAGTATGGGGGGGAAAGGAAAAAAAAAAAAAAAAGCGAAAAAGCAGCCGAAACCATGACATTTCAGTGGTGAATCTGTGCCAGCAGAGAGTTTGCAACTTGTTGGGGAAGAGCGAGGCGTCCCGCAGCCTGCCCTGGTGCCCGCCCGCAGCCCGGGCAGGGGCCGCCGTCCCGCCGCAGGGCTGGCAGCGCTCGCTTTCTGCCCCACGGCTTTCCACCTCGAAAGGGCTCCACGAACATTAACTGAGCAATCCTAAACTGGCGTTTAGTTACGGAGCAGGCATCAAAGAATTTAAAAACTCGCCTCTATGATGAGCTTTATTTATATTCGACTTAAGATTTCTTTTTTTATTTTTGTAAGCAAACTTTTATTCACGAAGGTTTCCAGTGGCATGGCTCGCGTCCTAGCCTGAGGAAGGTGAGATCTGGGATGAAAAAGACGAAAAAAAAGCAAACTACCCGACCAAAAAAACAAAACAGAAAAAAAAATTTCCCCCAACACAACCAAACACAAACAAATCAAAACACCTCAGCGAAACACACAAACCTCCTATTACTTATTTGTGTGTCATGACGGCGCAGTTCCAAATATGATCGTTTTCTTGAAAACAAAATTAACTGCTTAAATTCTTGAATTATTTCACTTGAGCTAAAAGTTCCCAGGGTAGCTTTTTCTTATGGCATTTGAGAATCATCCCACTTCATCTCTCACCTGAATCTTGTCATCTGTGCCATCTTGAAGTGATCTGTGAACAATGCTGGTCCCTTGGACAGCCCAAGCTGGTCAATCAGGCAGAACAGACTATGCAAATGGAATGGAAAGGCGAAGCGATGAAGAACAGTGGCCCCCATTGTCTTGGGCATTTCAAAGCGAAGCCCAGCTGCAGCAGGCGTTGCTGTCTCGGACCCTTGGTTGCTACTCTAATGTCATCATTGCAAAACATCACATTTTGAAAACACTACAGTCTGAATGCATGATCAGCCCTCCACAAAGATTTCACTTCGCCGTGACATCTTTCGAAGTCACCAAAAAAAAAAAAAAAAAAAAAAAAAAAAAAAAAAAAAAAAAAAAAATCGTGTGGAGGAAAAAAAGCAAAAAAAGTACCACCACAACTGGGGACTGGGATCCCAGCCACGCTGGCCGCTCCCATCCCGCAATCCCGCTCCCTCCACTCCCAACTGCGGTGCAGCTGACGCCTTTTGCAACCTTTTGGTGAACGCCTCGCCTTTCGTGTTGCTTTTAGCGTCGAATGGGGTGATGATTTAAGTTTCATTTAACTTATTTTCTGTCGGGTCTCTTTCAGGCACTCTAATGAGCTAACGCCGGGGAACCGTCGCTGTGAGCAGGCAGTGAAGTATTTATTCACAATCGCTTCCAAAACTTCAGATACTCGCGGCTTTAAAAGAGTCAGGCAATGTCTTTGCGAGTGATTAAACTAGCAGCTAAGCTGGGTATTTATGGGTCCGTTAGGAGTTTTTGTGAATACTCTGCTTCTCAATGCACTCATGCAGTTGCGGCTCCTGAATATTGCTGCCAGCCCTGCTCCAGCTTCGCCTCCCGGCGCAGGTCCCAAAGTTAACTCTGCCATGAGAAACGAACTTTCAGTTCAGTAAAGTTGAGGGCTATCAGATGATTAATGTGCATTTTCAAGAGACTAAATCATTGCCCGTGTTTCACTTATTGTTCCTTTTCGTTTTCTTTTGTCTGTAGGTGACATTTGTGATCACCATGTGGTGAGCAGAGGAAACTCCCCTCTCTTCCACCCTCATGTCAGGAGCCTGTGCTCAAGGAGCAAAAGTCTGTGCCATCGATATCTAAAAATGCTGAGGGTTGTGTTTCCCCTTCCCAATCTCTTATCTAGAAGGAGTCAGTGAATCCAAAGCTGCTTCTCCAAGGATAGCCTTACTCCAGTGAGCCTACAGAGATGGACCCTGCCCAGCCCCTGACACTGCCTACGGCACAGACACAGCGGTCACACCTGAGAGTGGTCACCCTTCAGTGCCGACTGTTCAGTGCTCATGCAGGAGCAGAGAAGAAAGTTTCATTGGTCTGAGAGAGCTGGGATAAGAAACTCTTAAATGCATTCTTTGCAGGACCAAGAATAATTCAGTTCTTCCTACCCCTTAAACTGGCTCTTTCCCTTTAGCTTGGTTAGTGCATTCTGTAGCAACATCACATATATTACAAAGGAAGAAAAGGATGGAATTATTTAAAACGAAATAATTATTCACTGTGATTTGTTTGGCTTCCCAAAATTAAAGTTGGCCTTTTCAGAATGCAGTGGTGGATAAGAAGAAAAAGATGAGAGTAACAAAACCAAAGAGAGATGGAAGTGAATGGGGAAAATAACCTAATGTGCAGGTAACGTTTCATCTTCTAGCTGGAAGATCTTTCCCCTCACCAGAGAGAATTTTCCAAGGATAACTACTATGTTAAAAGAAAGCCTGTTTTCAACTACATCAGTCCTGTGGTCAAATGAGTAATGCAAGAATTCAGACTGCTATCTGCCTCATACAAATATTTCAGTAGAGATGGTATGCTCTGTAAGCACCCTTCTCTGCCAGGTATTTGTTCACTTAGCACCTCAAAACTTTTCCTCTTAGACAACTGGATCCCCCAAAACCTATGTTCTAGGAAGTGTTGGACATGCTTCAGGTCTGGATAAGTCACTCACTGACCTGAATGCAGAAACCCAGAGGAAAAGCAATGTTTTGCAGCCAGTGCCTACACAGAGGACAGCAGGGGCCAAATGCCCTGTTCCTGTTAGTGGTGCATCTTCATTCGGCTCTCTGCCGAAGCTCTTCCAGAAAGATCTTGTAAAGGAGGAACTCCAAAGAGGAGCAGCTTCTGGTCACGCCTTCCATGTAGGTGCTGCCATGGGGCTATGTGGTGGGTGTGGCCACCACAATTTCCAGCTGATGGTGAGATGGATGATGTCCTCAGGGTGCAGACCAAGGGTGGGAAACAGGGGCCCACAGGGTCATGCCAACACTCTGGGCTCAGACATGCCCTTCTCTACAAGAGCCCTGTTCTAATCTCGTGCTGCCAGCTGGACCTTACCCCTTCTCAGCAGCCAGGGTATCAGCCCAAAGGTGGGTTACCCACCTCCACTCAGGCTTTTTGTCCCTTCATGGAACCAAACCAGCTCCCATCACTCCAGCTTAATGATCTTGGCTCTGCTGGGAGGGAAGTGGCCCCAGCTCTGCCCTTCAGGCAGGGTGCTCAGATAAGCAGGGACAAACTCCTTTCCCAGTGGCCCAACACTGGGCAGGGGAACTAACCGGAAACAAGATCAGCTCCTCCCTTGAGAAGCTGAACTTTGCTTTTCTCTCACAGTGGAACTTCTGCCCCATCCATGTACCAGCCCTAGTCCTGGTACATTCAGCCACAGAGATCTCTGCTCGTGCCTGACTGTATTTTTTCATGTTTATTATCATCCTGCCCAGTGTAATGCTACCTGGCACACACACACACTGGAGGGAGAAAACCATGTGTTCAGCAAATGGAGCATACAGAGTTTAGGTTTTGCTTTGTCTTATTTTTCTTATTCCAGTTTCAGTATAAAACTATGTAGAAAAGATAGCCAAGCAACTCTCTGTCATGAAAAATCATCAAAACTCTGTGTTATGAGATTAAAAATTACTGGAGAGCAGAGATGCCGAGAAGAGACAAGAACCCCTTTCTGCTGAAATACAAGTTCTTCTTTTCCTCCTTCTGTTTCATTTCACCTCATGGTCAGATAAGGAACAGAATTACTTTAAAATGTTTGCATTAACTATTTTTATTCAGGATTTGTTCTAGCCTTTCAAAGAATTATTTTACTGTAAGACGTGTGAGTGATCTATAACTAATCACATTCCTCCAAAGCAGTAGAGAACTACAAGACATCCTGCAGTCCTCAAACTTTTACTGTTTTTATTGTCACAATAAAAATCGATGCAAAATACCTCTTCAAAATAGTATAAAAACCCACATAGAGTATTTTCAGTAAGATAGCACCTATTGCATTGCCACCTTAATTCAAAGAGAGTTTTGTAACAAAGTTGTACGATCAAAGCATATGTCTTCCCTGATAATTCATGAGCTGTAAGATTATCAGTTGAGTTGCCCATGGAAAAAGTACTACACCATGTATTGTATTACTTGATTAATTTTCTTTCGAATTTTACTTCAATTTTAACTTTGGCTAATTACTGCATTGTGATCTAAGTCAGCAATCTCAAATTAGCTATCAAGGTAACTTTTGAAGAAACTCTACAAATGCATGATAATGATGAAATTTAAGTTCCCGTCAGTTATTCTGTAATGTCTCCACCATGGAAAAGCAAACCTTCAGGCATTTTAATTCTATTTGCATATATAGCATTGTGGTTTTCCTACTTAATTTTTCAGAGTAGAATTCTGAACTATAAAAACAACACTAAAAACCTGTTTGGGGTATTTATTTATTTTATTTTCCTAAATTGAATTATACCTTTAATGAAAATATGAAAGGGAATAGTTTTGGGGAGCAAATTGTCTGCTGCTCAGATTTCTTTGGAAAAGCAACTTGTTTTGCAGGTACTGATGCAGACTGATATAATTGTCCTCTGATTCTACTAAAATAGAGAAACACATTTCAGTACAATTGATATCTATAGATTGAAATTGATTCTGGTCTCACATCTGCTTAAAATTCCAAATATCTTTTGCTCAAGCCTTGATCCAACCCTGAGTGATGTCACTGTGTAATGACTTCTGTGGGCTGTGGTTCAAGGGCTTTTACACCACTGTGCCTCTTGCCACTAGGCTGAGAAAGGTTATTTTTGCTACATCATTCTTTTCCTGTGAGACCAGATTAACTTGGAAAGAATTAGAAATGCTTGAACAGAAATGCTCAAGGTTACTTTTTATGGCAATACTTTTAACTTTTAATATTTCTTACAAATAAATGTAATTTGATAGCAACACAAATATTTGCATTTTCTGGTATATTTCCAGTCTTTTTAATTTTTTGGTGAATCTCAATTTTACCTGTATACACTCATTGCCTTATTTCTAGCAACACAGCATAGAAATTTTAATGTAAATAACAGGTGAAAAATTAATCTATAATAAAATACGATGTATGACAAATTCATTGAAACAAGGAAAAGATTTAAATAACAGTTATTCAATAAATGTCAGGAAAACAATCTCATATCTTCACTGATCAAGGCTTCTGTGTAACTTGGAAGAAAGTGGTGAAGGAGGACTTTTTATGCAGTAATAAACAGAGCTTGTTCCAGTTCTTAAGCACATAAATAGAAATACAGAAAGTCTTACCAAAGAGGGTCATGAACAACAACAACTAAAAACTCAGATCTCGTTCTGTTTTGTACTGCAACATGTACAGGGGGAAAAGAAATGATTGTATTTTTTTGGTGATGACTCAGATTAGGTTGTATTAAACTTAGCTTTGACTCTGAGAGCTTCAAATAAGCAAGAACTTTGCTGCTCACTGTTAAATGTTGCTTTACTTACAGACTGGTAGAGTTCCTTTTAAGCATCTCCAGAAAAAGAGGTACAAGAGAGAAATCAAAGTGGAAAAAGCAGTCAGAATGCTACAAATATAGTGCAGAATCCTTTTGTGTTGGTAAGCATCGATAGGCAATGAAGCAAACTTGAATCTACCCATCATTTTTCTTCATCCTGTATGCACCGAACAGGTTAAATTATAAAAAAAATCTTGTCATAAATGACCCTAGTTTTCAGAATTTATGATGTTTGCATAAATATTATGAAATTGAATATCCAGGATCAATGTAGCTTGGTTAACAATTTATAATCTATAAAACTTTGTCAGTGATTAGACAGTGGCAGAAAGATCTTTCAATGTGTTGAAACTATCTTTTGCCACTTACATGGACTGAAATGGCTGAGCAGGCTTGCTTCATTAAAGTCCATCTGGAAGAAAACCTGTGGGGAAAGGAAACCCCGTGGTGATTAATCATCCATCTAGTTTACCCTGTTAGTGTTAGGTCATCATAAATGGTGGGTAAGAAAAACAATGTTTCTTTTCAGAGGTAAGTGCTTCTAAAATGTTACAGAATTTAAATGCTTGGAGGTGTTTCCCAGCTCGCCTACCTTCATCAACAACTTTAGCCCTTGATATCCTCATTTATTCCTCTAACTCTCCTGAAGTGTCCTTCGAAATGCACAAGCGTGGATTTATCATAAACTTCATTATTGCAGCTCCACTGTGGTTGTTCTGATCACTTCAGGACAAATGCGACAGTTTAAACTAATGACTGAACATCTATTGTATTACTGCTGTTTCCTGGTTATCTGGTTATTATTTATTTCCTGCTTGTTCTATTGTTTCTTGCCTCATGAAGACTCCTGTTTGCTCTGATAAAATTCCTTACAACATGGCAGCAACACCAAGGGTTGGGTAAAAGGGCTCCTCTGAACGATAACACAAAGAGCATATAAAGAATCCATCACAGCAGTCAGTAGTATAATGTAATTTATTTTCAGTAGACATTCTCTTCCCTACTGGATTAGTCACTTTGTTAATGAGCAAATGACCCATAACTCACAGGAGTGGGAACTTTATGTGCAGGTCTTGCCTTTACCAGAGCAGATGAACAGCAGTCACTTGATATTATGGCTCCTTCCAGACTTTCTTGTGCATTCCATACATTGTGGGAGTTTCAGGTGGGTGAAAAATGCAGGACCCAGTGGTAAAACAGACTTATATGGGATTTATATTTTGTATTGTACTAGAAAGCATTAATAAAATATGCCTCTTGCATCTAGAACTCACCAAGATCCCATAAGCAGACAATGAACCGGTTTTAAAAAGTGAGCTTTGTACGTGCTAATACATTCAAGATGCTATTTTCTGCCTCTATATACTAGGCATCTTTGGCATTTATTGTCCAGATTTCACTTCAGCATGACTTTAAAGAGAATTCATCAGGTCATTCTCTGTATGAATGCAGCTTGTCTCACTGTGCTAGGAGAAGTTGACACTGTGAAATCTAAAAAATTCAGAGTTTGTCATTAAAAGGAGAGCTTACAGTTCCAGTAGAATCAAAGAGCTTGGGAGATTTTGCTTTTAAATGTATTTTTACACCTTTCTTAATTTCATATATAGAAAGCATATGTTTACAAAGCCCTGTGACATCCCACCTTAAAAGGAAAGGAAGAAGCTGAGATTCAGACAGCTGTGGTCAAAAACAAACTACAGAGGTCAGAGAGTCTGCAAAAACGTACTAAGTTTTATTAGTAAATTATACGATAAATCTTAAATCTTAAATCGATATGTAAGTCCCTTATCCTACTGCATAAACACACAGTGGTTCCTTTTGCATCATGGGTAGGGTCAAAGAAAAGAGAGGGTGATTAAACAGAAAGATGGAGAGAAAGAAGGGAAGAAAGGAAAAAAAGAAAGATCACAAGTCCTGGCTCCAGCTCTGACCCAGGCTCTGATGGCTTGCCCAGGCTGCTGAGGGGATGCTGCCCAGGCTTAACAGGGCCACCTTTTTACAGACAGGTTTTCCCAACATGGAGCTAAGTTTCTCACTTTCGACACAAATTAGTTGTCATGGGCATTTCATTCTGCTAGACCTTTCTGGAAATGGGTAAGAGGGCTTTGGAGTCTTTTGGCCTTGTTCCTCCCTTACTGGGCCGGCCTTTGGTCAACAGGCCATGCCTGCTTCTCAACCTCATTCTTGCCCTTGCTTGTTGTGCTTTTCTCCAGGAGCCAGAACAAAGGTATTTGTTCAAGAAAAGTGCTGCCCTGCCTTCATATGGTTCATTTCTCTAGCCACATCCTTCTCACAGACTGTTCTTACCAAAAATCCTTGGTTGGCTCCATAGCTATCCAGCACTCAGTGTTTGAGACATACACATTGGCCCCTTACCTTCTGGGTTTTTACAGAACCAGAAATTTGAGCCCATGGCTCTATTAAAAACTCAGATTTCAGAACCACATTAAATCAAAAGTATGTAGCATACAAAAATTTAAGTTAGTGGATTATCCTTTCTGATCAGGGAAGTAGAAATGGAAGCATCTGGTAAAAAAACGATGAGAAGATTTCTATACCCGGCATTATTTTTGGCATATAAAAGTAAATTCTAGGACTCAGCTTGTTCATTTTTAAAACATTTAAATGAAATTATTTGCTACAGACAAAATAACTTTTAGCTTTGATGATAGGGCTAAATTTCTTCTTCTGAAATACTCAAGTTTATCCCTGACTTTATACCTGAGAGATCACAGAAAATTTATCTGCCTGACACAATAAACCCCATGGTAATTAGAAGGATTCTAAGCCTTTATAAATATTCTAAACCTTTACCCATTTACACATGAGGCCGGAAAAAAAATGTTTCTGTTTTCACAAATCCTCAGTAAGACCTTGGACCAACTCCCACTGAAGTCAATTACACTGTTTTCTGTAGATCTGAAATCAGGATGTACCTGCAATTCCCTTCTCTTGCTCTGCATCAGTGGCAGTTTTGCACAAAACCTTGGACAAAATGTTGCCAGCGGCTCTCTGGATGGAATTTAACTAAACAGTAAAATGGAATGATTGGCCCACTGCTGTGTTTTGCATTATATTTTATTGATGTGGCAAATATTATAGGTGTTAGGTCTGTGAATAACTCTGATCTTTCCTGAATTAATTCTGCTTTCAAATCAAAAGCCTGTGGTTAAAATGAAGTATACTTTGGAAACATGTTTTATTTGGAGAATTTTCAAGGATGAAAAATTCACCACAACTTTCAGTAGACAATTTCAGTGGTTAATTGCCATCACCGTTGACCATTTTGACCTTTCTTTAAGCAAAAATTTGTCTAGCTGGAACTTGCAGGTACAGTGTAACATGAATACCTTTTCCTGATAGACTGAAGTGTCCTGTACAGCCATCCCTTTACTCCCATACAGACACTACATAGCCAAGTCATCTGTTAACATGGGCTTTAATATGATTTATCTAGGCCGAATACTTTCCCTTTCTTCTACATACTCTGCCAATGATGCTTTCCAGTCTTTTAACCATGCTACTTGTTCTCCTCTGAAATCTTTCCTCTAGGTTCATAGACAGATGTTTTCGAGCAACTGTGCAGAATTAGGACCATTTTAAACCCAGAGCAGTGGCTCCTGTTAAGTTTTTACTAGAATTATATTAGTCATGAAGTCTTTAGAAATGACTAGCAATGACTGTAAAAAACAAAGAAAGTGGCATATCAGCTGTTACTTCAGGGCTAGAGCTTTAGGTACAGGGCATTAACAGGAAAATAAGAGGCGTTCGTGCCTTCAGCACTTACAGCATCAACCTCTTCACTGGGGTTTCTAAATAGAGATGTAGTAACCTGAAAGGAGGTGCCATTTCAAAATCTAAAACCCTTCTCATTTCATTTATTTTCAAGTGTGCTTTAATATCCTGAAATTTTCCGTCTTGCTTTGAGTGAGGGCACTGTTCTCCCTCTTTCTCTTGGAAGGTTGCCTAGGGTTTATGTCCACTGCCAAGATCACTGCAGCAGCATGGCTGGAGGATTGATGCTGTGCAGAGAAATGGTACACTAAAGTTTGCAAAGCACTTTGCTTGGGGGTAAAAAGAACACATTAAAATAAATGGAGTTTGCATTCTCTTTGAGTAATTATACTGTTATACATACATGCTGTAAAATCTCCACTGCAACTCTTTCATGAAAATGTAGTAACATGTAAAGAGACTTATAAAACTTATTTTAGGTATTTCAGCCTGTGATTGACAGGTGGTAGACTGGTCAACGGCACAGATATTTTACACAATGAATAATGCATAAAATGCAAATAATGCAATTGGCATTTCTCACCTAATAGTCCTTGTATTTTATGAAGTTGCTTAATAAAAAATATTGGAGGAATGACATATTCTGTTTTGCTGAAACACATTTTACTAGTAAAACAAGCAATACCCCGTAAAACTGTATATCTGTAAAAGCAATCAAGCAAGCAAGCAAACAATCAAACAAACAAAGTAGTTCAGTAGTAACTTAATCAAAAATGCTTAGTTGCTCAATATTTCCCAAGATTGAGTTTTTCTTCTAGCTTTTTCTTTTAGACTTGTTACTTCTGCTTCTGTTGATTTTATGCATGCTTTCAGTCTGTCACTGTTTTTTACACCCCTTTTGTTTTCCTCTGTCCTCTATTTCATTCTGCCTTATCAGGTACTTAGAGGATGAGCAGAAAGAGAGACTCTTCTGACCACCCCAGTTTTCAAACGTTGGAGTTTTGGGTTCTAAATACAGGTGAGATAGCTGATACCAGGGCTAGGGTGTTCAGAGAACTAAAAATAAGATTACGCAGGGAAAGAGGACAGGACTGAAAAACAAATCTCAGCAGAGGGGGTTTAAGAAAATCCTCTCTGTTGTGCAACTCTACAGTCAGTTTCTGAGAGAGGACTATATATCTAAGCAGTCCTGCTAAGCCCTGGTCCTGCCAGGGCAATTTGTCCCATTTTATAACTTCAACACCGCATTAAAATTTCACAGTGTTCAGTGCACAGCCATTTCACTTTCCCTCATCCCCCCTCCCTCCTGCAAGATGAGTCTAAGGTGCAGCAACAGCCCCGAGTCAATCAAGGATGGTTCTGATTATAAACGCCTGCAATGGTATAAATGACGGTGCCGAAGGAGATTGTATTCAGAGCTGCATACATGCTGCAGAGGTCCCACCTCGAGATTAGCCTAAAATACCACCCAGATCTCCAGGTCCCTCCCAATTAGCGCAGCCAGGCAATCTTCCTGGCACCACAGAGGCAGAGACGCATTTTTAGCTCAGTGCTGTGCTCTCTCCCCCGAGCTCGGAGCCCCGCTGCGCCGATGGAGTCCCAATCAGTGGGCTAGCTCTGATGCTGCCCCTTCACAAAATTGCCTGTAAAGCCAGTTCAGTGAAGGGATCTGTAATGAGCTCAGCAGCTTGGGGCTCTCAGTAAACCACAGCGGTGAAGTGAGTTCATGGCTGAAATACCAGCCCTTTTATTCATCAGTAGCACATCAATTAGTAGTTTAACAGGCAGAGGAAAGATGCAGTGAGTGTTCCTTTAATATTAGGCTGATTGTAGTCTGCGTTTGTGATAATTCTGGCAAATTTTCCACATTTCAGTTCTTGAGGAGAGCTATTTTCTTTTTTTTTTTTTTTTTTTACCATTACCCATGTTACAAAGAACCTGCCAGCTAAGTTCAGTTGCAATGTATAGAATCAAAATGTAAGGATTAGTAAATAAGAAATTAAAGAATTTATTCTTACAGATTGAACAATTAATGAAGAAAAAAAAAGATCCTGTAGGATTCATGTATGATTTGTGATATTGTAGTTATATTTATGGTTCTGGTTTATTAGTCTCAGAGACGATTAAGCATTAATGATTTGCATTATACAGGAAACACTTGTGAGTTAATCAGTGCCTCACGTTCTTCAGTGATTCTACCCTTTCTTCTCGTCTTACAAAGAGCTGATTTTACTACTTAATTAGTTCCTCTGGTCAAGGACCATGGACCCAAGTGTTGTCAAAGTTAGCAGAAAAAAACATCTGTCCACTCAGCCAGAGCTCTCTTCCATCAGCAGGAGGGATGGACAAACAGTTGATGGCAAACAGTATGTTCACCAAATGATGGGCTATTATTGTTAACAAACTGATTGGAACAGTTTAGGGTTTTTTGTATTTTTTTGTTACTTATAAGTATTCAAGAAATACTTGCTGGGAACATATTTCAGCCAATTTCAGCCCACTGCATGTTGGATCTGTGCCTTCACTATTCATGCTTAATGCTCTCCCACAGTAACCAGTCCCCCAAGTCACACAGATTTGTTTCTTGTCCATTACTGGTGAGTGGAACTAATAAATAGGGGTTTGGAATTATGAATTAATTTCTGCTTTCCCACTGGGAAATAGAAACTCTTTTCTTCGTAGGCAAGGACAAGCCTACCTAGCTCAAGCTTCAAGATTCATGAGCCTTCAATTCTATCAGAAATGTAGAGGAGTTCTTTGAAAGTCAGCAGGAATAACATATACATTTTTTGATATGCTGTTCCTGGGAGTCTATGATATGAAGTCACAAGCTTAGGACAAATTAAATGCTCATTTGCATTCACTAGCACTGCAAAAAGGTCTAATTCTCAAATGATTCTATGCTCTGTGCTCAAGCACAAGAAGAACAAAACTGTTCAAAACTTTCTGCTATCCCTGTTCTTTAATGCAACTGCATAATCACTGCTTTTTTTGTTATCTTAAAATGCATTCTGGGGATCAACTGCACTTCTCCTGACATCTGCTGCATGACAGAATGCTGACACCTTTTTCTGCTAAGTACCCCTCATTCCGCAGCAGTCTCTGATATCATCCATCAGTCAGTTTTACTGGGCTGTACAAGCAGCTCTGTGTCTGCCATGCACTGAGGCTCCCTAGACATGTGGCTCTGTCTCTTCACCTAGTTCATCTTTAAATGTCTCTGATTTTCAACAAACACTGCCGTATTTCTTAAGATCCCATTTATATGTGTTTTCTGAGACTAAAGTAATCCTTTCCAACAATGATATTACATTCCATACTGTGATATTTTCTTTTCATTTATTACATGCCTGTTACTCTGATAGTTACATATTTTCTGCTTTCTGAAAGTCCTCTCACAGTTGCTTCACCTGTTTGACCCATTCTTCAGTCCACATGTCTTGACCTGTGTCTGTCACCTATGAATTCAAAGTTTTTTCTCTTTGTCACTGAGGATCAGCATCACTTGGCTATCACCTCCCTGGTGAGGTTGGTCAGAATGACCATCAGACAATGTTTTTTTCCTCAAAATACGCTCCCTTTTTTTTTTTCCTTTGGTGAAGATGGCTGAGTTATTGCCAGTGAGAAAAAACCTGAATGTTGTAACATTGGAAACTATAAAAATATAAATCTGTTGCAAATCACCAGGTCCTCTTCCACCTTTTTTCTTGGTTGCCTCCTTCCTTTTCTGCTCTCTAGCAGACATTAGATCCAATATTCATTATATTTTTCTTTTTCATAAGCACTTAGATTCAGTTTCTGAGATGAGACTCCATATCAAGAATATTATTTCCCAGAATTTGGGGTTTTTTGTTAATTCTCCTCCACTTGAAGAAGAACAAATAAGGAGGGACAGCTGAGGAAGTTATCAATGTGTCATTGATGGCACTCATTATATGATTTTCTTCTTAGATCCATGGTCCCAATGCTCCTTTTCGCCTTCAGTTCAGTCTTCTTGCTATTCTGGGAAAGGAACATACTGTGATTTCTTTGGGCTTTTTCTGGTACATCTTTCACATTTTTGAGTCATTAAATTATTAATAAATGTTATAAATTATATAATAAAAAGTATAAAATATAATTATATAAACACATGCCAATAGCATGTAAAGCATGTAAGCGGTTACATGTGACACTTTAATGTAAATTCTCCTTCTGAATGGCATGACCA
Organism: Ammospiza nelsoni; assembly: GCF_027579445.1. Classification (NCBI taxonomy): domain Eukaryota; kingdom Metazoa; phylum Chordata; class Aves; order Passeriformes; family Passerellidae; genus Ammospiza; species Ammospiza nelsoni. The sequence continues at coordinate 94,320,946 of NC_080634.1, read as the reverse complement.
GGTCTTTGCTCCTCAGGCCTTTTGGGAGAGGTTCTGAGGGAATTTGTGGTTATGAAAATGATGCCCACACAATTTTGTCACTTTTGCATAAATGCAGAGCTACCAAGTCTTTGTTTGGTGTTCAGTAGGATCTGTGCTCAGCGGTCCTGTTCCTCGCTGCACTCCCTCACAAACTACAGCTATGTAGTAACATAAAGCCATGTAGTAATATGTACACAGACTGAGTTACATTTGGTCCAGTCTCCAATTCATGGACAGGCAATAGGAACAACTGCATGGAATCCCATACCAAGGAAGGAAAAAGATGTTTTGGGGACCACACCAAAATGGATCCTTTTTTTGTAAGGACTTGCCTTGCACCCTCAGAAAGCCGATGCTGGCTGCACTTCTGAGATTGCCACAAACATTTGTCACACACTGTGGATCCCTCTGTATCTTTTGGTATGGGAAGGACACAGCTGGCTCCCTGCAAGGGCTCCCCATCACAATTCCAGCTCTGACCATGGGGCTTGTCTTCTGCTGTGGTATTGACAAGTGAACATGAAGCAGCAGCAAATTCAGACAGACACGAGGAGGGGCCAAGGTCCTCTTGCAGGTACTGCTGGCATAGCTTCATGTTCAGGCTTCAGATGAGTTGTCTGAGGGAGAAATAGTCAGAGAGAGGAAAGTTTCTTTAAGTAAACAAGATACTGTAGCATTTGTTGAGCAATTAAAGGAATCTAGCGGAGACAAGTTCAACTTAACAGGGGAAAAGTAATTTACGTGTAGAAGACAATTCTAATGTGTCTCTTTCTGAGGGAGAACACCATTAGTAGGAGATATACATCTGGGAAAACTTAGTATCACCATTAAAACACACATATAAAATTATAAACACTTTTGAAATTATGATAACCACTTTCACCTTGATACAGGGTGCAACTGTCTTGCCTTCTTTATTTTTATAAATGTGTCAGCACTTTGTCTGGGATAGAAATGTAATACATCTTTTTAAACTCATAAATAAGAAACCTCTGTCTTTATACAGCAATGAAGATGAGGAACTGTACAACATAATTCTAATACAAATGATATAATAAAATCTCACTTCACGAAGAATTAAGGGAAAAATATAAAGTCTATCAAATGTATTTGGATAACAGGAGTAAAAATGCTTGACATCAGATTGTTATATATTAAGATAAGAAGCTGTTACCTCATTTTGACATTGCCAATGCTTCTTTACACATCAGAGGTCCATTGCCAGTTTTCAGAACATATATCCCAATGGCAACTGCTCTCTAATGGTGCCCTCAGTACTGTGTGAATGTAGCACGAGTGCTAGTATAAATGCAATACCCAATGGCATTCTTCAAGCCACCAAATAATCACAAGGGAAATCTTTGTTTTAAACTGAGAAACAATCAGAGTTTACCCAATCAATCACAGCTCTGCTCTCCAGTGACTGGCCTAATGCTTTAGACAAAGTTTTGGGGGTCCAAGGCTATTTTTTCTCTATTCCTTGGTAACTGCCCAAAGCCGTTCAGCCTCAGTTTGTTGGGTACCCAGAGTCAGCTTTCAACAATCTTTAAAAATCCTGAGTCTGGAAATTCTGGTGACTAACCTCTTGCCTGAGCTACTTAATGATCTAAATGCATTCAAAATAATCTAAACACCACTTAATTCTAGAACAGAAGATAAATTCTCTTTCTCTCTCAAAAGTAAACAAAACCATTTTTGCCAGAAATATCTGCTCCTCAAAGAGAGCCTAACCATGAACTTGAAGAACAGAAGTGGCTGCCTGCAGAAGTGTTGAGGAGATCAGGCAGATCTCTTCTCCTGTGGCGTCTCTAGGCACCTGCCTTTGCAGCATTCAGTCTTTGGAGTTCAGCTCTCTTCCTCCCACTGAATTCACAGGGATCTCCCACAGCACCCAGCTGGGTGGGCTCTTGTCCCTTTGTCAGTGCCAGATGCCCTCAATCACAGTGCTCCACAGCAGGGAGCTTGCCCCCTAAATACCTACAGGACAATGTGTGAGTTTTCTTTGGTGATGTTTTATTTTCATTCCTCTTCCTCCAGTTATATTTATTGCCAATTAGAAAAACAGTATAAACTAAAATGCACAGAGACAGAGTCTATATTTTACACTGTATCCACACTTTCTGGGTAGTGCACTGGTGAGAGATCTTGGGACTCTTGTGAAATGTGAAGCTGGCTGGTGATTCCCCAGCCCTAGCATAATGCTGTCTGCCCTAACCTAATCCAGGTGTCTGCTGGTACCCTGTGACTTTCAGACATCATTCTGCACATAATTTTGTGGACTTCGGTGTAAAGTGACTTTTCAGCATAAAGCAGGTCAGAGCCTATAGCAGAGGGGTTCTCTAGCATGATGCTGACAGTAAGTGATGCGTGACATGGGAGGGGGCATGATGGCATGAGGGTGCCAGGTTGTGCAAGGACATGTGGGAGAGTTTACAGGATTGCTCAAGACAGAATTAGCCACAGCCAGGTGGTTTATTTGTCATGTGTCCTTCAGCAAAGTGGCCTATCAGCTGCTCTAAGATTTCCCTCCACAGGGAGACAGGTAACTTACTGGAGAAGGGATTTGAGTGTGAACTAGCATGGATACAGTAGAGATGTCAGGGTGACCGTGTATGGTATGGGAGTAAAACTAGATTGATAGTGTCTAGTATCACAGCCTTCATGGCTTAAACAGACTTAAACACAGATGCCACACTCTTAGTATCCAACCTGTCTATCCCAACGAGATCTTGTCTGAATTCAATAGTGTTTTCAACCCAGGCTGACAATCCTGTCACAGTGTTTGGTACCAGCACTATCAGTACCTTCCCTTCAACTGATGCTCCTCCAGGTCTGCAGTTAGACATGATGACAGGGAATACCATCCTCTGGGTTTTGATGTTCTTTTAACACTTCATCACAGTTATCCCCTGGGCTGCAGAAACCCAGTGTGGTAGACCAGCATTCAGTGGAAAAAAGCCACAGTCAGATTTATCAGAACTTAATGTGGTAAGGGATGGCAAAGGCAACAGAAGGGCTTCTGTAAGAACATGGGTAAAAAAAGGAAAGCTAATGAAAATGTGGGCCCACTGCTGAGGGAGATCAGGGACCTGGTTATGCAGGACATGAGGTACTTCATGCCTTCTTTGCCTCAGTTGTCACTAGCAAGAACAGCCTTCAATAATCCCAGGTCTGAGAGACCAGAGGAAAGACTGGAACAAGAAAAATGTACCTTTGGTGAAGAGGATCAGATCTTGGGGCACTTAAACAAACCAGGCATACATAAATCCGTGGGGCCTGATGAAATACGTGCTCAAGTGCTGAGGAACCAGCAGCTGTCACTATGAATTGTGAGGCCACTATCAATGATCTAACATCAGTTATGGTGTTTGGGAGAACTTCTCAAAGGCTGGGGAGCAGCAGATACCACTCCAATCTCCAAGAAGGGAAGAAGGACTCAGGGAAGTAGATGCTGCTCAGTCTCACCTTGATCCCTTGTAAGGTGTTGGAACCATCCTGAAAATAAATTCCAGGGGCCTGAAGGACAAGAAAATTATCAAGGAGTAGTCAGCATGGCTTCATCAAAGGGAAGTCATATTTGACCAGCTTTGTGACCTTCCATGCTGAAATGACAGGATATACAAGAGGAGAACAGTGAATATTTTTTACCTGGACTTAAGAAAGGCTTTTGTCACTGTTGAATTATGAGTTGGATGAGCAAACAGTGAGGTGGATTTGAAACTGGATGAAATGGCTGGCTCCAGAGTATGGTGGTCAGTCTCATGAAGTGTAGTCGGAGGCTTCTCACTAGCAGTGTACCCCAGAGATCCAATCTTGTTTAGCATCATCATTAATGATCTGGATGACAGGGCAGAGTGCACCCTTAGCAAATTTGTAGACGATGCAAAACTGGGAAGATTGACTGATATGCCAGGGTCATGCTGCCATCCAGAGGGACCTTGACAGGCTGAAGAAATGAGCTGCCAAAAACCTCCTGAAGTTCAAGAAGGGGAAGTGAAAAGTTCTGCAGCTGGGGAGGAAAATATCCCAGGTACTGGTGCTTGCTGGGGGTTGCCCAGCTGCAGAGCAAGTATTGCTATCCAGTGGGTCAGGGGAGGTGATCATTCTCCTCAGCACTTGTGGCAATGTCCTCAGCACAAGGGATGGCTGTGTCCAGCTCTGAGCTCTCCAAGAGAGAGTACCAGTTCAAGAGGACACAGACATATTGGAGGAATTCCAATGAATGTCCATGGAGATTATTAAGGAACTGGAGCACCTCTGATATGAAAACAGGCTGAGAGAGCTGGGACTAACCAGCCTGGAGAAGAGAAGGCTCAGAGGGATCATATCAATGTATAAAAATATCTGAATGGAAAGTGCAAAGAGGACAGAGACAGGCTCTTTTCAGTGGTGACAAGACAAGTAGCAAAGGGCACAACTTGAAAGTCAGGAGGCTCCTCTTATATATAAAAAATGCTTTTCTGTGAGGATGATCAAGCACATGCACAGGTTGTCCAGAGGGTGTGTCGAGTCTCTGTTCTTGGAGATATGTCAGTTGTCCAGCTGGCCAACTGGTTCTAGGTGTCCCTGCTTGAGCAGGAGTGTTGGACCAGTTTCTGGAGGTCCCTTAGAGCCATAAACACTTTGTGATTCTGTGAAGTTTATTCACCTAAAAGAATAGTTTGAGGAGCTCCAAGCCAATGAGGATGACATGCCACAGGTGCAGCAGTTATGCACACGCTGGGTCAGCTCATCGGCTACCCTGGTTGGAAAGGGAAACCTGTAAGGGAGCCTTGGACCCTCAGATGAGGGCAAATCTCACAGCCAAGGAGGGTTAAGTTTGTCACAGCAAAGACAAAAAGCAGTGTTTCTGAGGACTATTAGCAGAGTTAATGTTTACAGTAACATGCTTTTTCATAAAGGAAGGGGTCAAATTAAGAGCATCGGCTACTGTATTTTCTTTGTTCAGCAATTGGGGATCAAAACACATTCTTACCATGTGAATGAGGGGTGAAATAACAGACCCTTTTTTGCTCTTTTTTTGAGCAGACAGGATTACAGCACAGATCGTGTTGTGAAACAAAGAATAGCTCCACAGGAGCCATGACTCTTTCTATGAATCATTCTGTCCCCCTCTTGCCTTCCCATATATCCATTTTTTCTGTAATTTTTCTTAAGAATAAATATCTTCTAGATGGGAATGCCATGCTAACTGAATGGCTAGACTTAAAAATGGCTAAAGTTGGCCATTTACTAGCTACAATTTTATTTAATAAGTAGTGACTGAAAATGGTTATTTGCCTTCCTACTTGGAGACAGAAAATAACCTTTAACCATAAGCATATGCATTATCAAAATTATAAACATATCCTTCATCTAAAGTAGCAAATAGAAATAAAAGTCATAATACACCTCCAATACCAGGGGAGAAATTAGGGTGGAGAGCCTGGAAAGATGGGGTATATGTTTTTCTGCATAATGTTAAGTCAACAACAGTTTTGTGTGAAGAGAAATTATGTATGGAACCATGGTGAAATTTACAGGAACTGTTGTGGAGAATCTGAAATGTGTAACAGAACAAAGAAAAGATTTGGAGTTTAAAGGTTACATCAGATTTAGAAATCAAAGGAAACAAGCCAATGCAGTTAATTCATGCTAATACTGGTGGAGAAAGGATAACAGGTGTATCCAAGGACTGCTTGGTGGGCATTAATGGACATGGTTTCTCTCTAACTTTCTAGGGGCTCTTTGTCAAATGCTCCCTGACATGCTTTGAAGTATTTCTTTTTGTGCACCTGACATGCTGAGTTCTCATTTCCAAGGGCCAGTTTTGCTCCTCAGAGCAAAGCAGATGTTATGAGCCTGCCCTGACTGGAGTAGCTTTTTTGGTCTTAGCTTAACGTCCAGTGGTTTACAAAATCTTCTTTTTCCTACCTTCTCTCCTGGGGACACAGTAGTCAGATAGCACAGAAAGATAACTTCAAGAAAGAAAAATGCTATTTATCTGCTTGCTGTAGCCTGCTCCCTCTCTCCTGAAATTCTCAGTGGTTCGCCACAATCTGGCCCAAAGCACATTCACTTGCAGTAACACTGATAGATATTATGTGTCACACATCACTTTGCAGTAATTTCCTGGACTCAGCAATTACTTCTCTAATGTTTTGTTTCATCTCTTAAAAAATGCCTTAGTGAAAAAATGAAAATTTTCATGCATAAAAGTAGTTTTAGGAAGCTCTGGCCCTTTTGTACTGAGATGATGCTTCCTGAGCTCATTGCAGGATGAATATCTGCTACAAATATTATTTCTCTGTTTGTTCTAATTAAAATGTGAAAAGGTAACATTTGAATGCATACTTATATCCCAAGTATTTTTCTGTGAATTGTTTTTTCAAATTATTCTTACTGATTGACAGAATCATTTAGGTTGGAGGAGATGTTCAAGATTCTCAAGGCCAAGTGTTAACCCAGGACTGCCAAGTCCACGATTAAATTGTGTCCCCAAGTGCCACATTTACAGCACAGGTGTCTTTTCAGCACCTCCAGTGATGGGGACTCCACCCCTTCCCTGAGCAGCCTCTTCCAGTGATTGACAACCCTTTCCATGAGGATATTTTTCCTAATATCCAACCTAAACCCTGGCACAACTTGGGGCCCTTTCTTCTTGTCCTATTGCTTGTTTCTTGGGAGAGGAGAGCAACAGCCAGCTCATTACTGCTTCCTTTCAGGTACTTGTAGAGAGGATGAGGCTCCCCTGAACCTCCTTTTCTCCAGGCTGAACAGCCCCAGCTCCCTGAGGCACTCCTCAGAGCATTTGTGCTCCAGACCCTCCTCCATCCCCAGTGCCCTTCTCTGGACACGCTGCAGCACCTCAGTGTCTTTGAGGTGCTGCTGACTTACAGATCAGCAGAGAACATGGGCAGATTCTTGGGAATACGGAAAATGGAAAAGGAAAAAGGGAAAGAAGGGAGGAGAGGAGAGGAGAGGAGAGGAGAGGAGAGGAGAGGAGAGGAGAGGAGAGGAGAGGAGAGGAGAGGAGAGGAGAGGAGAGGAGAGGAGAGGAGAGATGAAATCTAACGCAGTGATCTAATACAGTGATCAGTGAATGGAAGCCTTAGAAGAACCTGAGGACTGGTCACAGAAAAAACACAAAGCAGGTACAGCTTTATGGAGGAGACACAGTCACAAACAAGACACTCAAGCCATCAAAAGACATTTCTGCATTTCTGCATGCTTACATTTCTGAAGTACCATCTCCAGAAGAAAACAAGGTTTTCCTTTTAGTGAGTACACAGCACACCAAGGCTGAACAGTTTGTAAATGTGAACATTGGAGAGAAGAGCAATTACAGCAATCAAGGTTCTGACACATCAATTAAAGTAGTTGGGTTAGACTAAAAGAATTCTGTAAAACACCCATGTGCCCAACTTTGTGGACAAAATTCATATGGTTGGGGGGAATGTGTGGCTTTGTGCTCACACAATCAAGGACAGCGAGGGTGGGAGCACACCTGGGTCAGTGTGAGTTCTGTTGCTGGCTTTGTGAGTGCAGGTTCAACTGCACACACAGCCCCAGGAAGCGCCTGCTCCCGGGGAGACTGGAGACAGGAGCTTCACTGCTATGTAGGTTTTAACAGTTTTGTTAAGAAAATCTAGTGAGGGTTTTTGGACAGAAAAATTGCAGGATTTAGCTAGAATGTGAGGAATCTTTGGGTCCTTAGTTAATTATGATTTGCTTTGTTACAATAACAGAAATATTGCAAGAGAAAGGGAGATGGTTCTTGTCTTGAAGAGTAGGCACTGCTATTATCGTCTTATTTGTATTCTTCCTCCTTAAAAGTAGCTACTGTTTACAAAGTAAATCCAAACAGTGGGATGGAGACTGAGATTGACTAAGTGAAACCTGCCCTAAGTGTGCACCCAAGAGATCAACTGAAATCAATTTGTCCTGCAGAGGTAGGTGGTTATACATCAAAGCTGAGAAAAATCACACTGGAAGCCACGGGAACACTTTCAAACGTGAAAACTGTGGGTTGCCTACAAAATGTGCCCTCATTACTGAAGAGTGTGTGCATGTCTGTGCTAGCCTGAGTCATGGAGAGACAGAGAGTGGAGGAGAGAGAACAAGAGAAAGGGGGAAAGAAAAAAAGGAGGAAAAAAGAAATTGCTAGAGACACACAGATGCTGAAGTGGAGTGGTTGTATGAAATTATTTTGAGCTTTTCGTACAACTTACATAATTCTCAAGTAGAAGGAAATAAAGCTGTAATTTATGCAGTTCTCCCTAGCAAGTAAAAAAAAAGTTATTTTTACAGCTCCCTATATTGATTTTATTTTTAGAACACTTTCTAAAACAAGTGGAGAATTCAATCCTACTCTCTGAGGCATGTCAATTTTTGCCCACATAGTCGATGGAAAGATTGAACCCTAAGTGCAGATCATGACATTCTGCTGTGATAAAAGCTGTTTCTGTTTGCTTTAACTCTCATGCATAGTGGCAAATGCCACCTGTGACACATTGGTATAAGTTCAACTATCTCCATTGCAGTGACTGCAATACACTGGAAGTTGTTTCTGAAAGTTACCTGACTCTCTCTACTCAGATGAATTTTCTCTAAGTGTTTTAATACAAGAGAAAATATTTAAGTTATAGACACAAACAAATTTTACCTGCCAGGGTTTTTTTTTCAGAACATGATACCAATTAACAAAAAATAATACATATCAAGAGAAAAACAGTTTGTGATCTGCTGTGGAATGTGCTTCTTTCTAACCCTGTTCAGGAAAAGCATTGAATTTTTGCTTAGATCCTCCCTAATCGTGACTGTAGGCATTGCCTAATCAGTGCTAAACAGCCATTCTTCCAATCACTACCCTCCATGTTTTTGTGCATTCAAGGACAAGTTTATATCAATAATGAAGACCTGGCCAGAAAAGTGTCCTGTAGTCTACTCTTTTCATTGCCTCCCACACACCAGCATCTTCTTGTACTGTCAAATGAACTTGTTTCCACTTTTACTTAAGTTGCTGTGGCTATGAAAGCAGAAATTGCCAGAACCATCTAAATCAATAAAAATCTATTGCTTCATAAACCTGAATATGACATTACATTATCTTTCCAGAGAAATGGGTTACAAGTTTGAAGTAAACCCCCTATGCCAGGGGTTTATTTCTTTCTGCATGATGTGAGAGCCCAGAGAGGGCAGCAGGGCAGCAGATTGCCTCCCCATGGCAGCTTGAGCAACATTTCCAGCTGTGTGTTCATCTTGCAGATGCCTCCTGCTTCAGACAGCTCGTCACAGCCCTGGGCCTCCCAAGGAAGCCTGCATACCTGGTTTTTATGGACTTTGGTTGCTACCATAGCTATTATTTATTAGTCTGTTATTCGGATGGGGAGCCCCGGCTGTCTCGCTTGCCCGGCCAAGGTTCTGGTCTCCATCCCTGCTGATCCCCAGCGTGGTGCCAGCTCCTCTGTTGGGAATTACACAGCAGGAGCAAATTCTTTTCTTCTCCAGCCATGCTGGCTGTCCAGGTTCTTGTCTGCCCTAAGAATGAAGAACTGTCAGGTTCCAGCTCCAAAAAACCTTCCTGCTCCCTCCTCTGTGCTGCAGCCCACGCTGGCCTAGTTTTGAATCATGCTGGAAAATGGGTATAAGCAGCTAAAATTTCTTTCCTGTGCAAGGTAATATGCCCTTTCTAATATTAATATCTAGAGAATCCTCAGATCTTTAGAAATTTAATAAATACAGATGAGTACTAAAAAATGGTGAGGTTTGACAGACCCTCTAATAATTATGATGAAAAATAAGTGAAAATGTCTGTTAAAATTTTGCCAAGGAACTATTTTTGTCCTCAGGCAACATTTTGTTACTCTGCTTGCATGCCTCAGTGTGTTTCCTTCCAAGCTGGCTATGTAGTTCTATAGATATAAAGATACATATGCACGTGAGCATTATCTATATACCTCTTGTTTCCCAAACTGGAGGTAATTTATGTAATTATACACATAATGTATTTTATCCAAATACACAAAGAATATTTTTTTCTAAATGCCACTTAGTATCTAGATTTAACTTAAACCACTACTTAGTCTATCTTCCTTAATAGGATACTAAAAAGGAATTTTATGACAACATTATCAGTAGCATTTTGCTGATAATTAGAATAACAATAATAATACTGAGATATTTCTTCAGTAATAATGGTGTTATTAATGAGATTTTTATGAAAGACAGACTTCTTTAGTATAATTATGAAAATTGATCTTTTTCATTTTACTTATTCACTGAAATCAGATAAGTGGCTTAACTACATGTATTATTTCTAATAAATATTCAAAAGAATGCATTTAAACAAGGCACCTCATTCTATTCTTGCTCATATTCCTTGCATTTAAATAAAAGTGTAATTGCTCTGCTTTTTTAAACTGCTAGTTTGGATTAGCTGTCTAACCTGTACAGTGTAGCTGTTTTCTGTTTGCATTTTTAATAGCTTTATTACCATTTGGTGAAGCCTTAATTTCTCACTCCCTTGAAGAGTCCTGCCTTTAAGTCAGCTCTACAATTTAACCAACAATAATCTGTCAAGATAAGATAAAGACCTGCACCAGATGAAATGCAGTATTTTTGTGTAGCATTCTGTCATTGTTAAAGGAAAGATCTGAGTATGTCAAAATGTAACACCTGAAAGTTTAATAAACTTTGTAGCATAATTTTACAGTTCACATTTTAAAATAAATTGTTCTAGAATACATTAGCTTGTTCACTAGTGAAATCAGTTAAATATCTATATAAATATGTTTGGGTGAAGGGAGCCAGCAGTTTCTCAACAAGGATTAAAGTTCTTTCAGTTTTCAAGCCTCAGATTAAGTCACTTCTGAAAATCCTTGCTTCAATTCAGTTCTATTAACTCTGCAGTTTCTCTGTAGTTCCTTCATAATATTTGGCCTTAACATCACTGCAGAGGTTCATTCAGTATTACAAACATTCTTTTTTTTCAGAGTTGCTAATACTGAGGCAATTGAAGTGAAGCATACTTAAGTCCTTGCTTTCAGGACTTGTGCTGGTCTTCAAGTATTCCTGTTTCTTTTCACATTTCTCTTTCAATTACACATGCAAGTAATTTTTTTTTTTTTTAATGTATGAAGATGAGGTCCTAAATCCATGTTAGTGTTAAACAGTAACTGAATCGTGTCAGGTATGTATGAACTAATATACTTCCAGGACAGAAGAGTGAAGAATGAATTTCTCAGTTCTACCTTAGCCAAACTTGCTGTTCCCTGTGCAAACGAGCATGAATGCATTTAATTTTAGCAGACATACTCAATACAAATGGCAGAAGCATGGGATCTGTGAGTTACTCCTCATTCCAAGAGAGTAGATGCAGGATCAGGTACATGGCTGGGGAGGGAAAGCCAGAGCACTGTGTGTGTGTAACATTTTGGGGTCCCTCTGTTCTCTGGCCAGCTTGCACTGTGCTGTGATCTTTGTCTGCTGAGCCCTAGAAGGGAGGCTCCTCAGGAAAGGGCTGTTCTGTATTGCTCATGTGAGAAAGGCCCATATAACGTGGCCTTTCCAGGAAGCCTTAGGGTTTTACACCCAATATTTTATGTATATATCTATTTTTAGTAACTGAATTCTTTTGCTTTTTCTTTCTGCTTTTTCTTTCCCCTGAAATAAAATCTGCAGTAAAATAAAAAGCCATTATTAGTGTCTGTTTGCAGGCACTGAGCTCAGCTCACTTCTTGGCCTCAAGCTGCTGTCTCCTTCCACAATGACCAATCCTCCCCTCTGAGGTTGGGTTAAACTCTCCCAGGGCAGCTTTGCTAAAACAGAGATTTCCATGAAATAGTTCCATTTTGATGAATCACAATTTTGTAGTGGAAAATATCTTATTTGATGCCACATTTGCTTAACTGCAGTGTTCCATCTTCCTGAGCTAGTGCTTGGAGGGCTCTGAAGATTTGGCACCATAGATCCTGTATTAATTGCAAATACCATAGTACAGTGTATTTTCATTTCTCACAGCCAGTGATTCAGGTACTGCAAAGCATAATTGAATAGACTTTGATTTATGAGAAACAGGCCTGAGACTGCAAAGGCTGCTCATAATTTAGCTCTGCTTTGACATAAACTTGGTGATTCTGAAGACCTTGCTTATTAGTTAGGAGACAAAGAATCTGATTTTCTGAACAAACAGGGAAGATAGTTCTGCAATAAAAACATTTAGTGTGTGATTCATGAAACACACTGCTGCCAGAAATTCTGCTCAGTTTTAAGGTTAAAGCCATAGGACTGCTCTGCATTGCTCACATGAGAAAGGCCCATACAATGTGGTGTTTCCAGAAAAACCACTGAGTTGAGAACCTCACATTTAAGAAATAGGAGCACTGAAAAGTAGGCTCTGATGTCTGTTGTTAAATCTTAAAAATATTTGTGATCTAAGAAGTATTTACCAGTGGTTGCTAATTCATGGCAACCATGGAAGGGAGCTCAGTGATAGTCATTATCCTCATTCAACAAACAGTAGTTCTGTGCTGCCTGCATATTTGGGAGTTGAAAATGGGACTAAAAGCAGCTTATGAACAATGCCACAACTCAACAGCCTATATAAAATCATGGGAGAGCCTGCAGTGGGCACAACCCTTAACACATGCTGGGTGTCTGTCTGAAACACTTGTTCCAACCACAATCTCCATTTGAACAAAGCATGCAATCATATTCCTAAGTCCATATTGTGCTTAGAGCCCGATCTGTGCTTGAAGGACTTTTTGGAACTGCAAATTAACATGCCTGTGCTCTGACTCCCTCTGGGAGATACAGTTTAGAGCAGGGGAAAGGGCTCTTTGGCAGCTCAGTTTGATCAGCTCAGAAGACCACAAAACATATGAGGCCAAAGAGCTTTTCTGCCAGCAGCAGAGGCCAGGAAATCAGCACCTCTTGCATGGAAGCTTGAAGCTGTGTAAGATGTCCCCTCTTGCTGCCACGCTGAGTGACAGCAGTACTGTGTGTGTGTGGAGGTGCTGATCCCTGACCATGGTGGGAGGTTACTGCTCCAGCAGCTCTGGCTGTGTGAGCAATCCTGTAAAGCACTTTGGCAGGGAGCAGCCAGGTTAATGCCAGCTGCCCAGCTCATCCAGGCTAACCCAGGCAGCTTTGCCCATGCAGCAGCAACAATGGTGACCTCAGGAACAAGTTGGTGACACCCTCCTCTGACACAGCTCTTGCCACAGTAATTAATGACTTTTAATCTGATTATCTTTTCACAGTCTGAAGTGAGTCACAGATGTGAACATCTCTTCCTACTAGGAGCCCAAGCCTTCACTAACCTGGAAAAGCATTTATATGAGTATAAACCAAGACAGAAGGAAGGGCAGGTAGAGGCTCCCTCTGAGCAGCAGAAATGGTGCAACTGACAGAGCTGAATCCAACTGGATTCAAAATGTGCCTAAAGGCCTTCCTGAACTACAGCCTTACAGCTGCTGTCTCAAACTGGTCTCAAAACAGGATCTCATATCCCATGTTTGTGACAACTCTCCACAACAAAACAACCTGAGTTTAAAACTAGCCATGCTGGAAACAGATGTTCCTTTGAGGTTAGCATGATGGACTCTGAGTTTCTGCCTCTCAGGTAGTTTTTTTATTTTTTAAGAAGTAGGAGTACCACACCACATGTGTATGACGCAAGACTGTGTGCCAAAGAAACACATAAAAAATTATTTCAGCAAAAGGCTCTGACTGGAATAACAACGGAGAAGCCAAGGGCCTCGTGGTTCTATAACAAGTTCATTCAGAAAATCACAAGGCAATGTGACAGCTGGAGTGAGGAAAGACTTGTGGCAATATTTTTTTAAGAATTGCATGATGAAAAAATAATAATAAACATTAACAATGTTTTTGGTTTTTTTTTTTTTTTTCTTTTTTCTTTCCCATGACATAAACAATGGTACTCTGGTCATAAGCCAAAACCTGACAAAGGTCCAAGGTTGAAAAGGGTTTCTTTGAGCCTGTCTTCCTGGTATAATTATTATAGGTTCAGAGGAACCAGATCTGGAGTGTTGTAAAACTCAACACAATGAACTTGACAGACAGCCAGATTTCTGTTTTCAGCCAGTTTAGGGTTACTATAATCTCATTATTATGCTTGAAAGACGACAAGTAATAGAATCTCAGGTAGCTGTTCTGTCTTTACTCAGCCGCATCTTCTCTTTTATGCCAATTTCCCTTGATTACCTGAACTAGTGAGGCTCGGTTTTCAACCACTTATCTTCCAGCAATAATCATCTGATCAGCCTTACAAGGTTCTCACTGCACTCAACGGTTTTAATGGGTCAAGCGTTAAATTAACCCTTTAACCATACCCCAGGAGAATACAAAACTTATTAAAAAACAATTTACTATTCAGTCATTGTTAACTTTACAGAGGATGAGTTCTTTAAACAGATTTACTTGTTGTTCCATCCGCTCATACCTTGTTTTGCTGTACCTTTACCCTTACTAACACATGAAATTTTATAAACCTTCTTAAGGAAACATTTTTCTGGGTTCTTACTTCCAAAGAAACACAAAATGAAGCCACAGAAAAGCTGTGTGTATCTTATGTTCTATTTCAAGGCAACTTCTCACAAAGGTTCAATTAATTTTCCATGTATAGAAAAATGTCTGCAAAAACATGATTCATGTCAGTCAATGTTGCATCTTGGGCAGAACGGTAAGGGTGGTGGAACTTTTATGGACCTATCTGTATGAAAGGAAAGGTTTGTTGCTCTGAAATGGCAGAGTATTTGTACCAGCTACAGCAGAGAAACAGCCAAGCAGGAGGTTATTTACTCATGGAGATCTGTGTTGGTGTGTGGGGCAGTCAGCAGCTGGGAGTGATGCCACTCCCAGCTTCCCCAGAAAACTCTGGAGTCCCCTCCAGGAGAAGGCTGGAGCCCAAAAATGTTCTCTGGCTTTACACTTCCCAAGGAGGGTGCACAGCCAAGAGAAATATGTCTTCTGCCTTAACGGACCCCAAAGTTGGGGAAACCGAGGGGTGTGTGAGAGGATGTGGCTCTGAAGAAGCAGCCTTGCCAAAGCTGCTGCTCAGAGAAGGTTCTGCAGGTCAGGGAATGACACCATCAGGAGGGGCTTCAACAAGAGGCAAAGGACATCAGTGGCTTTACTAGACCCTGGTTCTCTTGGAGAACCAGGGATCCCTGCAGGTAAGAACAGCTTTAGCAGAGCAGGCTATCCATTCCACAGCAGGGCAAACTCTCCCTTTCAGCAAAGATCCAACGGCAAAAAAGAGATAAGAATAGAAATATTTAATGTAAACCAAGGTGAGAAAGAGCCTCAATTTACTAGTTGTTATGAATTAAGGATGTGATACATCCCAGTGCTACAATACATGGTAGAAATGCCCAGGGTGTAGATCTATCTTTGCTATCTTCAACCAATTCTTACTCACACAAAATTCTCACTGCTGCTCACAGGGGTATTGCCAGGAAATTACTGGAATGAAAGACAGAATTTTTACAGAGACATCTCATACAACACTTTCATCACCTTTAGTTTGTACAATCCCATCTGATCTTTGATGACAATTGGAACTGCTTAAGGGGCTTTACTAGCTCAGGTTAGTAGTCATCAAAGGAATATTATGACTATAAAATCTGCTGTGCATGTTAGTTATAACGTGTCTGTATAAAAATAATGTGGTGATTTCAGTCTGTTTATAATATATAGGTCTTTTACAGTGGATGAATGGAAAGAAAGAGGACACAGTGCTTAAACATCAGATGATGTGATGATTGTGGGTACGTGGGCTTTCAAGAGGAGTCTAAAAGGAACCCCCAGGCCCTTACACAGAACAGGGATGGGCCAGAGATGAGGGCATTGAGCACATCCATCCTGCTGGGCAGGGCACTGCCCAGAGTCAGACAAAAGAAACACTAGAAAGAGAAACACCTCTTGGGGCTCAGCCCTCTGCAGAACTTCAGGATCTTACTGTGGTCTGCAGCGAAGGTGACTTGTCTTCAAACAAGTGTGTGTTCTCCTGTGGTGTGGCATGTTTCTTATGAAAGGGTTATTCTATTCTACTCTTCACTGCTTCTTTTCAAAACACATATATTAGAAAAAACATGGTGGTGACTTTTCCACATCATTCCTACTGGGCAGCATCTTCCCAAAGGAGAGCAAGTGTCAGAGTTCAGTGACTCCTTTAGCCTGCAAGTGATTAGTCTCAAATGTCCTCTCTACAAATTTTTGAATGACTAGTCCACAAACAAATATTCTTCAAGAAGAAAAGTTCTGTCAAGAGATAATTACTAAAAGAACATGTATGTCTGGTACTTTACTTGTGAGTGATGTTTGGGAGTTGCATCTTCAGTCACTTTCTGTGCAATCTCTACTGAGAAGTGCCTGAGACTAACTGATACTATATTTATATATTGAAGATGGGATTTCTCTGGAGAAAAATAACAATAGAAATATAAAATTAGGTTTTTTAAAGAAAAAAGAAGACACAACTGCAAATTGCCACAAATGAAACCAAAAAGACAAGGCAAGATTCACTTTCCAAACACAGGCACACAATGCCACGTGAAGGCATTTTCCCTAGTCCTTGATCAACTCTTTAGATGCCAGTGTCAGATGTTGGCAGACATGTTAGAAAGCCTCTGAGCTACCTATGGAGGAGCAGATGGAGGCAACCAAATAGGTACCATGCATGTTTAAAACAACTCTAAACATTTCTGTATGGGCAACTGAGTCCCACACCTTGATTGTCTTGCCTTTGTTACCAGAGATGTATTTTTTAAAAATATTATATTAGTAGCTTTTTGTTTTCCCATCAGTTTCCATTTCAGAAAAAAACCCAGACTGTTTCCTCTTCATCATCCTCTACATTCAGTAGTATTTCTGCAGATCTTCCCACAAAAAATGAACATGTTCCTGTAAGACAAGCAGGGAGTAGATGTTTTTGTGAAGTCCACATCTCTATACAAAAAAAAGGAAAGAGTAACTAGTTCTGAATGCAAATAGAATCTTTTAAATTTGAAAGGAAAACCAGATAATTTCTATTTTGAAAATGGATATATGAATTATTAATAAAGGCAAATGGCAGATTTGGGACAAAAGAAATAAAAAGAGCAAATGCTGCAGCTCAAAGACCTTTATCAATGGATGTTTAGCCCTGGGGAAGATGGAGTGAGACCAGCCCTGATGAGAAGTGCTTGTGGAAGAAAAGCTCAGTGTGACTTGGCAGTGCATGCTCATAACTCAAAACCCAACTGCATCCTGGGCAGTGTTAAAGAGGTGGGGCCAGTAAGGAAAGGGAGGGGATTCTGCCCCTCTGCTCTGCTCCAACGAGACCACACCCGGAGGGATGCATCCAGCTCTGAAGCCCTCAGAACAAGATCTTGACCTGTTGGAATGAGTCCAGACAAGGCCACCAAGAGGATCAAAGACTGGCTAAGAGACTTGGGAGTGTTCAGCCTGGAGAAAAGAAGGCCCCAGGGGGATGTTGGAGGAACCTCCAACCAGTAAAACCCTGAATAGAGCTTACAAGAAGGCCATAGAGAGACTTTTTACAAGAACAGGTGGTGATAGGATGAGGGGAAATGGCTTTAAACTGAAGAAGGGTAGGTTTAGATTAGGTGTGTGAAGAAATTTTTCACTATGAGGATGGTGAGACCCAGGAGGTCCAGAGTAGCTGTGGATGCCCCATCCCTTGATGTGTTCAACGCCAGGCTGGATGAGGCTCCAGACAACCTGGTCTACTGGAATATTCCATGTCCACAGCAGGGAGGTTGGAACTAGACAACATTTAAGGTCCCTTACAACGCAAACCATTCTATGAATCTGTGTTTCTGAATAGCCACAGTTCAATATAATGAGGTGATAGAACCTTGTATGTGACTTCTCCTCAATGGGCTAATGCTTTTCCAAGCTTTCTGGAATATTCTTGGGAGCATCTTATCTTATCCAATGCGTATGCCCTGTATTCATTTGACCCAAAGACTCACTTGGTAGACAATGGGAAAAGACACATCTAGGGACTACTTTCTCTAAACAATTTTAAACACATATTTTGAAGATGTACTTTTGAGATAACCTGTGCATGGTTATTGCGGTTATATACAACATGGAGATTGTGGAAAAAGGAGAATATCACAAAATATTTGTAGGCTCTTGGTCATGTTAAAATGCATAATTAGCAACATGTCAACTCCCTTCAAATCACCCTTTCAGTCATAGAATCAAAGAACAATTTTGGTTGGAAGAAACATCTACAGTCCAATCCCATGCAATGAGCAGGAACATCTTCATCTTGATCAGATTGGTCAGAGACCCATCCAACCTGATCTGGGGTATTTCCAGGGATAGGGCATCCACTATCCCTCTGGGCAATCTCTGTCTGTATTTTCCATCCTCAGTGTCAGAGTCTGTTTTTCATTAAAATTTCCAAGTAGACCTAATGCTCTCTTGGAAAACCATTAAGTCCATTCATTTCCCCAAAAGGCATGAAGTGCCTGAAACTTGTCAAATACAAGATTCTTCTCCTAAGAATACCACAGTATAGCTCTGCATCAACTTGGGGTTAAAGACCAGCATCTTATTTCCTTTAGCGCAAACAAAGTTCTTGGTAATTTAAAGGAAATGGCCTGTAGTTAAAGGATAAAAAAAATTGGCAATAAACAGTGCCCAAAAACTACACTAACAAGTGCTCCCGAAGAAGCAGTGATTTTCTAGTATACAGAGTGACTACATTATAATACCTAACATGGAATCAGTGCAAAATCTTAGCAATTTTAAAGTGTTATCAAAATAAAAATACATTACAGTAGACAGTCTGCAACTCGGGCATTGTATTTCTGCTTTTTAAAACTAATTGTCTGCCTAATGCATGCATGGAACTTTATCAAACTGAAAAGGTCTTCTGTAAGTCAACAGTATTTCTAGTGTTTTCAAATGGGGTACAACCACTTACCTACATAAATATATTGTAATTCACCTTGAAAAGCAAAAATGGATTAAAGGAAGTTTTTTTTCCAGTTTTATTAAATCCTTCAATTGTTAAAGCTTTTAGGGATGAATAATCTGAAAATAAACAAAACACAGACAATTTTTATGAGTGAGGCTGATGACAAACTCCATTCTAATTACTGGGCTCTCAGAAAGTTCAAGTCTTCAAAAACTGGCATGGATTTTTGAGTGAGAAGACAGATTTTAATCTATTGTGTGCTGTATTTGGAAGCTGAACGTAGAGATATTGTATAAACAGGCAAAACCAAGGAGTGAAACCTGGCCCTAATAAAGTTAGAGTGTTATTCCCAAAGCATAACTTCTCATATCAAATATAAACTCTCTAAAGGTTGGCTTTCCCGACTAAACTACTTGGCTAAGATGTTTTATAACAAAAGGACCTTGAAGAGCAGCTCAAGTCTTCCCTAGATTGGTGTCTAAACTAGATAGCTCTGCTTCTTTCCATTGGTTCTAGCAGAGACAAAGACATCTGGCTTAGGTTGTCCATCTAGATGGCTGAAGACAGACGAGACAAAGCCTGCTGCCCATGAGGGTACCATTTGCTACTAAGGTAATGTCAGCAGACAACAATTTCAAAAGCTTGCAGCGCAAGTTGGTCCCTCCTTGGATGATGTTGGATTCTTTCTGTGTGTTTGATAGTTTATTACAAACTTTAATGAATCAAAGAAAGCTCTACACAACCTTCCCATGTTCTGCCAGACACAAATACCCAGTGACTCTGCCCACAGAGAGGTGGCAGTGGAGAAAATAGATGGAGTTTTGCCTAGATTTTAAATATGCTGTTCCTTAGTGAAACTCTGCTAGGCAGTGAAATCAGGAGATTAATCATTGTTGTGGGACACAGGGATGTCTGCTCCTCTCTTGCTTCTCCTGCTGACCTCCTGTGTGGCCTTGGGCAAACTGCTCCACCATCTGTTTCTCCACCCTCCTTTGTGCAGGGCATGGCTACAGGCCATTTTGCAGTCAGATGGGAGCCAGCTGTCTCCATGCCCTGACCCAAAATGGCATGACCAAGATGATGTGGTGCCAGGTCTGAGGTAACATACCTAGGACCTTGGGAACACTTTCCAGCTCCAGCTTTGTGCTCTGTTAGACTCAGTAAAACCCTTTCTGCTCAGCTCGTGGCACCAGCAGTGCACAAGGTAGACACATCCACAGACTGAGAGCACCTGCTGGGTTGTGTCCTTTCTGCTGTGAGTGCAGAACAGGCAGCACAGAGGGAGCTGTAAACTCTGCCCTAGAGATTCACAGCCCTGATTCCATGTATATCTGCTGGTCTGGCCAGCCACCCAGTTCATGCACCCATGGGGTAAAGAGGTGGAATGGTGGCATTTCTAATTAATGCCTCACTTCCACAGAGAACAAAAGAAGATTTTAAGTAATTATAGAGATAAAATTTAAAGTAATAACATGAATAGAACTGTCGTGTGTTTGTATACCTGTGTCTGTATCTCTGCATTTACACAATGTATTTAACCCCATTTCCTGAAGTGATAAAACAGGAAATTTCCTTGCCCCATCTTTCCCTTTACCACTGCTTTCACATAGAGATTTTGGTTCATTCAAGGAATACAAACCTTTCATCTTTGAAATTAGTGAGTTACTTGCTTATTACCCAGAATGAAAAGATCACAGGGGTACTGGAGTCTGAAGCACTGCTATGAATAGATATTTAGTGTACAAGAATTCTGTGCTTCTCAGCTATTTATTCAACTAGCTAGAAATGTTCTTAGAAATAAAGGACAAGTTTAACCTAAAATCATAGAAGAGTAGCCAACCATTTTACTGCAATGACTGCACTCTCACGCCACAGTCCAGGCTTGCAGTCTTTCACCACGTTTTCAAACATTTAGAAGAGTGTAAATTCTGTTGGGGAAGATTCACAGGCTTTGCATGAACTGGTCCTTAAATCTTAACAAAACTTCCTATGGGGTAGATGATCTACACCTCTTTCTGGCAGAGCATGATGCATTGATTGCCCTATTGCATCACCAAGCAGATGCCCTCAGGTGTGATCTCCCAGCAGCAAGTTTCTCTTTGGGGCAGGAGGGAGATTTTAGGTAGGAAAGATGGTCCACCCCTCTGAGCAGAGAAAGAGCTCACTGGTTTCCTTTATCAGCCTGCCCTGATTCTGGTGGTTCACACAGTTGGAGCATGGTTGATAAGAGCCAAAGTGAGTTCCTCTTGTGTGTGGTAGGTCAGAATGGTTGTTGGTTAGGCAGGCTTAGAACTGAGATGAGAGTTTGTGAGGAAAAGGACAGGAATTTTTCATCTTGAAATACAGGGTGAAATTTTGGAAATCCATCCCTTGGGTCTGCAAAAAGACCTGTTGAGTTCTGGCTCAACCCTGCTGTTATGAATTTTCATAATATCCAAAACTATGCTTGTTTAATAACTGGGCTTGAATCTAGGGCCTGTAAAAGCAAGTACATGCCACAGCTTGAACTGAGGCTCCATGCTGGCAGATGTAACAAGTGCATGTAATTTATGTTGCTGTCATTGGTCTAAATGCCAAATCTAATGCTGCTCATTCTTTGCCTTGAAAATGTCTGCAGAGGAAGTATTGAAAGCAAGGAATGAATCACTCTTTCCCACACTACCATTCCCATTGCATTTGTCCAAGATAATCCAGAAAATGTATGGAGTTTGGTTTCTTTTCCTTCCAAAGCCTCAGCCCTCACTTTCTCCCTGCACAACAGACAGGTTATATCTATATCCCACCTCTGGGATCCAGGAATGTGTGCTGGACAAACCTTCAGTATTGGCAGCCAGGAGACTTTGATAGAAGGTTCTCCCTTTGGAGACTGAGATGTTTTCCTCTGGTATGGTGGAGAGCATCAGAGGGTACGTATGCAAATTTAGCACAGCCACAGACTTCCTGAGGCTTTGAGCTGTGACCTTGGCAGTGCTAGGCCATTTCCAGGGAATTCCCACCACATGTACCATCATCTTCCCATGACACAAACAGCTGAGTCCATCCTAGCTGCACATGCACCCAGTACATGTCCATCCCAGAGGGTTTCTCTGCAGAACAGGGGAGCAGTGTCTCCACCAACCTGAGAACCTTAGATGCAGGAATTGGAGATAAATGAGGAGCAGCAGAGCATCAGACCTGCTCTCAGGTATCACGTGTCTCTGCATATCATCCCATGAGCTCTGCCAGCCACATCAGTCAGGCAAGACTTGACTATATGGCACAGATGGAAGAGAGACACTGCAAGGCAAGTAAGGGAGGAAGAGAGGCTGTACCTCTGTCTGCCCTGAGGTCTGGAGGAGTGGGAGAGCACAGACAAGCAAGTTGTAACCCAGCCACAAAAGGCAGCAGGGGATCAGCGGCATGAACCCAGTGATATGGTGACATAGCCATCACCACAAACTACAAGATTAAAGCAAACTGCATCAATATAAGGAGCCTGGGCATGATCCAGACATTACTCTGGCATGAGGTCCATGCAGAGAACACTTTGCAGAGATTAGGTTGAGTGGTAAGGGAAGCACTCCTCTTGCCTACTCCCCTGCACCACTTCTAGAGAGGGAGATTTGTTCCAGGAACACCTCAGTGCTCCTGGATAGTAAACAGGGCTACAACAAGATGCACCCCATTTTGGAGCAGATCCTCCTTTCTTTCCAGGGGCTGCAAAGGATTTACAGCAGGAAAAAGTCCAGGGGACAGTCTCCTCTGATCAAAATAGTCTTCTGGTCATCTCTGACCTGCCCATCAACCGGGCACTGCACCTTTGCTGACCAGAGGGTGGTTTGGCTTTACATGCTGCTGATGGAGTGCTCTGCAGGACTTCACACAAGAACTATGGTGACACTTGAGGCTGTCAAAAAGTTGAGGAGATAAATCATTCAGCTTGTCAACTTTCCCACCACAGGCAAGATTTGGCTTCCTTTGCAGCTGGTCTTGCAAATTCTAGTTGGTAGGAAATGAAAGACATGAGCAAAGTCTGCTGAGCTAAAGGGTTCTGTCATTGCTCCCCTTCCTTAAACTTAAGTTGCTGTGGTGACATATATAGTTGCCCTCACTTGGATAGGCCAGGACTAAAAGAAACTTAAAGTCTTGTAAGAGTCAGACTTACAAGCTATAACCATTCAGCATAAAGTCCATGTGTGCCACTTTTGTAGAGGTGCTCTCACTTTCCCTGTCAGGAAAATAAAGGCTATGGCAAGTTTCCTCCATTTCCTATCAAAACTTTGTTCTGGTAAAAATGTGGCTTGTCATCCATACAGGCTTATTCTTGCAAAATTTAGTTTTAAGAAATCAAATTTCATACAAAAACCCCACAACCCCAAAACCAAAAAACCACTACCAGCACCAAAAGAGAATATTATTGAGTTTTCCAATAGAGATGTGGGATTTTACAGCTTTCAGAGCAACATCTCCACACAGCATAAATTTATTTGGGAAACAAACACATCATTTTTTTGAAATATTTAATTACCTTGGTAGAGGAAACAAATGAAATAAAAGATTTATGGATCCCTCTTTCTCATGGGGAAGGAGAAAGTGATCTGTTTGCAGGAGTTATATTTTCAGGCACTTTGCTGAGACACCCCAACCCCCCTCGGTTGCTGACTGTAAAATAAGAAAACTATTACCCAGCTGGGGTAACAATAGGCTCCCACAGTGCTTTTCTGCTCAGCCCGCAGCTGCCAGTGAAAGTGGAAACTACAGCAGCAGGATAACATTCTTTTCTTACAGCCTGTTTCTATGGGCAAGGAGCCCTCCCACTGCTTCAATGTATTTTCTATGCAAAACTGTAGAAGAAGTGACATTTTAAAAGTTTTGACCTTTGTTTTTTTTTTTACCCTCCCCCCCATTTTTTTTTTTTTTTTGCATGAACCAAGGCATAAATTTTTTAAGTCATCTGACAGGGTATGTGTTAGGAACAGCAATAGCCATTACTGTAATAACAACATGTTTCAAAATTTGAAAATTCTATATTGTGTGCAGCATACTGGTAACCTTTCTGGAGAAAAAAATTGTGGTAAGAGATGCAGAACACTTCTGTTTATTGTCATAGGCAAACAGATGATTGTGGCAGATCACACACACCTTTGCAAAATAGTGACATTGAATGCCATCTTTTCATTTACTAATTTAATGTTTTAAGGCTAAAATTTCAAAGCCTTTTGCAGCCAAATATTTTTTCCCCATACCTCTTCAAGGAAAAAGAAATAGCCAATCTTATTAAAATTGCCTTTGAAAAAAGTGTTTAGAAGAGAAAAATAGTGGACTGAATGATGCTAGTGAATTGTTATAAATTAACTACATATACATATATCCAAATTATATGCATGGAATCTGATAAAAAATTGTCATTGTTTCCAACTAGTTTATAAATATAACAAAAAATACCATACTGGTTAAAAAATAAAATAACACACCAAATATCAGGAAATTATAGAGGATGTTAGTGATGTAAAACATATTTTCCCAAACACAAAAATAAATTAAAACTGTTTAAGTGAGATGGGGAGGGGGAAGGGATGCCCATGTGCCATTGAAGTGAATGAAGAACAGATTCTAAAAACAAGCCTGGCAGGTTAATCCATGTGAGAGTCTTCCGTTTACCACCAATTCCCCCTGCTAGCTGCCACTGCTATTACCAGCCCACCCCAATGCTCACCAGGGGCACTGGCCCTGCTGCTGGTCCATCTCTATCTCCCTCTCTGGGTCTGACCCCAAATTCTTTCATATCCAGCACTCTTGCCATCAGACCTTGAAACCAGTGGAAATTTGACCAGTGTAAATGATGTCAAACATACCTATGGGACAGCAGTGTTCTGAAATAATCAGTTTTAAAACTGTTTTTAAATTTATTAAGATTTACAGGAGAAAGGAGGAAAATCCCACATTTTAAACTGGTGGCTCCACTGGTGGATTGATAAAGAGCTATAAAGACTTCTTGGTAACCTGAGTCCTCCATCAGAACAAGATAAAATCATCTCTCACTCCACAACACACACACACTGTAACCAAATCCATCATTAGCAAACTACATCATTCATCATTAGGCAAGGATCTACTATAAATTACAATGGATCCATTAAAAGATTGGGAAACCTAACAAAAAGAAAAAAAGTGCAAAAGCAAAGAAAAAAAATGCTCTCCCAGGAGGGTCTGTGTCAAGACAGAAAATTCTTTCAAGTCCCCTTTATCTGTGTCTGAGACACTATGAACTCCTAGGACACCCCTTGAATTTCACATCCTATACAAGCCATCTGCAGGTAAACAGGGCATAAAAGGTCTTAATTTTAACCCAAACTGTATGGTTTTTTGTTTCCCTGGGCAGAACATGCCCAGTAGATTTTCAAACCTAAAGTTGCTCTTTCTGGTGTGTGAATCAACAGCTTAAAAAAAAATTCAGAAACGTTTCCATGGTAAGCCTGCCACCAGGGAGCCAGGGACCAGCACTAGCTCTAGGGAGGTCACCAGGCTACCTGCACCTTTCCTGAGAGCTCCTCAAGGGCTGGGGCACACAGCTCTGGAGTAGCTCCCAGACCCTGCACCCAGGGAAAGTGGCCTCCTTGCCTTGGTGGGGGTGCTACCAAATCAAACCAATTTATCATTTCAAAAGTGTGTCTGTCGTCATCTGCTGTATTAATAGTTTATTTGCATGTTTCCAGAGTTCTTTGCTGCAGTATGTGGGTGCAGGGAGAAGAATTCTAAAGGATTTTTAGGTTGATAGTGCTTCCATTATTCAGGATAATGTGCTATCCAGGGCAGGCAGCTATTTGGGATAAATAGCCTATCCCCATTTGTCCAAAATAGCCAAATGTCTGGCATGAGTCATGCCAAACAGGCAGCTGCTCGGCAGGAGTGTGGTTCTGGCATACTAAAAAGCAGAAGATATTGAAGGGGGCAGAGAGAGCTAAAGGTGGCACCAGTGTATAGTGACAGGAGGTTTGTGGGGTGGGTAATACACAGCTATCACACTCCCTAAAACTCTCAGACAGCACCACCATAAATGGCAGCATTTGTCTGCAGGTTCTGCACAACAGTTTCCAAGACACCACTCGTCTCCTTAGCACTATAAACTGACAATAAACAAGTGTCTTAGGGGCCACTGTGTCAGAGGTGCTGGCAGGTATTAACTCTGGAGCACACATATCACAACTGTGATATCACCATCAGCATGGACGGGACAGTTTTGGGAAACAGTTCCTTTAGGAAGTGTGCTGCTCTGTGGCTTGCGTAGCATAGGGCATTTCCTCAGCTGTCTGAGATGGACTCCTGAGAAGCAGTGGCTTTCACAAGGAGCAGCACAGATAACACAGGGAGGTGCATCAGTACATTTACAGATGAGAGAAGGTATCTGTGTCTTTAGCTGGCTCCCAGGTAAAGCCTTGTACATGCAGATTTGTGAGCACTGTGCATACCCCTGCCGCATGCAGGCACCCTTCTGTCCTTTCCAGGCTGCAAAGTCCCTTCCTCCCTCAGCATTGCCTAAGTACTGATAATTTACACAGCAGATAGTCCTGTGAAGTAGGTAATGAAATTCATTTCACAGAGAAAGAAACCAAAGCTGTGAAATCTGTGCCATACCCAACATGGCAAAGAAATCATGGGACAAAGTCCTGAATGAAAACAGTTACTGAGAAATTCTCCTGTGACAGGAATACCCTTTGTCACAGTCACCATCATGCAAGCTCAGCAGGTGTCATTTCAAATTCAGTATCTTGGCCATCTACTCGTCTTTTATAATAAGTGAAAACAGTCCCTGGCATGTAGTAAACTTCTTGCCAGACTTTGGAATTCTCTTGCTTACATTATCTTTAGCATATTTAAGTGCCAAAAAAAAAAGAAACTGGGTAAATGTGTGTTTAGTCATGCTTGTAAAAATGTCAACGCTGTCAAAAATATTTGTGTGAAAATCATAAACAAAATCTGCTGCCATGAGAAGTTTTTTGGTTCTTAATTATTGGACAAAATTACTTTTTTTCATGAAGGCTTAAAAAAGAGAGAGCTAACAATATAATGGAAATATTGGCACAATCTTGACTCAGCTGCTTCCCTGGGGTAATAAAGTTGCTCCCAGAAAGAAGGGGATTATAATCTTCACAGAGTACCTTAAAAATCCAGCTGGTGTGCCAGGCTAGCTTAGCAGGTTCCTAATAGGATGTGCAATCTTGCACCTCTAAGCATGTTTGTAAGGGTTCAGGTGCTTAAAGGCAAGAGAGGCCTGGTTAGCAGTCCTTTACTTGGCATTTTTGAGTGGATTTCTAGAACTCCAACTCTCAGATTTGCATGCTTGCTTATAGAGGGTGGATAAGCATATTTTATAACCTAAAAAATAAACAAAAGCAGTAGGTCACCAGACCAAATCATGTAGGTCAGTGGAGAGGAATACCTATAGCAATGGTGAGGTTTGTGCTCGCTGACCTGTGGGAGCTGTTGGTGGTCCCACGGCCCTTGGGAAGGACAGATGTTCTCACCCTCATGCTGCCACAGGTGGCCGTGCTGGGGTCAGCCGCCCCCATGGGCACATCCCAGGAATGAGCCCCCACAGAGAGGGTTCACTGGGGCAAGGTGCTCTGAGGGGTCCTTTGGAGAAGTTGCGCTCTCTTCCCCCTCTCTTCTTTGCAACTTTGTAAAGGCAGACTCACACCCTTACAACTTGTGGTTAATTGCTAAATTTTCACTGAGAGCAAAGTCATGAGAAGTGGAAGTGAGCATTTGATGGCTTGGTCATTTGGGGACCTAATTTTCAAACCATGCAGTGAGTTCAGGCGTTGCTGCCTTCTCAGAACAGGGTCATGTATGTTTGTGCAAGGTTGTAAAATGTAAGACTTGCAAATCAATACTGAAACAGCCAGCCAAGCCATTTAAGACTTTTTTATGATTAGGCTGGTGAACATTGGAACAGGTTGCTCAGAGGGGTAGTGGAAGACCCAGATCTGGAAATATTCAAGGGCAGATTGGATGGTGCTCTGATTAACCTGGCTGAATTGAAGATGTCCCTGAGTAGTGCAAAGATGTGGGAGTGAGATGACTTTTAAAGGCTCCTTCCAACCTAAATCATTCTATGATTTTTCTTGTCTAGAGCTGCAAATATAGCTTATTTAAAAGAATGTCCAATTGTACTGCTATGGCAGAATCCGGAGAAATTACTCTGAAAGGTCTGTCACAAACATGGCGAGGAACAAGTTACTAGAAGGAAGCAAATTCCAAAAAGGGCTCCAGCAACTAGTGGTTTCAAGACCTTTTACAGAAATGGTTTCCCATCCCTTAATACCCCTGTGAGTTCAGTACCAAAGTAATATACAGCAAATGTAAAAGATTGCTTGAGAGAAAGCAAAAATTCATAACATTCATCTTGTATTACTCCATTCCATGTCGGTTATCTTGTCTCCTCAAAAAATTTCAGACTGCTGCTTGAAAAGGCAAGGGAGAACAATCTTATAGTAGTACTCACTAGATTTATTCATGAGAGTTTACATTATCCTATTTTATAATTGAAAATATCTGCATGGAATTGAGATACAATCAAAATTAAAGTAATATTTTATATATCACAAAAGGAATAAAACCCAAAGCAGGAAAACATGACAATAGATGAACAAAGGCTATATTGGCTCACTACAATCATGTCTACCTTCTTTCCTCCAGAGCTCTCCTGAGAGAGTCCAGGTGCCTCTTCCCTGCTATGCCCATGAAAACAGGCTTTTGATGGTAGAACAAGTGTTCTTATGCACTGTCTTTAAGTCCTACTCTTAATCAGATCGAAGAATTTCTAAAATATTCCATGCTTCCTGAAAAAAAGGCATAAAACAAGAACTGAGTAAGTTTTAGCCACCCATTTTTGGTTTTTCTTGTGAAAAAACTCCATTGTTTTAACAACAAGTAAGAGCAGATTTGCTACAGTGTTCAGTGAGCATGAGGACTACAGGAAAAGCAGATCAGGAATAAATGGATTAAAGGAAAGACAGTCTTCTCAGCAGAAGGAAAAAATATTGCCTGGAGAATATATTGAATTGTTGAGTAAACAAGCAGTCTGTGACCTGCCTTGCACAAGGGGCAGCAAGGAAATGAGAAGTACTCTCTATCTCTGGCTGTCCTTGCACAGGGAGAGGGAGGCCTTGAAAGCACTGTCTCCTTGTCAGGACTTTCACCAAGCCACTTGCTTTCTGGCCTGATCCTAAAACAGTACAAAAGCACATTGCCAATGGCTCACACAAGGGAGATTCAAGAGGCATCAGAATTTTTTTGCATCTCTTGGGAAATGGGCACTTCCAAGGCTATCATTTTCCAAGGTTCTCAGAGCACAAAGACAAACAAAGTGGGTTCTTCTGCATGAAAAGTAATGAGAAATTTGCCTCAGCCTTGCTGAGAGCATCATCAAAATTCAACCCATGCCTGATAAACTGTCAAGGTTTGTTTCTATGTAGAGGCTCTCAACTCACTCTCCTCAGGTTGTTGGGAGACAGAAGAGGGAAGCAGATATCCTTCCAGATGGCTCTCTGAGACATCACTAAAATTTTCTATAAGACCTTGGCACCTTCTATGAGTTTTCTGGGACCCTGAATATTGAATCTACCTTTCTCTGCTGATGACATTTCATGATCCAGAAGTTGGGACCCCTCCACTGGGCCTGAGCACAGTACGGTATTACAGACATTACGAGTTCACACTGGTGCAAAGGAGGAGCAGAGAAGATATGTAAGATAGGACAGGAAGGTTCAAAGCCATCTCACTAGTCCATCCAGTTTCCTGGTGAGTCCATGAATGATGCTGTTGCCCTTATCTTTCTCGTTCTTCCATTGCTATCTCTCATCCAGCCAGGATATGAGAATAGGTGCCTGGAGACATGATCAGTTTTTTGCTGGATCTGAGTCCTACTAATACAGTTCTTCCAGGGCAATCTGGAAGATTGTTGAGTGTAGTTATCTGTCTTTGTTGTGCCCTGAGTAGCTGTTGGAGCAGTCTATGGGGTTGGATGAGATCTACCCAAAGCTATGGGGGGGATGGTGAAAGAGCCCACCTGGCCACTTTTCAATGTTCACCTGCAGTTCTGGCAGTTCTAACTGGGGAGGTCCTGATTGGCCGGAGATTGACCAGTGTGATGCCCATCTACAAGAAGGGCCAGATGGAGCATTCTGGGAGCTACAACTCTCATCCCAGCCTCAGTGCCTGTGGGGGGACATGGAGCAGATCATGCTGAGTGCCATCACACAGCATGTGCAGGGGAACAGTGCATCCAGCAGGACCAGGGCAGTGATCATCTCCCTGCGCTCAGCACTGGTGAGACCACAGCTCAAATCCTGTGTTCAGCTCTGGGGCCCCTCTACAAAAAAGACACTGAGGTTCTGGATTGTATCCTGAGAAGGGCAACAGAGCTGGTGAAAGGTCCAGAGCACCAGGCTGATGAGAGCAGCTGAGGAAGCTGAGGATGTTTAGCCTGGAGAAAAGGAAACTCAGGGGGACCCTTTTCCTCTCTACAATTACCTGAAAGGAGGTTGGATTGAGATGAAGGCTGGTCTCTGTTCCCAAGTAACAAGCAATAGGACAAGAGGAATTGACTTCAAGGTGTGCCGTGGGTGGTTTAGATTGGATATTAGGAAAAAATTCCTCAAGATTTTAAAGCACCGGAACAGGCTGCCCAGGGAAGTGGTGGAGCCACAATCCCTGGAGGTATTTAAGACATACCAGGTAGACAGGGTGCTAGGGGCATGGTTTAGTGGTGGACTTGTCAGCACTAGATTAATAGTTGGATCTGATGATCTTAAAAGTCCTTTTCAACCTAAGAAATTTCATTATTCTATCCTAACAATTTGCAACTTTTCTTGGTGATGTTACTGTCAAAGAACATACAAGAGATGCTTATGCCTAATGCTGAGATTAAATGAACTCTCAGCAGAAGAATCAAAATCTAAAATTAAAATGGTATCATTTTGTGATAATGTTGTAATCTGCCTCTTCGGAAATTCCTGAATCTCTGCTCTATTCAACAATGAATTTACCAACTTTAATTTATGTAAGGCACCCTAACAATAGACACCAACAAAATGTAGACATCTGCACCAAAGCTGTTTTGCTTTGCCTTTTCTTTGTTGTAATCCATGTGACCTATGGTAGCTGTCTAATTCAGGTTGAGCCAAATTACTGCTGGGAGGAGCTTACATCTTTCCATTGACTCTAACAGGGCAAAAGAGGAGGTGGACTCGTTCACATGTCTGCATTGTACATGTCTTGATTTTGGTCATTCACATATAAATTTTAGTTACTTAGTCTGCCACAAGAGTCTCTACACAGTTTAAGTGTTTCCATTAAAACTATCTTCACATATGGGGCAAATAACAAAGGTAAGGTGGTGAGTGAGTGAGCGGTGTGAAACTTTTCCAGTTTCAAGCTTGCTTCAGTAAATAGTTTAGGATGGAAATCAGCCTCAGAACAAAATGTAGAGATTGCTTGTTATAGCTTTCCCACAGTAAATAATAGATACAAAATTAGCTAGTGAGGGAGGAAGGGAAAAAAATAAATCATTTGCTTTCACTTGCAAAGCCTTTAAAGCATTCAGAATATAAATCTTGAGACAGACAGTGACTGTCCTCTACAGATGGGCACTGGGCATCTGCAACAAAACACAATCATGACCCTACATATAAGTTTCTGTGAAGGGCCATTAGATGAGAGACAGCTCATTGTGTGCACATGTGCTTGGATGAGAAAAATGAGTCACTCCCAACTCTGGATCAAGCAGGTGATGTAAAGGATTGGCAGGGAAAATGATGCAGACAAAGGCTCTGCTTTCTGAAAAGCACTGAGTCACATTCTAGAAAAAAGCATAAAAAAAGAAAGCAAAACTGGATGCAGTGATAGCAGTTGAGAGTTGGGAGCAAGGATGAGCACACCCACTTCTGCTATAGAGCATGTACACCTATAGCCACCTAGAAGCCCAAACTATGTTTTGCAGTGTCTTCTGTAAGGCCTTAGCATTTAAACTTTCTGTCTGTTCAGCTTCAGCTTCATTAGGAGCAGTCTTTTTTTGTGATTTCACATGTCAAAACAATGTACAATTTTCTGGAATGACAAATTCTTCAGTAGTCACAGGGCTGGTAAGAAGTAGGCTGCTGTTAAGGAGAGTCAGGTGCACCATTTTCCCAAAGTTTTGCTGTCCTTCTTAGCAATATTTCTAACTTGGTATCAGGGAAAGGATAACCAGGATCTGTGTCATTGCATTCATAATTTAAGTGATGGACTGTTACAAACACTCTAGGATAAAAAACTCTGTTAACACAGTGAACTCTTAATTCCCCTGTTATGTTATACTTAAATTTTAGAGCAATAGGAAGGCAAGCAGAGTTTTTTAGCTCTAGGCTGTGGGACAGCCATAGTGGATCTGGCCTGCCTTTGTGTTGAGATGCTCAGGTATCCTGCTCTCTTCCCTCCTTTCATTACCCTTACATCACAGAACCCCTCTACTAACTACAGATAGTGGAGATTAATACAGTTAATTTCACTGACTTAGAGGAATTTAGCTCACATAGTAACACCTTTGTGCTGATTTTACTAACCCCTGTCCATTCACAAGATTGAAACAAAAAGCTGAAGACATCTAAGCTAGAGCAGGGGGATAGCCACTAGCTCTATCATCACCTTCTTGGATGTGGCAGGGCAGTTAACTCCAGATAGCCCTTCATTGGACTAGCTTCTGATATGGATAACAGATTCAGAGACCTGATTTCTGAGCTTGGGACCTCTCAAAGGAGGCAGCAGGTGTCTACCCTTTAAGGCACAGCCAGAGTAATTCTGCAAGACAGCTTCTCTATTGCTTTACAAGCCCCTCTCCCTGTGCACATACAACAATTGGTACAGCAGATGCTCTGAGAGGTAAAAGTCACCAGGAAAATGAATACAAATTGAGTTAAAGATTAAGTCGAGAAGTGATGCTCAGGCAGCATAAATTCACTCAGTTATCTTTTAATTTTTTTTATGCATCCAAGTCCTGTTTCCTCAAATCTCAAGTCAGGTTTCATTAATGCTTCATGATGCCCTCAGAAGACCTTGCTGCTTTGCATCTGCTCTGGCTCTGCTTCCGTGAAAGTAATTTTTGTGTATGCTGGTGAACAGATGTGAGTAAGTGATAGATCTGGGTAGGTTTGGGGATTGTCATTCTCTTGACACTTTTCTGCAAGTTCAAAGAGGTACTTGTCACTCAACCCCAGCTTTTGGGAAGAAACATTGGCCAGTTTTGGGACACCACACATTTTTGCTGGGCTCTGACAGATGATCTTTGAAATGTTCTGGAGGGACCAGGCTGAAGCCTGAGACCAGAGTGACACATGAGACAATTAACACATTAGACCTCCCCAACCCCCAGTGAACTTTTGTCGGCCTGTCCTCTTCCTGAAAGGAAGGGGGGAAAAACATCCTTTTTGTAGTGGCTGCTCATTATATAAAGCAAATCAAGAGTGAAGGGAGGGAGCAAAGAGATGGCACAGAGCCCGATAAGTGCACCCTTAAATCTATAATTAAAACCAAAGGCAAGTTCCCAATATAGCCAATCCAGTTATATAAGATCTTACAAAAGCTTCACACTGTTTGCTGGGTTTCGCTTTATTACTGTTCCCTCTCCTCAGAGTTCACTTCAGGTCAGTAGTGGATGAGGTATTACAGTCAGGGTTTATGGCAGGGTAGAAATCTAACAGTGCCCTGTTTGTAAAGATATGCAAGTGTGCACCCAGAGGGAAAAATAATCACTGGCTCTACTTGAAAGAGAAAAAGTTAATGGTCACTTTGGAGCTCAGTTTAGACCACCTCTAGCTCCGGAAGTGAATTGCTAGTTACTAAGAAATTACTTGATGTCCTGAGAGTCTGTGAAAGGCTGCTCCTTGTCCACTGGTCAAAGAATTATGGTAAAACTACATGTAAGACAGAAAATCAGGCTGAGGAATTTGGACACAGAAGTTTTCTCAGAAGGCCCATGACAAGTCTGTACCACACTTTTTCGTGCCTACTAAAAGCATCCTGCAGGAAAGCACAAGATCAGCTGGATTATTTTAAGTGTAGGCAGCTCACTGCAACTGAACTGAGAGTAGCTACTTCCATGTGGGAGTTGGAACATGTATCAGAACCACTACACTAAATAGTATGCAAGGAAGATTTCGGAAATATAACTAAAAAGCAGTTACCATTATTGATAAAAGCCATCACTGCTGCATCCTCCTCTTGCATTCTTTGCAACAGCAGTAGGCAGTAGCACCCTAAAAGCAATGGTTTCCTAGGGCCATGCTGAAACAAAGCTCATTCTCCATGTAAAACCCCCCAAAACACAAACCATCAAGAATGCCACAGTGAAACACAGTACAACCGCTCAGCAGTAATCACACCCTGCACAGACATCCATGCATTTCTGAAGTAAAGGATTCCAAAGGTAAGGAGAATATAGGAGCCAGGAGAAGAAGGCAGAATTGTGTTCTCCACTTTCTGTTAAGTGACAAAGTTTAGGCACATTCAACATTCATTAGTTAATGCAGTTTGCTGAAGTCCCAGGGAGGTAAATGTCCTCAAGAAGAATTTACCTGGAAGAAGCTGATAATTTCTGAGTATAGAGCTAACATTCACCTATCAAAACACCTTCATGTTCTAAGCCCCAACTATATTTAATTTGTCCCACAAAAATAGAAGTATGTTAAAAAAGAACACTTTAAAAAAATTTTCTAATACTACCCTTTCTTCCCAGTGACAACCAGAAATGCTCCTATTTTTTTACCAGCATCATAGGTATCAGAAAAATGGGAAGAACTATTTGCAGGAATGTTTGTGAAATCTATGACCATAATTTCTTTGCAACATGAAACCTCAATGAAATATACCTTTCAAATATTAAGTTTTAAATAGTATGTTAATTGTTTGCACTCTGAGCTGTGACAATTCCAAGCTTGCAAATGCTGTATGGAAAATCACATGAGCAAAATGGCCTTGCTCAGGCAATATAATTAAAATATGGTATCTGTTTGGGTTCAGTTCCAGTTCCTTCTGCAGGGCTCCATCAGAGGATTTTTATGATTAATAACTGACAATGTCAGGAGCTAAAATGGTTATCCAAGGAGTATTTTTTTAAAATTGCAGTGGTTTGAAAGCTGA
This sequence comes from Ammospiza nelsoni, assembly GCF_027579445.1. Classification (NCBI taxonomy): domain Eukaryota; kingdom Metazoa; phylum Chordata; class Aves; order Passeriformes; family Passerellidae; genus Ammospiza; species Ammospiza nelsoni. The sequence goes on along the minus strand of NC_080634.1, from coordinate 94,285,833 downwards.
GGCTCAGCTCTGCAAAGACCTGTGTGGGAGGACAGTGGGAAGGAGAGTCTCAGGGATCTTACTTTGCTCATGTACCCACCAGCCCTCATAGCAATGTGGGTGCTGGCAGAGCTCCAGCCTCCCAATGACAGTAGCACAAGGTTCTTCAAAGGAACTGGTCCTCCCAGGGCAGTGGTTCTACAGCTGCCACACAAACTGTCAGATCTGGTGCTCGGCAGGAGGAATGACTGCTTACCCTCCCAAAAGCTTACACATGATGCAAGACACTCTGGATCCCAAAATACATCTACCCACAACATAAATAGGATGTTTCCACAAAGTTCTGTGAAGCCATGCCAGGTGTATGGGGCATAAATGAGAAATGGGCTCATTAGGTTTCTCTCATTGGGATGTAGTATCAGCCCAGATTATACCTGCTGACACCAGTTGAGCCCACAACCACCACCAAGTAGCTGCCTGCAAGAAGGTTGACATCTCTATATTAAAAGGGAGGATTGACACTAAAATTAAGGCTCACATGGTTACTATTTTCATCATAAGAGTGTGACATGAGCTGTTGTTCTCTGAGCTAAGACAATGATCAGCTTTTGTGATCTTATCATGGAATCCCAGGTCAGAATGGACCTCCAGGGGTTATCTCGTCCAACCCCCTGTTCAAACATGGGCACCTAAAGCAGGGCCATGTCCAGACTGTTTTTCAGTATCTTGCTACATATAATTTTTAATATCTCCTCACCTATGTATCCATGTAGTCTGCCAGCTGTACATTCAATGAGACAACTAGCAGCAGTAAGAAGGCATTATCTATTTACCAGGTAACATTCTCAGACAAAACATAATTTCTGCCCAGGGAAATAAGAAAAATGAATACAACACAGACTTTTCACACTAGACTATGGCATGTATTTCTCTTTTCAGAAGAAAAAGAGATGCTTACAGGAACATCTGTAAGCAGCTTGTGTCTAAATGTGCTGCTCCATCAGCAGTCCCATGTACACAAGCTCTTCTCTTGTGTTTGTCTAGAGTGTTAAAACCCTTTCCCTCAGTATATCTCAATTTTTCACATGTTCTTACAGATAGAAGCCCAAGGAAAAAAGTGCATCTGACAACTTCTTCTCAGCCAAAAGACAGTTAAAAAGCCCTGTGCAAATCTCCTGAAGAAGAATCAATGTCTGTGTCAGTCTTTTGTTGCCTTCTCACGTGACATCCACTCTGAGATCACAAGGAAAAAATAATTTGATGCTTCTAAGTGTCTGGTAGTCTTATGGTGTTTTTTACTAATGAAATCAAGGTAATCAAGCTTGAGCTCTAAAAGCTAATCAGGTTTTGATAATCATTACAGTCTATCAGCTTGGTAAAATAACCTCATTGTGTCAATGCTGGAACTATTTGACTGACTTTCCAGGGCTCAGACAGCCTAATAAGTATTTTGTTGTTGATATTTGTTTCAAAACAAATTTGCTCTGTCTCATAGATATTCAACTTCAGGTGCCATTCTCCTCCTATAATATGCTGAAAAAATATTTTCAGTGCTATGCTGACATCTCATTCCATTCTTGTTGCCTTTTTTATGTTTTACATCATGAAACAGCACAAATTATTTCAAGGGACCATTCAAATAAGGTACACAACATGTATATGACAGATCTTATGTGCTGTGACAAAGCCATGGCAAATGTTATAAAACAGCTTCAGATTTCTCAGTAGGGTAACAGCCTACTCATTAGTCATCTGCTTACATATTTTTTTTGTTTTGATTTCTTCATGTCTTCCACTGTTTCTTTTATTTTCACCTCTGGGGTTTTCTCTTTAAATGGGTGAACTGATAAAGGAAATCCCAAATTGGGTTTCACTTTTCATTCACACTATTTTTTTCTTAAAGTTTTAAGAACCTTTCCATTTATCATTAAAAAACTGCCTCAGAATGTCCAAAGTTTCACTTAGTTACCGTGAAAATAGAGATCACTATGGCAAAGTTCAAAGCCTTTTTCAGGGTTTTTCCTGTTCTTTTCCAGAAAAACTACCCAAGACTTTCAAGACTTTTTTCTGTTTCTCAAGATTTCAAAATCTTCTCATGTGCCTTTTTTTTTTTTTTTCCAAAAATGTACCGTGGAAAAGTGTCTGGATGTAAATAGATTGGTCATTGAGATAAGGAGTAAGTAAACATCTTCTCTTAAATAACTCAGTTAAAAAGATTTTTATCATACTGGTGCTGTGCACCCTTTTAGAACTGAATTTTAATTTCTATACACTTGTGAAGAACACTGTGAACAAATGATGCAACAATGCTCCTGCACTTAACATACTTTTGAAATGGGTTCAAGAGAAGAGCTACTCATGTTCTTGGGCCCCTCAGATACAAGAAGAAAGAAAAAGAAACTCAGTTCAATCTTTGAAGCAAACAAAACCCATAGAAAAAATTAAATATGTGGTCCTCTTCTTGTCTTCTTCCCAGGGAAAGCATGACAGATGAGACCCTGGAAGGTAGAAAAGATTTTTCTCAGTGCTTCAGAATAATTTGTTCTTCCTGCTTGTGGAGATAAAACAGACAATACAATGATGGGTCCTAGTCAGATCTGCACTTAGGCATGGAAATTGCTTCTCTCCAGTGACTGTACAAAGGACCAGGGTTTGTCAGTAGCTGTCTGAATCACTGAAGATTTTGGATGCAATAGTAGTCAGAAAGGCTAAATCAGGCACCCCAGGTAATCAGCTGAAATCTAAAAATGGGAAAAATAAGGGAGACAGAGCACCATAAATTTAGAGGGCAGATATTTTTCTATTCTAAGTCTTCAAATCTGCCTTAAATCTATGCTATGATTGTAGCACATTGGTTCCTTTTGCTGAGGGTAATAAGGTACCTTCTGAAATCTCTTGCTAATTTACACAACATCTGAATGCAGGAAGGTATTATGGCACCTCTCTGCTGTTTTAGCATTTCATTTGCAGGCAGCAAATGCTCTTATCTACTTTCATGCTGTCAAAAATGTGTGCATCTTTTGTGTCCACAGAAGTTGTCTGACGAGAGGAGGTTCCTCCCCAGAATCCATCCCTTACCCTGCAGATGTTCGAGCTTTCCAGCCTGCTGGTAGCAGGCAGACATATATTATTGGTGGTGCCAGCAACAGCTCCCTTGTCTTAGCTCAATGTGGAAACAATTGCTCAGGGGTACTGTAAATAAAGGCTCTTTGGAATCATCTGGAAAAAAAAAAAGCCCCTTGGTACACTGTAAACTGGCAGTAATTTCACATTACTCCAGACAGTATCCCATTCACTACTTGACAGATCTATTTTTAATTCCAGTTTCTCCTTCTCCTTTAACTCTCCTGTTGCAGGTAGACAATAGAATTTAACTGTTTGTGTCCACCACCCATGGCTTTATTTGCTGCCAAACTGTTTTCTGTTTCAGGAGAATATCTAGCAAAGAGCACAGACTAGTACTGAGGCTGTCTGTCCAACAGAGAGCACAGAAATTTGGGGAAAAAAAAGAAAGCTAAGAAGACCTGACAGTAGCTCATGTGAAGCCCACTGCACATGCAGGAAAATTATCTTTAAAAATACATCTGCTTGATGTACTCTTAAATGATCTCCCTGATCGGATCAGTGACACAGTACCACAAATAATGAGATTGGAGAGGAAGCAATACTCTTCTGAGAAAAACTGCACTCCAGCCTGGTGCATTTAAAAACTGTTCCCAGAGTGATTTTAAGTAATGCAAATTATGGCAGAGAACAGAAAGTGCTCATACCTTAATCTGCAGTTCTGTTAGCTGCACAGAATCTGTGCCTGACACCTGCCTAGAGAGCCCTTGATCCACTTGCACACGTAACAAGAGGCTGATTTTGGTTTTTGTTTTGCTGGTTTTGTGGAGGCAGAGAGGCAGGCATAAAACACAAACAAGTTTTGAGAGAGGCACTATTAGTGCCACAGTCCCTGCTATGTGGTACAAAAGCAGTTTCTCTGAGGTCTGATGGCTGGTCTGTGTGCAGGGAAGCTGCTGGCAAATCAAAGGCAAGGTTAGATCTCTGACAATTGGAATAAATCCCTCTTTCCAGCTGCCATAAGATCAATGTATTCCCACTACTCTTGCCCTGACTACCAGGATGTAATAAACTTTCAGGAGAAACGGCGACCAAGTGTTACATGAGGGTAGCAGTCATGTCTGCCTGAACTGCTCTCTCTAGATACAAAGGCTGGTCAGAGGTTCCTGAGCTCTTTTTTCCCTGCTTACCACAGCAACTGAGATGCAGGTGTTCTTCTCAGAAAAATTCCTGCCTAGGATATCTGCAGTGTGCAGTAGTGTCTGCAGAAACAGATGATCCTTGTGCTTGTGTCAGCAGACCTGCGTGGCTGGGCAAAATTAGTTTTCAGAGCCACAATTCTGAGGTGCCATCTGCAAAGCACAAGAATGCATCATACCATGAGAGTACAAAATATATGCATCTTCATCCAAGATGCTGGCCTATCTCCCCCTGCCATATGCTCCAACTGCTAAGCTAAGTTGCCATTCCTGAGTATGTGCCAAGCAGTAAAAACAGCATAACCCTTTGAGTTATATCCAGTAGTGCGGGGCTACTGAATCTTCAGCTGATCATGATTCAGCAGCTGAAAATTCAAATGAAGGTGTAATATTTAAGGCTGATTGTGAAATGTGAATTAAAAAGTAGAAAACAGACAGACGTAACCCAAGATACCCTTAATTTTTCCTTTTTTTCTTTTTTTGGTCTTAGACTCCTGTGTCCCAGAGGGAAGGAACTCATAAAGGAATTAATAAAGAGCATAAAATAATATTAATTAAGAGGTAAGTAACCAAAAGGTTGTTGAGTATAAATATGAACCAATTCACTGTTGATTCCTTACTGCAATAAAAAGATCAGAATTTAGAAATGAGATTTATAGCAACAAACAGGAATTCAGATAATTGTTATAATATTTGTTAAAGAAATAAATGTCCCATTAATTTTTAAGTTAATATAAAGAATCTAATGAAGAATTACAGCCCCATTTGCACACTCCACTACCTTTGAAACTTTTCACTCCGTTCAGAGTGATCCAGTCTGAATTCTGTACTTTCAAACTGGAAATAATAAAAGTAAGGCAACAGTAACTACTCCAAAGACTACTGGGGAATTAATGTTGATTCTCAATCACATTTTATCCAAATTCAGTAGTGTGGGGTTACACTTTCACTGGTATGAAGGTTTAACAAGCACAAGAAAGAACCTTGGAGCAATAATTAGATAATTACAGAAATACCATCTCTTTAAGTACCACTGAACTGCTCCCACAGGGGATTCACAGGAAGACCCTAGCACAAAATGAGTGGAAATACAGCACCAGTGCTGAGAGATTTTGGCCCCAGTTCTACAATCACTGATATAAATTACCTCACACAACAGAAGTGCAGGCTGTGCTGTTATATACCTGTGTTCACATAGGAAATGCCTGTTATTCTTTGCTGGAAAATTCCTGCTCTGGTTACTGTTCTTATGAATGCCTCATTTGCAAAGGAAATAAAAGTTGCCCTGCTTTACTGGGGGACTGAGCAGCAGGTATCAGCAAGGGTAGGAATTTGGGTAGTTAGGGCCAAAGGATGACAGGAATACCAGTTCCACTGAGCCCCCTTCCTCTTCACAAGAGAGCTGTGAGATCTTGGGGAGGACAAAGGAGAGAAGAGACCAATTCAGAAATTCAGTCTTGCAGTGCCTTCCTCAGCCTTTGGCTACAGCCATTGCCACAGAGCAGCTGCTGACCACCTGCAGCAGTGAGCAGGCTTCCAAACATTCCAATTTATTTGCCCAGTGTCCAACACATGACTGTTCCACAGGATCCTGAGTAGGATAATAGCTTGTCCCTTGTGCATCTGTGATATCCAAATAGGAAAGAAAACATTGTTTATGAAGGAGTGCAGGTTCTGCAGTTGTTTAGCTTTGATTAAATTTTTAGGAAGAACTCAAAGACCCAAGGAGGGAAAATCAGAGGCACACTTTTCAACATAACTAAACCCACATTGCCAGCAGAAGTCAGTTTTAGTCTAGTAACTGGGTTTGTAGTTCTTCTGGTTTTGATATGCATTTGACATCTAACACACTGTACATGTACATTTTTTTGAACACAAATCAAAAAGGTGTTTCAGTCAGATTTGGGCAAGCATTTCACTTTGTCTCACAGGTCATAAGACCTCTTGGTTTTGCCATCCTTACCTTGGTGCATCTTCAATGTCTCTGTACAGGCCTGCATAATTCCCTGAGCCCACATGTCGCTGGTGCCATGTGTCAGGACTTGCAGCAGCAAAACAAGGTGTTGTATGTAATGTGTACATCATTCTCACAGTGACTGTTTGTAAAACAGGGGAAATAGAGGTAAAAGCTCAGATAAAAAATGATCAATGAAGAGAAAAGCAAGCATACAGGAATCAGTTGTATGTGTACAATACAAGGACGTCATTAGAATTTGGGACAGGTTTTTTGTAGATACATCTACTTAGTCTTCTTTAGTTTAATTAAGGCAATTAATTAAGGCTGTAGTTACTGAGCAGAAAGTGCTATCTTTTTATCTGCAAAGAGTGCAAGAGTAGACATTTCCCCCTATCTCTTAAGAAAAAAAGTTCTGTGTTTTGCATGAGTTTGGTGATCATGCATGCTGTAACCCCTGTGACTCCAGAGCAATACTTGCACACAGCTGCCTTCTTCAGCACAGGCCCCCTGAAAGTGCAGGGCTGCCTGGCACATTGCTCCTGGACTGTGTGCCTGGAGGAAACCAGACCTTTGGTAGCATCTCCCTTAGTGATGAACGTCAGGTTTTAGATGGAGGCCATGAGTTGGTGCAGCACTCAAGCACCTTCTTGGATCCAAGCGTGTCTGTGCACTCTGTGCTTATTCAGCAACTGCTGGAGGCCAAGCCTGCATTACAGCAGCTTAAATTACATGGAAGCCTCTTGGACTCCTGCACATATTTCAGATCTTTGTGAAATAGGATCCACAGTGATTAAGAACCCAGAAAACATTCTGAATATAACCAGATTCTGACAGTTACATTTTACTTGGACAAAATTTTCTTGGGCACAGAACTGTAGCAAGTGGATTTGAACATAAACAGATCCAAGATGCTTCATTTTTAATTTTCTGAGGACAAGTACCCTGCATCTACACAATTTTCCCTTGAAATAAAGTTTTCTAATGAGTGGTAAACAGATGCTAACCTTCAAATTTAAGGCATGAGACCACTGCACCCAGAAATGTTCATTAACTTTGAAAAGTCTCTAGAGGGATTGATGCTGAAAGTGCTGAAAGGGACTGTTGCAGAAAGTGGCACATTATGTGTGACTCATGGCTTTTACAGCAGAGTCCTGCCCCCAGGCTCCCCACCCCCACAGGCACCACAGCATTTGGAGTCATTTGGGAGATCTGTAAAGAAGAAATCCAGCTAAAGGCTGGATTTCCTTCCAGCACATTCGGATGGGCCAAGGGTTGAATGCATTTGGCTTTGTAGCACTATGGAATTTCCTGGGAGGAAATCACTGCTCATGATCAGCTCAGCCAGGAGGCTTGTCCTCCAGCCTGCTACTAAGATGCCTTAAAAGACTCACCACTTTATTCTCTTTTTGCTTATTTTTAAAACACTCATTTAGCTTAAGTACCTTACAAATATCTACCTGAGTGTCTTCATGTTACTGTGGAAAGTGTTTAAACATTTAAATGGCTTTCCTCAGATATACATATATATGTGTAAAGCAAACTCATATAAAAACAAATGAATCTATATTAAATAAGTATATCACACATGCATGAGCACTCCCAAGGACACAGTTGCACAGGACAGGCTCTAATAGATTGACTGGTCTTACTTTAAGCTGTCATCCTCAATATTCACACAGGATCCATAGATAGGAAGAACTGTTCTTGCAAAGACACCCTTGAAAATGCCTACTTGACTAGACAAAAATAAGAGTATATGTACCTAGTGTTTCTCCTCCCCCCACCTCTGTGATTTTAAACCAGATTTAAGAGATGGATGAATGCTGAAGGGTCAGTCCTGCACCAGACAGACAGCAGAAAGGTCTAGAGTTATGTTTCAGAATGGTTTTGGTTTTGACATAGAGGTTGTTTTAAACATGACCCCACACAGGCATTTTTCACAGACACACATACACAGACACACTGCCCTGCACAAAATGGTACACCTGCAGGACTGAATTCAGATGTGCAAGAGGTCAATTTTGTGCAATTTATTCAGGTCTATTACATGCAGTAATGAAGCATCTTTCTCCTCTCCCATATCCACTCTTACTAGTAAGATTAGAAAATGAATGCTTCCTTTGGTAGGAATATTGACAATGGTGCATGTCACTGTGATTGCCCCACTGTCACATCCTGTATATGAGGGAGAAGGTTACTTTAAAAAGTCTTTTAATTCTTCATTTCCGTAGGACTTACAGCAACCATAAGAAATAAATGGAATGTGATAAATTATTCTGGTCCATGAAGTAAATTAATCTTAACATATTGGTGATTTAGAGATTAATTCACATTTTGACATATAAAAAAATGCTGTGGCAACAATGCAAAAAAATCCAACCCCCCCCTCCCCCCCAAGCTCATTCAAATCTCAGATATGCAACATTTTACCCAGGGTTATTTCCAGTAACTCTTCATAGTTCCTGTCTCAAATTCTGTACTTTAAAATTGTCTTTCTTTTCAAACACACAAACATCCCAGTTTTCCCTGGCATCTCTTAAATAACTGCTGCATATCTTTTCCTCCACCCCTCCTCCCCCATGCCTTTCTTCTGGGTTCTCTTGTCTTTTTTTTTTTCCTTCCCTCTCTTGTTCTCCTGCCTCCAGGACCTCATAGTTACTACTTCATGCCCAATCGCTCCTATTCAGTCCTGTCTCCTTTTCTCTCTCTCCACTGGTAAGGAAAACTTACCAGAATGTGTAATCTCCAAGCACTCTTTTCATTTAAATGTGAAGAAGAGTCATTTGAGACTCTCTCCTAGCAAAGAATTGGTCATTTGTCAGTTAAATAAGTTTCTTATCTTTATGGACTTCTGAATAACTTGAGTTTTTATTGTTTAATGGTTTGGTTGTAAAAGTAAACATTTTGCAGGAAAGCACAAGTGAAATGGTATTTTTCTGTCTAACCAAATCTTTGAGTGCTCAACCCCCACAGCTATGCTTTGACCACGAATTGCTAGCTAGTAATCAGTATATCAGAGGAAACAGAGAGTGATGGTTCCCCAAATATGCAGAAAGTCTGCCCCAAACTCTGTGCTGCTTAACTTTCAGACCCTCTTTCCCCAGTGCCGCACACCAATTCCCTCCCACCCCGCTTCCATGCATATTCAATGGACCATATGCTTGATCTCAAATATCTCCAGGCATTATGGATCCTATTCATCAAGAAGTGGCTTCTACACTGGTGAGCAAAGGGAAAAAAAAAAAACCAAAACCTTTTCAAAGAGCATTCAAGAGTTTTCTGAGAAAGAAATCCAAGTACACAGTGACCTGTATGTACCGGGCCGAGGTCCACTTTAAACTAAACCCACATATTTCTGCCTAACACACATTGGCGTTAAGAAATTCTCATTATTTGCCATAAAAGGAGGCCTGTATAGAGATCTCAGGAGAGGTTTAAGCAGAAGCTTATTGACAAGCACAAACCTAGTGATTCCTTGGAATCCAAAGGGGTTTGTGGGGTGACAAGGCAGTCCCATCACCAATCCCTGGTATATGACAAAAGCAGAAGCAGCTCCAAAGCTGATCACCAACTGCCTGGGGATCTGCCACGCAGCCAGATGCTGTGTTGGGAATTTTTCCCTGACACCACGGCATATGGGCTTTGCATTGCCATTTGAAGAGCATGAGACAGACAGAAACAATCTGGAGGGGGTGGGACATGGATGACATGTCAGCCTGGTGTTTGTATTTGGTCTTTGGTTATTAGGTGATGCTTAAGTACCTATTTGGCCTTCAGGCAAAAGAAAATATTGACCCAAAGGAAGCCCTGATGTAACTGCATTACTTGCAATGCTGTTAGTATGGGGATTAATTTGAAAGTTTGTTAGTTTGTTTGCTTTCACTTGGTTTTTGTTTTCTTTTTTTAAATAAATAATTTATTTTTTTTTTACCTCTCTATGTTGTCAGAGAAATGCAGGAGCAATTAGGGATTATATTTAAATAGAAATTAGGTACTGTGTAATCACACTTTTTTCTCAAAGCTGTGGTACTCCATTTGCTGTCTTGCCAGCTGTGGGTAAACCAGTTCCTATAGCTCAGTCACCTCCTGCAACCAGTCCCAGCTGGAGCTGAGGGGATTCCTAGGGTGAGGGACTTGCTGGTTCATGGAGTTGTCAGATCCATCCCTTCCTTTTTCATCAGGGTTGTCTGACACTGCACCCCTGCTTTGCTTTTTCTAGAGCATGAAGAAAGAACTGTACAAGCACTATACAAAACCCAGAGGGGCCAGAATTGCCAGTGGGAGAAGGTGATGAGGCAGGAGGTGCAGAGGAGGAAAGGACCACATGCCAAGGAAACGTGTACCAAAGGAAAAACACCAGAGAGCAGAGGAACGTACGCACTGCAGGAAGGGGATGGGGAAGATCAGGAACGTAAACAGCACTGAAGAATATTTGAGAAAAGGACAAATATTCTCCTGAGTAAGGAGCAGTGATGGGGTACACCACTGCTGAAGGGAATCCTTGAAGGTACCGCATACAGGAGTTTCAATGTGCCAGGTTGGCTTTCTTTTATCCTTTCCAAGAGAGCTTGGTCTGATGCTGTAAAAGTAGCTCAAGTAGTATTAGACTTCACAACTCCCAAGGTGACAATTTCCTTCTTCCATTTTCCACAACAACTCTTCACCTACATGTGGGCACACCTGCCCCTGTCCCCACCCAGCCTCAGTGTGTGTGTGGACACACGAGCCACCTGTGAGCCCCCCACAGTCAGGAACTCTCTGCTCCAGATGCTCTCAAACTCTGGAGCTTGGAGAATCGTGATCACCATACATGTCTTGCACAGTAGGTGAGGGTTCTGCCACCCACCATTTCTGACTGAACCAGCACTATGTGGAAAGGAAGGATGGAAGATCGTGTTTGTGCATTGAAGGCTCCAACATGATTTGCACAAAATGTATCTCTCTTTTAATTCAGTGCATTCTTGTGAAGGCAGTCACAAAAATGGGGTTTTGTCCTGTCTTGATGGCCCCATGTACTATTTGCATCTCATATTTGGGTTTTTCTACTATAAGCAAGATTTCCTTCAGTGGTATTCATGAGCTGGAAAAAAGAAATATGGAAACAAAAAAAAATTGTGAAGAGACAGAATTTCATTTTTCACCTGCACTGCTTGAACTGCAACATTTGTACTTATGAATCCTGAGCAAGTTCTTGACCTTTTCATTGTTTCTTCATTTATTGTTCTCTCGGTTCCGCTTCCCACTCTCCATGTTGCTGCATGTATTTAGGTGGTTGCTCTTCAGCCTGTTTCTTCTTGCTTTGTTGAATTCTAACTCTGCAATCAGATGTTTGTGCAAAAGCTCTCACTGCCAGCAGGATGCTGACACAGATTTGGGTGTATGAATGTCCTGTGTCTTTGGTAGGGTGCTTCACTTTCCTTTAAAAAAGAAAAAGCCTTAGGATAATAATACATTTTAATTAAACCATGCGCAACTCCTTTGGCAAGCACAAGGAAAACTGTATTCTATCTCCACAGCAGTGCTGCATAAAAACAGAGAGCATCTTTTCATACCTGTGTCTTTAATGGCAAGCACCATGAGACAAATACAATACCATTTAAAAACTGCACTTATACTTTCACCCTGTGAGTGGCTCCTTGTTATGGGGCTTACAATGGATTAGTTTTATCTTTAAAAAGGAGATAGAAAGATAACTCCTTGAGCACACTGTGAGGTGTATGAGCTTGTTGTGATAAGGACCTGCTATTAGTTGATTGGCATCAAAGATCACGGATGTATTTATAGCACGCCAAGCATGATGACAACATGGATGTAAGTTGTCAAAGGAAGTTAGTTCCCAGAGAAAGCTGAATATTTAAGGCCCACATTTTCAGATATATTTGAGCTGAGAGCCTGCCTGTGGGCTTAGATCAGATCTAGCACAGCCAGAGGCAGAGCCTTTCAAGGTTGCTTTGCATGGACTGCAAGCACTGATCCTACCAAGTGTCAGGGATGTGGTAACAGGGAGGACTCACAATTAATCTGGTCATCTGGATCACCTTCATTCCCTTCTCTTTTACTTCCAGGCCAAGCTGTTGCCATCCAGTTCAGCAGTTGAGCCCTAATCCATCCAATAAACACAGAAGTTGTTTTCTTGGCTCCTCTGGGCATCTGCCTACAGGTGCATTGCTGAACATGTGAAAAAGTTATTAGAAAAAAAATTATCTGAGAAGGATTTTATTCATCCTATAATTTTCTGAGAAGTATGAAGGAGATAGTAATTTTTCAGTTTCAAAAGATGTTTTTTACCTGTATATCTGGGCACTGCATTATAACATTTCCTTGTGGGAAGCAGTTAAATCAAAAATTCCAGAAAGAAAAAACAAATACAAGTTCCTTGACTAAAACAAAGCATCCTTATGGAAACATCCTTATGATTTTTATCATTTTAACTTAGTGCTTTAGGACACTTTGTAACCAAGGTAATATATGAAGCTGCCATTCCAATCTATATTTCTTACACTCTTAGGAATGGGAAAAATAATTCCAGCTGTCTGATCAGAAACCAGAAGGACTAAGCTTACAAAGAATTAATGAAATCCATTTTGCAAGGTAACTCTTAACTCATTGTTAATCAGCTCCACTGATTGCATTCAACTTAACCAGAGGAGTTAACATGTTCCACTAAATTAGAAGTAGTCAGATTGTCAGGCAAAAATACATATTTTCTTAATATTTGCTGAAGCCATTTACAATTTTTTTTCCTTTGATAATTTTGTTTTGTTTTGTTTCCAAACTGAACCAGGAGGTTTGTGTTTGGCAGCCCCCCTGTTCCTTGCCTCAGCTTTGCAGTGTGGTTTTGTCCAGCCAGTAGCCAATGAAGTCTGTGTGCTGAACAACTCATGCTGAAGGAGAAGCAGCTGCTCACTGACACCACACTCTGCAGCACACAAATCTTGCACTTCTGCGGAAAGAGAACAAACGCAGAAAATACACACGGAGTTTGATGCTCAAGGGGTATAAGATTAGGTCCAGTGTATTGACTAGGGAAATAGCCTGCAGGCCACAGGCCAGTGAGGCTGTGTGCCAGTGACTTCATTAGGGCTTTTGCCTATGAAAGGGCTGCCTGTTTGGATCCTGGAAACTTACATCAATACGTCATTTTGTGTGACTAAAGTAAGCAGAATGCGTCCAAAGCACTGGCCAGTTACGGACCTCAATCTGCCTCCATTTGCAGGCAATGTCACTCTCAGGAAAACAGGTTTTGGGTTGATCCAGAGGCTCTTTTCAATGGGACTTTCATCACTGATTTCATCTGACAGTGGCTCATGCTAAAGGTCCCCATTCTCTCTTATAACTTCCCACAACAGACACCAGCAGCTGATCTCCTTCACAGACTTGAATATCAGAAAGCCAAAAATCCTTGCAAACTTATTTTGCATCCTCATGATAAACTTCTCCACTCTCCACCCTCACCTCATGGCAGTGGGGCAACCATGATGCCAGTAACTCCCAGAGTTCCTCTTCTGGGAGTGGAAAAAGGAAGGAATGGGGTGTTGTGGCAGATGCAAAAGCTCTGCACTTCTGGCAGTATAAAACTACATACTTACACTGCAAAATCCTGGAGGTGCAGCTCCGGCAGTTCAAGGGCAAAAGACAGGGAGACTCCAGCAAACAATTTCCTTCTTGAGCTTCAATGCTCTCTGATACAATCAGGACAGTAGGAGTGATTGACTAGTTTGGTGGACTTGGTAAAAATGCTTTGGGAATTAGAAGGTTTTGTCAGAGAGCATCAGTTAGAGGAAGCAAAAAGGAGCAATGCCCTAACCCCCTGAAGTGCATTACACAAAGCTGCCTACAGCATCCTCACTGACACAGAACAAAACCAGGAAATGCAAGAATGTTGAATTCTTTGCTAAAAAATTAATTCTTTTCACAGGTATGTGGCAAATTACCATTCCTCCACTGGGTTGTTTTTTCTTTTTCACAGACTCCACCTTTTTATTTCCAACTTGCTTACTTTCTTGAAGTTCACTGGTAATATGTGCTTGAGTTGCTTGTAGTAACAGCATAAAAACCTTCATGAAAGGACAAATTGAACGTGATTATTCTACTAACGAAAGTAGGGGAATTGCTTCTGGAGACTTCATCTACAGCTCACAGCACAGTAGGTCTAATTGTTTATGAAAATTCATAATTTGTGTCATTATAAACATGCTGCAAGTGCCACACACATATAGTTACTACTCTGCTGAATCAATATTGATTTGATTAGCTTACCTTTGACATTTCATAAATTTTTTAGCCATTCCTCATGATGACCTCACCAAGCATGCTGTAAAGCAGCACTAAGCTATCTGAATGCTTCCCATCCTTTCCTCTGTGCAGCCCTGGCCCTAAAATCTTAATATTTTTTCCCCGGGTCTTCCCTGTCGTCCCCATTCCTTTTTGCTCTGACCCTGTGTGCTAAAATTCTGATTTAGCTGCAGTTACCAGCTTTCCTCTTAAAATAGATATTGTCACAGCGAATGGAAAGGACAAACAAACTCCACAAAATCTATTTTTAGCAGATGGTCCCAATTGTATAAACTTTACCGGGGGTTATTTCTCTCTCCCCCTTTTTTTTTTTCCGACCCCATGCCCACCCCCCCCCCCCCCCCCCCCAGTTCCTGGGTTGCGCTCCCTTCAATCTTGTCAGCTGTAAAATGGGTCTCTTTTTAACCTATAATGGATCAGTGAGATTAAAGGTGAAGTCATGAATTAGTAGCAGTGACAGCCCAGCACGATGGCCCCGGCAGCAGGGGGTCCCTCTTTGTGCTCGTCCACTCTGACCCCCCGTGCCACTCTCCGCCTGTGGGAACCGGACAAGAAGAATGTCGGGGTGGGGCCGGGGGCCGCCAGCCCCGGCCGGCCCGGCCAGCGCCCCCCAGCACATTCTTTGCCTGCAAATATTCTGACATCACCCGGGCACAGCTCCTCGCCGGCTCCTTCGTTAACTCCTTTATGCCTTGCCGCCGGCAGACAATGGTCCTGCTGCAGGCTGCAGGAGGAGGAGGGGAGGGACGCATCTTTCCCAGGACAACTTTTCCATGAGCCGTGGACCTAAGGCAAGCGTGGATTTTAAGGCTGGGAGGTGGGTGAATTTCCTGCGAGTTGGGCTGTGCGGTTTGAGATGCCGCTCTCCATGACAAAAAACCACAAAGTGAAATGTGTCGGTGATGCAGGCTTAAAACTCCAAATTTCTTTGGAGTTTTTAAGCCTGAATTCCTAGAACAAAACCATCCCTACCATAAATGGTTACATTTTGCCTTGGGAATTATGTTAAAACTGCTCATAAGAACCTTTGCAAAAGTATGATGCATTTCCAGCCTCCTCCGTGAAAAACTGTGGTAGGGCAATACTGGACACCAACACAAATAACAGGAGCTTCCTGTTGAGAATTCCTCTTTTGGGGAATACCCGAGAGCAGTGGGACAGCAACAGAGCTACACTTTTCTGCAAATGTGAAACAGATTGGTCTTCCTGTTCATATCCTCTGGGACGTATTTTGTCCTTACTGAAATGTAAATTTAGTGTTGGCTTCAGTCTGTCTTCTACAATAAGTAGCTAGACCTTTCATAGTCCTTCCAAATTAAAATGCACTAATTAATGAATTGTAACAGGATTTGTTATCCTGACTGATCTACCCTCCTAGTGAAGAAAGTTCACACTTCCAAATGTACTTTTCTAACACTTTTAAAGCTCTCTTCTGCACCTGCACCAGAGCTATCCCATCTCATATCACTTCTCTGCGGGATATAACATGTGCAGGACTCATCCAGAAAGGAAGGTTCCAGAAAACTTACAGAGGATCTTCCCAAGACCATAAGAGAATCACTAAAAACCATTTCATTGGGTGAGCAATTTCAATTTCATTCTTGTGATATTATAAATTCTGGTAAGAATTCACTATCTCTTGAAGTTCTCTCAAGTGGGTCCTAATCATACCCCAATGGAGTCAGGTGGGATTTAGGCCCCTGAAACAGCATAAAGGCATTTTAAGACATCTAAATTCATAATTGTAATTCCTGCTGGGAGGCTGTGCAGCCCCAGGGAAACATTAGTGTTTGCAGGATTCTTCCATTTTGCTCCAAAAGATGCCAGACCACTTGTTTTTCTGTTCCAAGGTGAGTGGTCTGGAAAACAACCCCTCCTTTAACTTGCTTTGCAGATTCTCCTGAGATTCACAAGGAAATTCTTGATCCAGTCTTGGAGAAGAGGGTAAGGGAAGAAAAGTATGTGTTACAGCCAGATCTCTTTTCTTATAGGACCCCATTTTGCCTTTCTATGGCTCAGTAGACAAAACCAAAAAAGTTACAGATGCAGGGATATTTTCTGTAAAACTAGCACAAATAAATGAATGGAAGGCCCAGAGAAGGGACAGGGCAGACACCTTGAGCCTCTTCATCTCTTGAGCAATGTGTACTCACACAACCTGCCTCTGACTGGGAAGCTCACCCCAGCTTTACATCCCTGTGTTCAGCCCCAGCCCAGAGCACAGGGCTGTGCAGGAAGTCCTTGCCAAGGGAAAGGAGCAGCTCTGAGGCTCCAGGAGCAGCTCTGAGGCCCCAGAAGCAGCTCTGAGGTTCCAGGAACAGCTCTGAGGCCCCAAGAGCAGCTCTGAGGCCCCAGGAGCAGCTCTGAGGTTCCAGGAACAGCTCTGAGGCTCCAGGAGCAGCTCTGAGGCTCCAGGAGCAGCTCTGAGGTTCCAGCAACAGCTCTGAGGTTCCAGGAACAGCTCTGAGGCCCCAGGAGCAGCTCTGAGGCTCCAGGAGCAGCTCTGAGGCTCCAGCAGCAGCAGTCCTGTCTCCAGCCCCGAGCTGCAGCGGGCACGGCTGGGAGCAGCCAGTGGAGTGTGCACATGGCACAGTCTCAAACAGGTTTCTGACTAGATGAGCTGACAGCATTTCCACATCAGCTCATGTCAGCTGTGTAGCATCCAGTTACACTTTCTGCAGGTCTGCTGGTCCTATTTCCCAGAGCAGGCTCATCCCAGCCTGGCAGCTACAAGGCTGCAATCCATAACGCCACATTTTGAGGACAAAGAGCAGAACACATTGGAGTTGTACCTAACTGGCTGCAGGATGCACATTGCAAAGTGTCGCCTGGCAACAGGCACAGCCAGGACCAAATGGGACCCTCTCAGGCTACCAGTTACATCCCCTTCCAGGTAACACTCTCCAAGCCCGGGGAAGAAGAGTTTAGATTGCAACCAGCAAAGGTCTTGGCAAGCTGAGCAAGTGCCAGATCTGATGTGCCAGACCAGGATCCCTGTAATATGTAGCACGAGGGTCTGTCCAGTATCCACAATGCTCTTCTATTTCCTTAGGAAATTGCAGATTTAGGTGCAATCTTTTCTCTGTCTAAGAGAAATCAAACTCATACCTCACTGAAGGGTCACCCAATCTATTTATACCATCATGTGCTCAGAAGGAAAGCTGGGAACAAGGAGCAGCTCTGATTTTAGCTCTCAGATCTTTCTTTGAAACACAAGAAAATCCCAAGTATCTGCACTCAGTCCTTAGGCTACAGGGTCATGTTCCTTCTCCTTAGCATGCCACTGAAAGCAAATGACTGGATGTTCTGTGGCAATGCTCCAGCAAGCAAGCTCCTAGCCAGGCAGCAAGCACACTCTGGGAACAGAGGAAAACATCTTTCCACAAAGGGGTGGGACCAGAGCCTCAAATCTCAGGAAAACTCACTGGACAGTAGGTGTCTGTAAAGGATTTTATAAAGCACTGGCCATGTCCTACACTTAAAATTGTGTGTGTTTATTTTTGTAAGAATTGTTTTAGGCTTGGAGGTGAGCACGAGATAGTGCGCAGGCAGGGCTGACTCCAGGGTAGCCAGGGGAAGCTGCCTTGAGGAGCAGCACTTCACTCTGACCCTCCCTCTCACCTTGCTGCTTATGATGTGGTGTGGGCTGTTCAGGGGTCTGTGGGGATGCAGGGGCAAGGTATAAGGCTCAGGACCCCACTGTGAGGAGGAGGGGCAGATGGAAAAGAGTTTCTTCCCTTAAAGACTTCAAAGAGCTGTCCTTTAATTTGTTCCTTGCCTCACCCGAACAGAAGGAGTAAAAACAGCATTAAACTTATGGAGAGGTGGTCTTGTCATAAATCATGATTTCATGAAATATAGTGTACTTCTTCTTAAAGTCTGGGCTTTTGTATTCTCTCCAAGCTAAGGAAACAAGAAAATATACATCCTTAGGGTCCGGAGAATAGCTTAAAAACAGCCACATTTCTAATATTACAACCAGATAGCAAACAATAAGTCAATGTCGAAATGTACTTCCAAGTGCTGTTGTTTAAAAAGCATTATAAAAAATTAGTTCTGGTTTTGTTCATTTTGAGATTTTAGACCCCATTTCAGCTTTTGTGGCTCTTGACTACTGTCTGTTGAATAACGGAGCTTGAACATCCTTTGACTTCGCCACAGCCAGGAACATTGCATAAGTATCCCCCTTCGGAGCAGGGCTGGGGAAGCCTGGAGCAGGAGAAGAACTCTTCAGCCAGGAGCTATGAAGGGCAATTAAGAAGGAAATCGGCTCAAAGGGCAATCACAAGGAAATGGAGGCATCAGACACCAGTATATTTTCCCTGAACAGTTGTCCCCTGTACCATCTGATCCCATATGCAGCCCAAGAGTTCTGTTCATTCCGCCACAACCCAAACCCAAGGCCCAAGCAGTCCTGGGAACAACTTGATTCTCCTTGGTGGCTCATTAGCAGCTGAAAAGGAAACCCAGTGGGAAGCAATCCAATCCCAAGCAGTAATCTCCAACTCCATTTCTATGTGAATTTCCTGGAGGGCTGCAGCTCCCTGTTCCACAAGGGTGCATTGGTGCATAGCACAGAGATTTGGTTCCTTGTTGTGGCTCCTTGTGCAGCCTGGAATCCACAGTGGAGATCCCTGCCTGTGCCAAAGCAGCTTCCTGCATCCCTGCTCTTCTCTCACTGGAGACCCTGACTGTGCACACCAAAGACACTGCCTTGCTTCTTTGCTTGGGCCTGGGCAGCTCATGATCTTTGGGGACACACCCTTTGGCTGAGCACTGCCTGGAAATAAGCACATATTATTTCTCTGGCGCCATCTCCTCTGCTCCCGGAGGTGCAGCCCAGCAGCAGCTGCTGCTCTGAGCTCCCTGCAGGGTTATTCCTGCCGCCTGCCCTCTCCTGCCAGCGTGAGGGGTGCTGTGCTGCCCGCTGGGAGCCATCAGCAGGGCCGGTGCTGCCCGCGCTCCCTGCAGGCTGTCACTGCCCCCGCTGCACAAGGAGGTGCTCACACGTGTCCTGTGCGTGCCAGCAGAGCCTGGCACATTGCCACTCTCTCTCTGTGCACAGTGGGTCAGGACAGCTGGACATTATTTATTCCTTCCCCTACACACTGCCATGGGAGGGAGAGAGGTGTTATCTGTGCTGGACATGGGGCCAACATGGGCTATGGAAATCTCCATTTTTGCTATTTCTTATTTTTTATGGAAAAATAGGGAAAGTGAAGCCAGTCCCAGCCACTGTGGGGTGTATTTTGCCTTCTAGTAAAGCCATGGTTTAATAGCAGGTTTTTATTGAGTCACTCAGGTATTCCTTTCTGGAGGAAGGATGGGATTAAAAGAAGATTAAAATGATCAACGCATCTCCAGCATTTCACTGTCAATCCATTTCTTGATCTTCATGAAGAATCTAGCCTTGAAAAAAATATTTGCCAAAAATATAGAAAGCCAAAATTTTAATTATTATGTCTCTGCCTGTTTCTAATACTGTTCACTTAGAAAACAACACAATGAAACGTTTCATTACCCCTTACTAGCTGCTGAGAAAATTCTGGAGTTACATTGAAACATCAAGCTTTCAAATGACTGCAACTTCTATCAAATACTTCTAAAGACAACAAAAAATGTCTCCATTAGAAATACAAAAACATTTTGTGACCAATACTCTCCCAGGAAGGCTTATTATAGTTCTAAAGTCAATTCCAGCTAGTTGGTTTTTTTTTCAGATATCAACTAAACCGTATTGTGAGAAAAGTATAAAGAATTATTTTTTTCCTTAGATTTTTATTTTAATCACCTAAAAATCATTCTTATGGAAATGAGAAAGACAAAAAGATTCCCCGGGGACTGAGAAACTTCACTGATTTGCATCATTAACACTGAAAAGAACTTGCCTGGAAATGGCCCCTTCACGTTTTCTTTTATTTACATTTCCAGACAAATACAAAATTAATTTCAACAAGAAGGTTTCTTGTAGATTCCTATCCCATTTTGATTAGTCTAGCCATTAAAACATGAATATAGCTTGCTGTGCTTTGATGGACTGATTTAGTCTTTGTCACACTGCAATTCTTAAATTTTTTTTAATTTTTTTTTTTTAGTTTTTACTTCATTTATAAAGGGTTTGCAACATGGGGGCTCTGAGTGATCATTGACTGTATTAACATTCATAATTAACACCAGCAATTATTAAGACGCTTTTGGAACAATTACCATTTGTGGCATGGAATGAGAGAAAAGTGACATTCATTTAACAAAACTCTAGTTTCCATTTAACAAGTCTGTCCAAGCATAAGCAAAAAATGAAAAAAAACCCCAAATCTGAGCACACTAAATATATATTAAAATGCAGATAAATTTCTATGATAAAGTAGTTCTTTCAAGGCTCAGATCAAAATTTTAAACAGTTTACCTTCTTTGTGTCTTCTGAAGAGTTTTACGTAACAAACTTTCAGTGTCATCACTAATAGCAGTTCATGCCAAGGATTACTTTCTTAAAACTGCTACTCAAGCCCGGTGATTTGCAGTACACTTCTTATTACAGGATACATTATGCAGAAACCCTCTGCTATGTGATGGGACATGGCAACCCTGCTGTGAGAATGCCTATCAGCGCTTCTTTTAAGGCCCTTTCTCAATTGTCAGCAAAGTATTTTTTAAGGTTAAAAGGTGTAAAATTATTCTGAAACGCTTTTCTGACCTGTCGCCTATCACTGCAAAAAGCTATAGTTCATTTTTTTTCTAAAATTGTATTTTTAAAATGTGATATTATAAGAATAAAGCTAGTAAGAAAAATATAGTTTTCTATGCTTTTCATTATATTTTTTGTAATTTTTTCAGTACTGATACACATTAAGATCATGAGTCCCTTTTTATTTCTGATTTTCTTCATTATGATTCTCACTTTCCTGTGAGTCAGTTATGATGTGCAATTAATGAGAAATGAGCAATTGCAATAAAAATATTTTAATTTATATTTTTGTGGATTTTCAAATGAATTCCTGAATCATATTCTCTAATGTAAAAGTCAAATGCAGCAGGGTCATGAAGCATAATCTCATTTTACTGGTATATAAAGATCACAAGATCTGTCATTCTTCAAGTACTACCTGTACTTTGATTGAAACAACACTGAATATCAGCAGGAAAACTAGAAGAAGGCTTCTATCCTTCAGACTGGTGGCTGGCTTTTATGGCTTTGCAAGCTGCTTAACTCTAGATTTCCCAGGCTACATGCACAATTCAAGGTCAATGATCCTATAGTTTTAAATCCTGTGCACAAGAGGTTACCATCTCCCATTGTCTGTAGCTTAAGATTTCCAATGGCAGCTAACTATTTATGTGCTGGCAAAATGCTGGAAGGTATCTGAAATCACTTTACACTGCGTTTCATGGGCTGTTCTATAGCACAATCTTATCAGAGGGTACTGGAGAGCTCAGCCCTGCTGCAAAGAAGTGTCAGACATGGAGGGCCTGATTTTCCCTCTGATATCTGATACATGCACACTACAACGTGAGCTTCAGCCAGAGCCAAGAAGAGAGGTACAAGTAGTGGTGCAGCTGAAAACAGATGCTGTGCTGGGTTTGTGCACTGAGTTTTGTGGCCCACAGCAGAACACCAAGGTGATTACACCCAGGAATTCTTATAGCATAGCTACAAGAAGTGATAAAAGCAATAAGAAGGCATTGTTATGCTGCACACATGAGGAGGTTTGTATCAGTCCTTTCCAACACGGACTCATGTACTTTTCCTGACACCCACCTAAGCAGTCTGAGCCTCCAGAAGGGTTTTCTTCCTGTATCCTTCAATGCTGTCAGTGGTGAGGTGTGCAAGTTGAGCAACTATTGTGTACTGTGCTGGCATTACTGAAAGGCAGACTGCACATTCTGCCTCACATTGATTTTATCATACCCTCTTTATTAATTGACTATATCTCATCAGCAGGAAGTCTCATCTTAGCCTGCTTGCTAGTACCTTGATAACCAAACAGGAGAAGGTTGCCATTCATACACACATGGATGACTGGACCTCATGTTTTTTGGGCCACACAAGTATAAACTGCATGCTCCCCAGCAAGAAACACTCCAGAGGTCTGCTCTCTGAGAGGCATGGCCTGGCCCAGCATCCCTGGGGGCCCTTCATCCCTGTGTCTGTGCAGGGTAAGAGCAGGGCTTATCTTCAGCCAGGCCCTGGGCTCAGGAGCAAGTGTTTAGGTCTCAGACATGAGAACAGAAAGTGAGATCTCACATCACAGCACAAAGCACAAGGCAGAGGAGCATGCATGCTGTGCTCCAAGGATGATGACTACCCAGCCAGCAGTGCCTAGAGAAGCTTGCAATGTCCAGCACATACAGCCCTAAAACTCCTATGGATGACTGCCTACTGCTATGCAAGATGGAGTGGTTCTTTCAGACAACAAACCAGCAAATTTCTAAAACTATACCCAAGGATTCAAAATTCTATATTTAGAAGTTGCTAACAAATACAAAGTGCAAATCATTGTAATATGTAGTATTTAGTTATAGAACTAAATATATAAATCTTAATACTGGACAATTCCAGATGAGATTGTTACAGGCACCACAGGATTATCTTTTAAGTTAGACCCTGAAAGATATGGTCATGATATTTCAATATATATATATATATATATATATATATATATATATATATACACAAAATAAAGTCTCTCAAACTGAACAGTTACTCTTCCTTCCTTGTCAGTCTCCCTGCAACCATTCTGAATGCACAACAGCCTTCTCTTACTCAGCTCCTTTAAACTCCACTTCTTTCACAGGGAGAAATTCAAGGAAGTTGTGAAGTGAAATCCACCTTTGACACTCTCTAGACACTTTGTTCTTGAAGAAGGTTATTTCATGTTCATCCTGTGCATTTTTAGAAATGGCCAGAATCGCAGGCATGAAGGTATGGAGTGCTCAATGTCACACTAGCCAGCTCTTTGGGACCAGACTAAGACACTTTTTAAGCTTGAAACTTCCCAGACTCTCCTCACAAAAGTCTTGGTGCAGTAGAATTCTTCTGTTTTAACATCAAAATTTAATCTGTCTAGAATTAGAGTTCATCTTATCATATTGAAAGGAAATGTGCAAATCCAGAGGCATCTCACCCTAAAGTAGATATTTATGACTGGGATCTTATTCCTGGTTGAGGATAAACAATTCATAGACCTACAAAACTAAGATTTGGGAAATACTTACAAGAAGCTGCTATTGTTCTTCTGAAGCTCCACATTAAATTTCTTCTGCATCCAAATTCCAGCTGTGATCTCTGGATAAGTGAGGAATAATAGGCAAGGTTATTGTCTTAATGTCATTTTAACTCTATGTTTACGCCTCTTTCAATGTAATAATTTCCATGACATTACCACCATGCAGATGATAGGGCAGAAGAAACCTAGAAAGTGCAATCCTCAGATTTTTGGATTTTTGTTTGAGAATGAGAATTTTGTTTTTACGATACTTCAGAGACACTAGCCAAATATCTGCCAAAGGAGATCCCTATGCAAAATAGGAACCATCCTGAAAATTCTTCTTTTCTAAGTACCCACTGAAGCCAATGGTTGGGTTTTGCAGGAAGTCTGGATTGCAGGCATCTGTGGGAAGTGATGCCCCATGCTGTAGAATGATTAGGAGGACCTGTGTTCACCCATTAAACCCAGAACATGACTATGGCCACAATCCCAAATAAACAGAAATCCTGCTGCTAATACAGAAATCCTGCTGCTAATTGCAGAGTCACAGGTTGTGGCATTTAATTATTATCAGTTAATGTTCAGGCTGTATTTTGGGCTTCATGTCAGGGTGATGACCTGGTCAGGTAAGACTTCAAAGCCCTGCAAACCAGCAGCTTGAGGGCACAGCTGCTCTCCAAAGGTGCAGCTGGACACCAAAACCCAGCTGTGGCTGTGCCTGCTTCCCTCATGGAGGGTCAGGAACAGCAGGGAGCATGCCAGCAGTGCTGGGGACAGCTTGCAGATTCAGCAGGATCCTTTGCTTGTGCAGCTTTCCCTGCTTACTGGGCCCAGTCTAACTGAGATATTGAGCAACTGAGCTCTTTCTTGCCCAAAGAGAGAGGCTACAGACCCAGATAGCATTTTCCAAAGCAAGGCCATGGTAGGGAAGAAGTGTGATGTGCCTCTAAGAGTTAGTAGGGGCAGGCAGACATGAAGAGAAGAAAGTCAGTCACATTCATCAGCAGTGTGTCCAAGACAGATTTATGCTACTATTATTTTTTAATTTAGAGGCTCAAATAAATAAATAAATAAATGTCCATACAAGATAAGAAATTAACAAGATTATTTAATGTCCAAACTATGAATGTCAAGAGATAATAATTAGTGGAAATACTGCAGCAATATCCAGACTTTTAAAATTATCTGATTTCATAATCTAAAGCATCATATTTTTGCATAGTAAAATACAATGATTTCAACCCAGTGTTTTTCATACATACTGAATATGAATATGTTGCTCTCACTTCTTGCACAAGACAGTAAATTGTTCTGTGCACTGTGCAATATAAAATAAAGGCACTACTTTTTTTCTGCCATTTCTCGCTTTTAATTTTCAGGGTTTCCCATACTTTTCAAAAGAACCCCATATTGCTGAAACTTTTTTTGCCTACTGCACTTGTGAGTAATTAAAACAAAAAAAGCAGCAACTTTATCATCATTTGTCATAAAAACCATTCGCTAAAGCAGTGGGCAAAGTGAAATATGGGTTTTAGCTTGCTTTTAAAACTACAGTGGTGTAACATATACATACATACATATGCATGCAAACCATATAGATATACTTATAAAATACAAAGAAATCAGATGAGGTAATAGCACCCCCTTCTGAGAGTTAGGACCAGAGCTAATGCCCTCACTTTAAAGCAAATCTGGAGACTTTTTGTCATGGTGCTACAGCTTTTATAACACAGTTCCTACTTCTTGTTTTGTCCCACTGTGCTAGAGACATGTACACACCATTTACTTGGCATTTATCTGCTCCTCACCCTACCACTGTAAGAATTCCTTGGTTACAAGGCAGCACTTATAATTTGGAACTAGGAAGTCCACAAAAATTATTTTCCTCAGCTCACCTGTTCAATTATTCCATGTATAAAATAGTCCTTTGAGGTGGCTATTTTGCAGTCAGGGGACAGGTGGAGGGAGGTGTGAAGGGCTGGTGTACCTCAGCAGGAATGTCATTTCTCTCTTCAGCAGCTCAGCTGTCCTGGGGGTGGAGCTTCATCTCTTTTGAGATGGACACAGCCTCCTCTTCCCCATGCCCTCTGCCTCCCCTAGTCTGAGGTTAGGGCAGGAAAGGACCAGGAGCAGCAAGGGTTTAAGAAGTGCTATCTACAACAGCTTCTGGGATCATACCCAGAGCCACTCTGGCACCACAGGGGCCACAGCAAAGCTCCCTGTGAGCCTCCCTTGCCAGGTACCTGCACCTGCAAACGTAGGCTTGGCTCCTCCCTTGGCCTGCCAAAGGGTTCACCCACCTGCCAAGGAAGGGCATTTTCCACACTCTAATGGGAAAACCAGGGCAAGATAATTTCCTGCCTCATCCATTCCTCTCCAACAGCAAATTTTCCTTCAAGCAATTTCATCTCAATGGCAATGAGAAGATCCTTTCTCCATTTGCCCAGCACAACGAGGGCTCCTTTACGCAGCGTGGTACAGGCAGAGCTCTCCTAAGGAAGCAGAGAGCAGCCCTGTGAGCAGCTCTGTCCCACCACACCAGCTTTTACTGGCATCAGGCCACCCCAGCAGCCCACAGCTCACCTGCCAGAGACAAAATAAATCATACCAAATAACAGCAATCATGCCACAAAACACTCAGAGGGCAACTGAGAAATATGGCCAGGGTGAAGAGTCAAAAAGAGACTGTAACAGTGCTCCTCAAATCCCCACTTCTCTTTGAGAACTGATTTGTGGTATCCCTCAGCATATCCTACTCTGCATAAATAGTAGTTTGCAAAAACTTCTGTAGGGTTTGCAACAAAGCACCTCAGGGAATAGCAGAAGGTTATTTACTCTTCTCCTCTTTTTTTCCTTTTCTTTTTTTTTTTTTTTTTTTGAGCTGCAAAAGAAAGAAATGTGTTTGATGGAAGGTGCTAGACTAAGGAAAATAGTGAAGGATGCAACTTAAAGCACAGAAATCCACATGACACTGAGCTGTGTATAATTTACCATGACAAATCAGTGCTCTAGCAGAAAGAGAGTCACAGCATGTGAAGAAAAAAATTAGTGCAAGCTGAAGATAAGATAGACACCATTTTCTACTTGTAGTGCTAGGGGAAAAAAAGTAAAAGCTGAGACAAACAAATAGAAAAAAAATTCAGCAATACTGAAAGGGAGAAAGGCTCAACCAGGTCATGTATAAAGGTATGCTCCACAGAAATGCAATATCAGAATACCATATCATCATAAAGAAAATATTACAGCTGAAAAATTATTAAAGTGCACAAAAAATTATGTGGTAATGATGAATCTGATGGAAGAGCCTTCAGCAGAGTTTTTTTGCAGCCCAAAACCTGTAGCAAACCATATGCCAAGGTAACTATGAATAAAGTTATGGAGATAAGAACTTACAAAGTGATTACAATCCATAAAAGTGGATGTACCTGAAGCCCAGATTAAAATGGTCCTCAGTACTTGGTTTTGGCTCAATGTTGTTATGTGCAGGGCTTTGGCACATGAAGAACAGCCACCAGTGCACTCAGAGAGTGCAAAAATGAAGCTGATTTGGGGGAAAGAATTCAAAGCATACCTGCACACTTGGGATCTTCCAGGTCAAGGGTAGCAAGCCCCCAAGCTAATGCCTACATTCCCAAGAAGACATGTGCACAGATCAAGATGATCATAAATTCATACAGAAAACCAAATACAGGAACATAAATGGACAAGCATTTGTGTTTTGTTATGGAGTTTTTTTAAAAAATTACTTCTGGTAAAACAGGAGCCATGGGAAGGGTAAATGGCTTCTCCTGGGAGCACAAGGGAGGTTGCAGAGAACCTCTGACCTGGAAATCCCATGCTGAGCAGGATCATCAAGAGCAAAGAAGAGCTTTTCCTTGCTCTCTCTAGGCACTGACAGTTATCCCCAGAAGGAAAGTGTATTATTGTGCCTGGAAGAAGTGCACACTCATCCACTCCCATCACAGCTCAGGTACTGAAATCCCTCAGCTGGCCCCTTTGAGAGCCCAGTTGATTCAGAGGCATTTCAGCTTTACTGCCAGCCAAGTCCATTTACTCTTCTCCTCTCTAACAGCTCCTGCCCTGCTCAGTGTTTGGCAGGGCTGGGCACACCTGACCCTTCAGCCCTTGCAGCATGGATCTGACCTCCTGCTG
The DNA here is from genome assembly GCF_027579445.1 of Ammospiza nelsoni. Taxonomy (NCBI): domain Eukaryota; kingdom Metazoa; phylum Chordata; class Aves; order Passeriformes; family Passerellidae; genus Ammospiza; species Ammospiza nelsoni. The sequence continues at coordinate 94,257,982 of NC_080634.1, read as the reverse complement.
CCCCCAGGGTGGCTGGGAGGCAGGGGAGTACCTGGGCATACACTGGGACCTCTCTGTTGCCAACAAAATGTTTTGCAGAATCACCAGCAAATAAAAATGGCACCTCACCAGTCACAAAAGGAATGCATTAAAACAAACAGCATAATTATTTGAGGTGAGAATAAGAGACAAACCCTTGTATTACCAATGGTTCTTAATCTGTACACCTAGCCCAGAAAAGTCTACTGGATTAGATTTGGAGTGGAAACTAAGACAGGACTTTGAAAGACAACATAACAGATTCTGTGATGAAATAGGAAGCTGTCATGCAAGAAAAGAGACTCTGCAATTTTTCCTTCATACTATTTTTTAGATTTCTGTCATAGTTCTCCTAATCCTTTGGAACGCTTGGAGGCTTAAAATTTCCATTGACTATTTTTTCTTTTCTTCAAAGAAAAAATGTCCTTTCAGTAATCTAACTTTTCTGCTGTTTCTTTGAAGTTACTGTCAAAGATGCCCACATCTCAAAAGATGGACTTTGTGAAAAGACTTTGAACCAATCACAACAAAAATAATCACAGTGGAAAGGATGCAGAGGCTAAGGACAGGCCTGTCATAAAGGTTAGAGGCTATCTGTGGAAGTGCAAAACATACTATGCAATAGGAAAGTATTTAATAGATTATAATCTAGTTATTCTGACAAGCATGGAATTTGAAGTGTTCAAGTAGTCTGCAGAAAATTTGAGACAAGGTTTGGGACATCATCAACTGTAGAACAAACTATGTACATCTGCCTGGCAGTAAACATTCAAGGATCAATCAACCTAAGCAGTAAGTTACAACAAATTACTTCTTTTATGGGAAAATATTAGCATCATCCCAGAAAATTCAAATGAAAATTCTATCTCAGGCCAAAAAACCACATGCTTTTGAATTTTGGGAGGGAATATAAATGTTGCACAAACCCCATGGAGCAATCAAGATGCTAAAGTGTCATACAAATGGGGTACAAATGACAGGGGTGACTGAAAGCCCAACACGGAACTGTCACCCCTGCAGGTGACTGTGGTGGCACAGTGAAGCCAACCCCATGGCAAATGGCCCCAAAGTGCCACAACCTGCTGATGGAAACAGGCAGTGCAAGCCACCCTCTCCCCCGAGGCTGGAGAGCCACAGCCAAATGCAAGCAAGGTTACAGCAGCTCAGCCAGCCCGTGTTCCCCAGCTGAGACCCAGCAGTGTCCCACAGGACACTGTGCCCCAAAGCACGCTGAAATGCTGCAGCCTTCAGCAGGACAGGCTGATGCTCTCAGCCAAGAGTCTAAGCACATGTGTTTTGGAGAGCATCCAAGGAACTTATGCAGGAGATCAAATCCTTGGCCCTGTCTCTTGTGTGCTGCCAGGTGGACAGGCAATGCAGTACAAACACATTGGTACAAAAGAGTCTCACCAGACACACACCAGAGGGATTGAGTCCCTGCTGGCCAGAGGGCAAGAAAGCCCAAGTCTGCTGTGGGATGCTCTCATGGATCAGTGTGTGCCAGGGCCTGGGGCTCCCTCCTTACTCTGTTGATATGCTCTCACACCAAGCTGAAGTGGCTCAGCTGGATCCAGCACCTCTTGATAATCAGCGAACATAAATGTGGCACTGAATGGAGGCACAGCATTCTCCTCCAGTGCTGGCAGGACTGTTCCCTGCTCCAGCCCCTCTGCTCAGCACGACAGCACATCAGCAGGCCATGCTGAGAGGAGAAACAACATGAGGCACAAAGGAGCAATGCTAACAGAAGCAGGGGGATATGGCAAAGGAGAACTGAAAGCCCACGAGCAAAGAGCAGAGAGAAGGAAGGAAAAATTAGGTTGATGAGCATCTGAATGAAGACTTTATGGGGGGGAAAAAGGCAATGCATTTCTGTGCTTGCACTTTTCCCTTTACACAGGCAAAAGCAAGAGGCAGAAATGATGGTTTTTGTACTGTTCATGATGAAATTCAGAAAGGAAATAGAAAAGAGATTCAAAGGCAGGGCTCTGAGAGCTCCCACTCCTGGGCTGCTAGGCCAGTAATTTTCAAGCTGTGGTCCATTGTGACTTGCACTGCCAGGCTGTGTTTACCCTGTGACTTAGTGCCAGCAGTACTGCTGGATAAGACCTTTCAGCAGATCAGCATCAAATCCTATTTTCAAAGACTTAAAACAAAAACAACAACAACAAAAAACCAAAAGCCTAATTAAAAAAATTGCTCTGTACAAAACCTTGTCGTGATATTCTATATTCTGGACAATTCCTCCACCAACTTTTAAATGTGCATATTTGGGCATTATAAGATGTCTATTTTGTGTGGATTTTGTGAGCATTGTGAAATATATATGGTTTCAAAGCTTATCAGGTGTGTTCTGGCTGAGAATGTACATCTTGTGCAGGAGCATAAAGGAGAACCACACAATCTAAACAATGACATTCAACTTGAATGAGAAGCAAATTTGAAATTACCATGGCTTTTTAGTACTCATACTCCACCCTGCTCATGTGTTTTGAGAGAAGCACTGCTGGGGCACTGAAGGATGCAGCCATGAAGCTCAGGGTCAGCCACACAAGGCCTGATGTTGGCACAGACAACTTCTACTTCTGTGCCACTGTGATATTGATACTGCTGAGTCTGCATGAACTCCTTTGGCTCACATGAATAGAAGGCACATGTAAAAATCTAGAGAAAATGGTCCTGGTCACCCTGAACATGAAAAGGGTAGTGCAAACTCTGGAACAACCCAGGCAAAAATTTTTTCTCAAATGGCTAAACCAGAAGGTAGAACAGTTGGCTCATGCTGTAGTTTTGCAGCTAAAATGGCAAATGTCCTTTCCTTTATCTGGTGTTCTGTTCCATGACCTGTTTTACAGTTTCCTCTCTTTCACTCTCTCAAGCTCAGCTTTTATTTTATCCTTCCTAATTAACCTTATGTCTTCCTTTGTTTCTCTTGCCCCTCTCAGCCCAGTGATTTTGTCCCCTTGCTGGCTGGAATGTCAGCCTTGGTTTGATCTCCTACCACAGTAACTGCTTTTTCCTCTATGCAGTCTCCAAGTGAGCTGATTTGTAAGGTTTTTATTTATTTCTCTTTTAAATCATCTCCCAAGCCCCTCTCTGCCACAGCAGTTACAAGAAATGAACCAGTGATAAATGGTAGGGATAAAGGGCACTTGATAAATTGAAACTAGATGAACTAAAGTGCATCAGAAGGTACATTGCTGGTTTCTTTCTCCCATATCCACCATTTACAGCCCACTTCTCAGAACAGAAATTAAAGATTAAACATAGTACTTCATCCAGTCACAGAGTACACTGGCAAGTGCAATACAGCAAATACACCAATAAAGGTCACTTCAATTACCCACACAGAGGCTACTGATGCCATGTATATAATCATGCTATGCAATGCTGGAAGGTTTTTATGACCAAGCATAGTCCTGGAGTAAATTACTCACCTCTTCTGGAAGACCAGCAGCACAATGTTCTGGAGCAGCCACTTGCAACAGAGAGAGGAACACCAGTGAAGGGCAGGCATGGTTTCTTTGCACCCAGATGTGTGCCTTGAGAATTCCAGGCCCCACAAGACACATCAGAAAGCTAAAGAAGCCCAAATTCAAGCAAACCAGCTACTTACCTCTGGAATTAAAAATTGTGACACAAAGACAGCAACAACAATTGATTTCCTGTATCCATGATCAGTGGCTACATTCAGTTAACTCAGATGTGTGCTGGGGTAGTAGAGCATGTGCTGGGGTATTAAATATTCTGCAAGATTATTACAACTGAAAGGGCACCAGTAAAAGTCACAGTGTGAATATTTTTGCCCTATTACTGCATCTTCTGACTTGCCTGCTCCAGATGCCTTTGTCTATTCTACAGTCTCTCCTAAATGAAGAAGCCAAGCACGTGTGTGACAGGGTGCATTCCCAAGAACACTCACGAAAATCCCAATACAAAACCAGGAATACAACTTCAGCAGGCACATGAGCTCTGCTCTCCCCTGGCCGCAGCAGTCACACCTCTGAGCCTGCATTTCTTGCCTGGAACAGCAGTCACTCTGCTATCTGTCCAGCCAGCATCCTTTTGTTGATCAGTGAAGTTTTGGCACTGCAGAGGTGATAAGAATAAAAACATTTAAGCAATCAGTTAATCTAACAAATATGTTAAATATAGTGAGACAATGCCCACTGCTTTCATTGGCACCAGACATAAATCTCAGAGAAAATTGCACAGATGCAATCAGAGTTGAACATGAGAAGTGTTTGGCACATTTGAGCTCTGCTACCCTGAAGATAAGACTTGAAAAAAGGACAGACTGCCTATCAATACCTTCACAGAGCACACCCTTTTGAGCTCTATAAATACATTACATTCTCACCACAATACTTTTTTCCCCCTAGGACTGTCTTTAAACATACATGCCCTCATTTCTACCCTGAGATTTTTTTTTAGCATCCTTCTGATAACTTTCTCCAGCTTTGAATTATTAGTGAACCACTTTATTGTAGCTAACATTTTCTGACATTTCTAACAAAATCTCTGCCAATACAGAAAGCTATTTATTAAAAAAGTACTTTTAATAAAATATTTGTAATAAAGCAGTTTTCAGCTGTTTGCAGGTGCCCCTCACAGTCAAGTTTTACTAATGAAAGATGAGAAACAACTTTCTGGAGAAGACTGCTCCGAGATTTTCAATTGAAACAAAGATGTTTCACACTGTAATGGCTGAGTAGTGTCTCCAAATTGAACACAGTGATGCTTTAGGGAATAGTTGAATTTTCCAGGCAATTCGTTTTATCAAAAACTCTCATAAATTTTATAGATGTTTGTAAAAAATAACTTTTTTGAGAATAGACCTTGTTTTCCACCTCCCCTTTTTATGTTCCTCTCGTGACAAACCATTTTTTCAACTTACAAATATGTTTTCCTCCCATTTAAGGTAAGAGAATTTCTTAAAGTTAATTCAAATTAAATTTTTCATGTGTTTTAGGTAAATCCTATTCAGCTTGCCTGTGTGAATTTCTCTTCAGAATTAAAGTTGCCTTGACTTAAAAAGTTTTAAATCATCACAGCAGGAAATAAATTAAACCAAGAATGAAAACCTTTTGAATTTTGAATGAGAATATACATATAAATTTTTAAATATTATTTAACTTAACATCATACCTCTATTAATTCACAAGATATCTTCTGTGTGATCACAACAAGATTATTTTTAGATTGTTAAAAAATGATCAACTATTAGTACCAGTTCAGAGTTAAAAAAGACAGTTCAGTAGCCTTAAACAAGGTGAGAAGCTTCAACTTCTCTTACAGCTCCAGAAACAGCCCATTTGGTGTTTCCATGCAGCACGTGCCTCCATACCTCTCTGGTTAGAAGCCAAAAGTCTTTCAATATTTGAATTGTTGCAGCCACAGGAGGCAAAGGAGGCAGCAATGAAAACCACCAAGTCTGCTTGAGCATCAAGAGATGTTTGGACAATGCTCTCAGGCATGTGGTGTGGTCCTTGGGGTTATCCTGTGCAGGGCCAGAAGTTGGACTCAAGGATCCTTGTAGATCTCTTCCAAATCAGGACACTCAATGATTCACTGACAATTGTCTGATACAAAAATATTATGGTTTTTTGCCTTGAAGTTCCAGTGATGCCTCAATATGAGTTTATGAAGTCATAAAGTGTGAATTGATCTGTCAAGACTGGCAATGCCTTTGCTGGATTTAACCTGCTTAAGAATAATTAGAGAGTAAGACAATACTCCAGCTCATTTTTCTCCTGTTGAACTCAGGAATGTCTCCCAACTCCCACATTTAGCTGTGCACCCAGCTGTGCCCAAATCCAGGACAGGGGAGGATCTGGCTTACAGCATCCCCTTTAGCTCAGTTCCTCACTCTAGTTCTCTTGTCTGCATGGACAAAACCAAGGACCACAGACTGGAAAGAGCTGGGCCATATCTCAGAATAATCCAGCCAGCTGGGGGGCCAGAGAAGAGGATATGCTGCAGAATTATTGAGACAAAGTCACAGACACCACCACAGGTAGGCTGAAGAAGGATTTCTCTAAATCTCATTGATGCCCAGTTCAGGTTCCATAAAGGACCAAGGCCCCAGGCATGAGAGCAGGTTTATAAAAACCCTTCACAGGAGGTAGATGAAGACAGCCATTCTTTCCATAATGATATGGTTGGCAGGGATGAGAAAGAGATTTTGCTAAAACCAGCCAGGCCAATACAAAGGTTGCACACTGTGACCTCACAGGTCATATCCCCCAACTGGTCAGATGATGAGGGAAAGATTGCTTTGGCACTGCTAACTACGCCTGAGATAGAGAGTTTCTGATCTCAGAGTTTGGAAGAATTTGACACAGCTCAGGAATATAGATGAGAGTGAGCATGAACTCTTTTTTCATGAACTATGATCTTGCCTCTAAGACAAAGGTTTACACAGACCTGCAGATATATGGCAATAGCTCTGATGTGGCTTTGGAGGCCTAGGACCATCCCAGAGGCCATGGAATGGCTTGCAGGAAGGTTTGTTTTTCTACTGAACTGATGTATCTGGAGAACAAAAGCCTCATGTTGATATAGACATATTTGCCTGATATGGACAGACTTCATGGGTGGGTGTACACGCATGTAAGGTGACTGTTAACATCACAACCCTCCCCTCCAAGTACCCTATGTGAGAACACAGTCAGGCAACAATTATTTGGCCACTTTGAAGACACATTCTCTACACCAGCATGGAAAATGCACCATCTGAGTATCCCAAACAACTGAGAGCTGGGAAGGCTCAGAGTTGACTTCAACTCACTGGCTTAGGTTTGTTGTGAGACCTTCAGATGTGCCACTGCACTGCCCAGCTCCACAGTGTAGCCCTGGCTCAGCACATAATAATTTGTTCAGTTTCCAGAGTTACACTGCCCTTTTCCATTGGTTAAATCAGTTATGGAAACTAGGCAGGAAATCCCCCAAAGTTTAGCACCCAGGGTAAAAACTGTATTCCAGGGATTTCAAAGCACTTACATTAGCCTGTAGGTAAGTGGGCTCAAAGTTAGCATGAGTGACAGATACAGAACACAAGATAGGTTCAAAATTTTCCACAAATAAACACATCTACATTGGCAATTTTATAGCCAATACAGGCTATAAAAGGCTGCAGGGTATAAAACTATTTGGTGGAAGGTGTATACTCCTAGAGTACCATTGACATCTAAATATTGTCCTTCAATTTAGCATACCTGAAGCCTGCAAGGCCAGCAGTGCAGAAGTCTAGAGGATGGACCTTAAAGAATTTCAGCTTTCCCCACAAAATTATTTTTCTCTCAGGTTTTGCCAGGTTTAGAAAGCTAGAGAAAGGGATCAAAACTTGAGACAAAAAAGTTCTGAACAAAAAGAAAACAGTATGAAACTTCTGGGGAATTACTGGAAAAGAAATTACAGCTTGCTAACACCTTCCCATCAAATTTCAAAAATTCTGGATAAAATGTCATGCAGTCCCCAGCCCGGGGATACAATCTCTTTGAAATCTGTGGGGAATATTACAAATATGAGATTGGGTATGCTTAGCATCTACCATTGCACACAAGTTTTGTGAGCAGACACAAACATGGAACTTCACACAATAATTAAATAAACAGAAAGCAGAATAGCTGGGAAGATTCCAACCACGTCTTATTTACTTAATCACCCTGCAAACACATTTCAGATTATTCTGTTTTTATTAGTTTCATCTTAAAATGCAAATCGCCTACTGTAGTTTTAATGACACAATAAAATAGAAAATAATTTTTGGCATAAAGATCTACTGAATAGATTTCTCCCCCACCAAACTGGCTTGTCCGACACATCCTCTGCTCAGTTTTAGTTCCTTCTCTCCATAGCAGCTCTTTTGGTAGGACGCCAAAGCCTGTCAATTAACAGTAAGCCTATCCCTTATAAACAGAAGCAGGGACTGTGATCATGTTCAACTAAGATCAAGGATTAGTAAATCAGCATGGCACCAGATTGCAGGCACTATTTAAACCCCACAAGCCTACAAGCCACAGCAGCAATATTATATTCCATCTGGATGTGGAGAACAAAATCTCATAGTTACAGAGGAACTCACTTTTTACCTTTCCTGTGCAGGCAATTACAAGTCAACTTAAAATGAGCCCTGATTTAATCATGTTGGCTCTCATAAATGCCAGTTAGGAAATAACCCCATGCTGCCACTGCTGGTATCTTATCAAGGACTTTCCGTCAAATTACACATATTTCATTACACCTGCTATAAATTATAGAAGGCTGAATTTTTTACAAGCAAACCAAATATTGCACCAAAGCTGGCACAAAGGTTTCTTTTTAGAGCTTGAAGAAGTGTAATGCTATCTCACCCTTTGCCTGGCACATGGGGTTGTTTCTGCTGCTTGCTGCAGAATCAGCCATGCTGCACATGCTGAAATGTTTCATTTATTTGATAAACAGAGTTTGAGTTCAGGGCTTTGGCAGAAAATGGCCACCCACTACAGTGAACATCCCATGTTTCCTATAATCATTCTTTCCCTCTGGGATTTTTAATTTTTTTTCCCTCCTTAAGAAAGGCATAGGTTTCTTTTATCCCAGATCAAGTGACAAGAGAAAGAACTGAGATGTTTGCTGCCAGGTAAAACACAAAGTCAGGGAGGTCCAGGTGGATCTCATTCCACAAACCTACTGCCAAGCTGAAAACAAATGATATTATCAGAAAATGATCACAGAAAGCAAGCCTTGCTCAAAGAAAAACAGTCTTTATTAACCTCTCTCTGAAATTACCTGAAAGCAAAGTCAAAGAACAATGAGGGAGGGTGACCTGCCTCACTGCTGCTGCTCCCACCAGTCATCCTCAGCTGGAGCAATGCCTCGTGTGGTGCCAGACTGTGGTGTTGGAACAGCAATAGCTCTGCAGCCAGAGCAGACACCTGGGCCTTTAGACTGAGGTTTAGGTTTAACACTGCCTCCCTTGCTGAGCAATAATTTCCTATATCTGAAAATTAAAACAGAAGAAAGCTGATGCTGTTATTTTCAGCCTTGGTGCCTTTGACTTCTTTTTTCTATGACAAGTGTCATGTAAGGAGGGAGTGAAGCCACCAGCTGAGAGGTCCTAACTTAGTGCCCAAGGAGTGTCTTGTGAATTGAACTACATCTGTTTCATAGCAGGCACATGGGCTATTTCTGGGACCCCGGAGTATGTCAGTTCTTCGTCTTGGTGGCTTCTGCAGCCACTTTGCCATACCATACTGGGATGAAAGCTTGGCAGCAGCCAGCCCCTCTCTTCCTCTTGACCATTTTCCTGGTGAAAGGCAGAGATGCACCCAGCAGTGCCCCATGGCACTGCCCAGACAGATGCCATTTGGCATCAGCAGGGTACCACAGCACAAGGGATGTGTGTCCAGGCACACTGTGTATATTTGCACTTTTGTTTGGGATTCATCTGTCCTAACCTAATGGATTTGATAGTTAAATGTCTGTCCCTAAGCTGGCCACAACTGGTTGCTTGTGTGATCAGAAAAGAGAAAGAAGCACTTTGAAGGTGTGATTCATGCCATCTTAAAGCAGATGCCAAAAATATGGTCAAACTCTCTTCCAATTAATATAAAGGCAGTCATGGAGACAAATGCACACAGACATTTATTCTGTGGATATCTGAGGACAGCAGATACAAGTTTTAGTCCTGGTGACTCTGCAGCATGGCCCCCTTTGCTGAACACCTGGAGTTTAATGGGATGAAATTGATTTAAAGTCATTGTCCTGTTAAGCACAACAATTAATTTGAGACTCCAAATAACATAAAATTAATGTCAATTATTTACTTCCACATTGCACACAGACCGTGAAACAAAGGATGGAGCCTGGAGATTTCTGTAATTCACTGCAGGACATATTAACCAGACCCAGCTGGTTTTGACCTCTTTAACAAGTATCCCACCAAAACCAATTAGCAAATCAGGTTTCCTCCTCCCTCAGAGTGCTCAGTTCAGAAATCCCTCTTGCTCAGGTCTTCCCTTTGGGCAACATTGCTATCAGCATGGATATTAAGCATCAATCATATTTTTGCACATCTGCTATGCTGTGTAAAGGAATTTCTTGTCTTTAAATGCTTGTGAGAGGGAAGGGCTGAAAATCTCTCAATCTCTTTATTAAAAGCATTTTAAATTATGTTGCCAGTCGTCCTTCATGGAAGAGCCACTGAAATCCCTATGCACAGCAGTGTTTCTTCCAGTGACAAGTCTAAAAAGAGACTTTCTTCTATTTCCAATTTTGCAGGCACAAGCTCCTTATTTATAAATATAACCTTCAGTGTAAATTTAAGTCCAAGTAGCCTAGGAAAAGCTAGCATGTTCTTGAGTACTTTGCTGAAAATGTCATATAAATCATGGTGCAAGTACTGAGTTTTGTATAAGAGAATTGTGTTCCATGTCTGCCATGTCAGAGGGACTATTTTAGGAAAGGATCTTCTTAAAAGTCAGGACCTTTAATTTAATCAATACCTGAAGATCACTAAAGAGAAAATAATTGCTATGCAAGTGAATTATTTCTAGTGATACTATCAGGTTTGTCCCTTTAAATTGTACTTGCAAGAAAAAAATAGTTTGTCTCACTTGATGTTTAAGCTACATAATTGCTCAGATGGACATTTATTGGCTTGCCTGGTGTCTGATGGTCTCTGAACAGCTAAGTAAGAGAAAGGAAATGAACAGGCTGCAGAAGTTCTGATTGTGAAACAATTGCTCTTTGGAAGTGTTACCATGCCAAGTGAAAATACAAGAACTGAATGTAATTTGGCATTGCTAGAACTTGTTAGTGCTTTTTCTTCTCTTAGCAGTATCCTCATGTGACAGGATTTGGTTATGAGGAAACTCCTAGAGCAATGCTCTATCAGGTCCATAAGGACTTTCAAAGCCTGTTTAAAAAGAGGGAGGAGAGATGGCAAAGGGAATGGAGATCTACAGGAAGAACACAACAAAGCCTGGTGTAGATTTCCCAGTTCCCTTTAAAGCCAAGATGTAAATGCCAAAAGCTCCTCTGTGTCCTTAATTCTCAAACTAGAAAGTAAATGTACACAACCCTTTTTTCTACCCCAACTGTGCAGAAAAACCTTTCTATTGCTGAATTCTATTTATGTGTCTCAGTAGAAGATATAAAACAAGTTTTAAAAAGTATCCATTGCCAAGTACAATGGTATTTTCAGCAGAAATTTATCATTATATTTGTTAACTAGAGGCTGAAATAATAAATAATCACTAATGCTATCAGCTGATGGGTAGCATTTTTGTCAAACAGCAAAAGCTACTAACAAGCAGTACTACAGTTCCATAACAGGGGCTTTTATTCAAACAAAAAATCCCCACAGGTTTTAGGATTTTTTTTTCCTGACGATCTTCTGCTGAGCTTATCAAGCTGAGCAGTCATGGAATCAATCTCACTGAGGAGCTGCAATTTCTCCCCAATTCATGAAGCTTAAAATCACAGCTTTGGCAGCAGCCCTCCTACCCACCCACGGCTTTCATGGATCCAGATATAATGTAATTTTATTTTTATCCCGTATGGTTTTACATGGAAACTCAGAAATATATTTGCACCATCACATATTGTCTCTGAAAGCAGCAGGAAAGCAAATTCTGCATTTGCACATTCTGGGAGATCTTTCAAATTCTCCAGTCACCAGTGCCTTTTGGGGGGCAGGAGGAAGAAAAGAAGCAGCCTTTTCTTTGCAGGTAGATGACAAAGTGATTGGATCTACCTTCTACTCTGGTGTTGATTCCCTTATCTTGATGGACTATTTATACAGTTGTAAAACCACAGGACTGCTGAAATCCTGGTTATACCCCTGTTCTCTATACCCAAAGAAGCTCAAACATCCCATTTCCTTTTTAACAGATGTCAACCAAACATGTTTTTAATACCTCCAGTAATAATGAAGTGTCCCAGTGTTATTCCAATATTTCTGCTTCCAGAGCTGGCAGTTGTTTTCTTTGTCTGACCTGAACTTGTATTTGTTGCAGTATAGGTCTGTGGTTTCTCTCCCTTTCAGCTTAGACAAGAACAGTTCAGTCCATCTCTGCTGCAGCTTTTCGTGTACTGAAAAACCCACCCAATGTCACACCTCAGTGTTCACTCAGCTAGTGCAAGCAGCATTGGGATGCTGTTTTCTGGAGCTCTGATCATTTTCACTGCTCCCCCTCCAATTACTCCTCCTAAAGTGTGGCACCCAAACTGGACACAGCATTTCATACAAGGCCTCCCAATGCAGAGCAGAAGAGGAGAACTGGACACGACATGTGCTGTATTGCTATTTATACTCCCAGCCTTTCCAGTTTGTCTCCTATTTGCCAGGAACATTGAATTCTATTCCTGGACCAGCATGCCAGCATCCCCTCTCAAGTTTTTGCTTATCTGCAAATGTATTGAATGCAGTTGCTATGCTATCATTTAGGCTGTTCGTGAACACTGACCCAGACCACTGACACTCAACTGCTCTTTTTCAGTGTAGTGAAACATGTCATTTCATGGTGGGAAAACACAGAAAATATTATTTCCTTTTACAATGTCTGAGTATACATGTTTTGGTACTGTTGTTTGTAGTGGGACCACCTGCACAAAGCCTGCATTTTTTTTATTTCAAGAACTTTATCAAAGTTCATGCATATACACTTGAAATCTGGCTTTTGTTTCAGAGTGGTTTGAGATTTTTTTCCACACTTTGTTTCACTTTGCTTTTTCTCAGCACAGAATAAATATGATCAAAGGAAATAGTCACCAAGGTGAAAGAATGACTTGTTACAAGACACTTGAAAATTTCTTGTTAAAACTAATGTTTTCTTGGTAAATAAGTTCAAGGCTAGGAATAAGCAACCTATTCTACCAGGATACTATATGCAATAGCTGGGCAGGAGAGCAAATACTATAAAAAAGGAAAATACCTCAACGTTATTCTTCTGCTAACTATGAGGGAAGATTAATTCTCTAATAATTCAAATAACTGCTTGGGAAGAAACCTGCCATAACAAAATTATTTATAGGTCAAATAAATGTTTGAATAAATCTGGGTTAGAATTAAATGCAGGGATGGGGTTTAAATACAGTTGGAGCTTAAATGCAGAGCATTAACAAACATTTGTCCAAGAAATTTGATTGATCATCTCAATTCCTTATGCCATAGTTTTCTCTGACATAGTTAAATGTCAGATGGTTAAATGTCAGATGTCCCACAAAAAACAGTAAAGGAGGCTGTGATGAGTTCTTCTCTGAAGTGCTCTGAAGTGGGCTTTAAGCTGTTGAGACAGATACATAAAAATTAAGATAGGTTTTTTTACTGTGACCATGACTCATGATTGTTCCTGCAGTCATTTTTTTCAAGTATGTATCTAAAAATGTTATGAACAGAACCTCCTTCTCCTAACACAATGCACACCCATGCTGTCGGCTGACCTCACTCCCCAGACAAATCCTTGGTCCTGTACTTGTGTTATCATGCTCCTAAACTCTATTTTTTGGTATGAAACAGCATCCAGGTACAGCGTGAGGGGACAAGAGTGGTGACAGCAGACAGGCTGGGTGACACTGCTGCAGCCTGCCTGGCTCCCAGCCACAGCCCCAGCTCCTTCACCCACCCCTGCAACCCTCACACCACACACTGCCACAGCCTGGGGTTTGTGCTGGAAAACCACTGCTCCAGGGGACTGTGGCACAGCCCTCCCATCCCTTTTGAAGTCTGGAACTGAAGGAACACATGAAAAATAGTAATTAGGTCTAAAGGGGCATCACATGAGACCCGGTGGCCTGCCACACATGGATGTGGCCTGACTGCTTTAGGAAGGAGGAGGCCCGAGCATTGGATAAAAACTTTTCCAGGTGATAGATAGATAGACAGATTTGATTATCTAGAGAGGGGAAATCTCTCAGTCTATATGCAGAAACCCTGTCTTAGGCTTCACTTTTCTCTGAGATAGAATTTTAGAAATGTAGGGCATTATTTAAAGAATGCTGCCTTTGCCAGGAAAAACTTAGGTTCAGAGTGGGTGAGTAGGTTAGGTGGACTGGTGAAGACTTGCCTAGAGCACTGTCATGTTCTGGGTCCTTGGCTACAGGCAAAAGTGAGCTATTTGCACATTGCCCTGAAATGGGGGTGTTTGAGGTCTAAACACACTTCCAAATGAAGTCAGATTTGTCCTAGAGAAGATACAGCAACAGTTTTCAAATATGTAGAGGACTATTGTAAGTACTCATTTTTTATTGATATGTCTTGTCCGCACTTCTTTATTGATATGTGTTCTGTGAGAGCGGGAAAGCACAGATTAAAGAGCAGCAGGAAAACTTCAGGTTAGGAATGACAAATGACAGGAGAAATGGAGAAGCAGTTGGACAGAAGGTCAGAGGGAAAATGGGACCTCTAACTTCAGGTTGCTTGCTTAAGAACAAGTTGGATGAGACTCCCTAAGCAATTGGAGTGTGTAGATGATTCTGCCTTGGGAAGACCTGAGGTTGCATCCATGGCTCTACCAAGAGCCATGAGTGTTTTATGACTGTTGCTATGGGTGCATCACAAGTAGGATAGAGAAATGTGTATTACTGATTTAATGAGAGGCTGCTCAGAAACACAGCATTGCATAAAGCAAGGATAGCTCTGTAAAAGCAGGCAAAAGTTCCTTGGGGAGCTCCAATCTGTGAGTAGCTACCAAGTCTGGCAAAGATTCAGATGCTTTACACAGCCAGCATGTCAAAAAAGCAAGACAAGTTAAAGGTAAATGTCACATTCAGGTGCTGGAGCATGTTCATAGAAGAATGGGGAAGATGAAGAGATGGGGAAGGTTCTAGAGAACAAGTCTTATGAGGAGTGGCTGTGAGAACTGGGGTTCTTTACAGCAGGTTCTTTCGAGAAGGAAGAATACAAAAAAAAAATTAGTAAGAGTGCCTACGCTTATTATTACAAGAACAGTCTTCTTTTCTCTAACTATTTCTGTTACTATAACAAAGCAAATCATAATTAACTAGGGACCCAAAGATTCCTCACATTCTAGCTAAATCCTGCAATTTTTCTGTCCAAAAACCCTCACTAGATTTTCTTAACAAAACTGTTAAAACCTACATAGCAGTGAAGCTCCTGTCTCCAGTCTCCCCGGGAGCAGGCGCTTCCTGGGGCTGTGTGTGCAGTTGAACCTGCACTCACAAAGCCAGCAACAGAACTCACACTGACCCAGGTGTGCTCCCACCCTCGCTGTCCTTGATTGTGTGAGCACAAAGCCACACATTCCCCCCAACCATAGGAATTTTGTCCACAAAGTTGGGCACATGGGTGTTTTACAGAATTCTTTTAGTCTAACCCAACTACTTTAATTGATGTGTCAGAACCTTGATTGCTGTAATTGCTCTTCTCTCCAATGTTCACATTTACAAACTGTTCAGCCTTGGTGTGCTGTGTACTCACTAAAAGGAAAACCTTGTTTTCTTCTGGAGATGGTACTTCAGAAATGTAAGCACGCAGAAATGCAGAAATGTCTTTTGATGGCTTGAGTGTCTTGTTTGTGACTGTGTCTCCTCCATAAAGCTGTACCTGCTTTGTGTTTTTTCTGTGACCAGTCCTCAGGTTCTTTTAAGCCTTGCATTCACTGATCACTGTATTAGATCACTGCGTTAGATTTCATTTCTCCTCTCCTCTCCTCTCCTCTCCTCTCCTCTCCTCTCCTCTCCTCTCCTCTCCTCTCCTCTCCTCTCCTCTCCTCTCCTCTCCTCTCCTCTCCTCTCCTCTCCTCTCCTCTCCTCTCCTCTCCTCTCCTCTCCTCTCCTCTCCTCTCTTCTTTCCCTTTTTCCTTTTCCATTTTCCGTATTCCCAAGAATCTGCCCATGTTCTCTGCTGATCTGTAAGTCAGCAGCACCTCAAAGACACTGAGGTGCTGCAGCGTGTCCAGAGAAGGGCACTGGGGATGGAGGAGGGTCTGGAGCACAAATGCTCTGAGGAGTGCCTCAGGGAGCTGGGGCTGTTCAGCCTGGAGAAAAGGAGGTTCAGGGGGAGCCTCATCCTCTCTACAAGTACCTGAAAGGAAGCAGTAATGAGCTGGCTGTTGCTCTCCTCTCCCAAGAAACAAGCAATAGGACAAGAAGAAAGGGCCCCAAGTTGTGCCAGGGTTTAGGTTGGATATTAGGAAAAATATCCTCATGGAAAGGGTTGTCAATCACTGGAAGAGGCTGCTCAGGGAAGGGGTGGAGTCCCCATCACTGGAGGTGCTGAAAAGACACCTGTGCTGTAAATGTGGCACTTGGGGACACGGTTTAATCGTGGACTTGGCAGTCCTGGGTTAACACTTGGCCTTGAGAATCTTGAACATCTCCTCCAACCTAAATGATTCTGTCAATCAGTAAGTCAGTAAGAATAATTTGAAAAAACAATTCGCAGAAAAATACTTGGGATATAAGTATGCATTCAAATGTTACCTTTTCACATTTTAATTAGAACAAACAGAGAAATAATATTTGTAGCAGATATTCATCCTGCAATGAGCCCCAAAAGCTCTCTCTTTCAACACAGATTCCACAAACTGTCTTCTAGCTTAATCAATATTTAATATATTCTCACTGCAGGCAGAAGGGAGTGAACCCTTTGCAAGGGCTAATGCCAAGGCAGAGCAGTACCCAGCTTCCTTAAAAGAAATAAAGAAATTCAGCTTGCCTTGCTCTTCCTATGCTAAACACCCAGTGGTGTTTAGCATAAACAAAGAACTAGCATAATCACCATTATTAAAAAAAAAATAAAAATGGAACTACCTTTTCTAGTGCACCCTGGTTTTATTCTTCAGGGTACAATCACATTGCATGTGTGTGTGCACCTGCCTGCACATGCCACATAACTGGGGAGGGGGGAAGATAGCATGCAGAATAATGTAATTACTCATTCTTGAATAGAAGGATAATTACTGTCACAGAAACCCACATAACTTGCAGATCTTTTTGTTCTTTTTAAGATGATAAATACAGTATTTTCCATTTTCTAACAGGATGCATCCTCTCCTTCTGATTTCCCTTCCCCCCACTTAGGCTAAATTACATACATTGCAAATTAATAACAAGGGTTATCTGTTGCCATATAGGAAAATAAAAGCTTACCTGGATTTTTTTAAAAAATAAAAGTAATGCCATGTCTCTGGAGTCACAGTGGTTAGTCACTGATTGGGCTGTTACCTGAAACAAACTTCCTTTAAGAATGACTTTCAACATCCAGAAGAGGATGGGGAAAAAGAGGTAGGAGCAGAAAAATACACAGGGTCCGACCACAGGCTGACTTTTAAAATTCACAGTGAATCTCACATTTAAAAGCAATGATAGCCTATGTGAGCCTTGCTGTCAGTCACTCCCAGAGCATAATCTGGGGGCAGGTGGGAGGCAAAGCAGTGCAAAAAGACACATGAGCAGCCAGGAGCTCACAGCTTCTGACAGCTGGCCAGGTGCCCTCTTTCCCTCCTCCTTCCATCCAGAGAGGCCTTTGGAAATGGAGAGAAATGCCACTGTGTGAGTAACCATCTGTTTGGATATAGTCTCCTAAATAGCTTTATTTAAAGATATCTTTTAAGACCCGTTGCCAAACCATAGGCAAGGAGAGTACTTTTTTAAGTATAAACCTAAATGTACTGCCTGACTTTAGGATATTAGGGCAACAGAAGCAGAGCAGGTACTGGGAACTGCTTTAATGGGACTTTTTAACAGCTGCTGACAGAACAAGCCTGCTCTTCTTTAATGACAGTGATGTTGAGGAAAAATTTCAAAGACTCCATGGGAGCCTGGAGCTCACAAACATCTTTATGTCTCTGTGAACAACAGCAGCTTAGGCAACATCTGTTCTCACATCTTCTGGAAAACAGGATTGAGATTATTCCTGAACTGCAAATCCCCACTAAGGTTAGGCTTATACTGCATTTAGCTTAAAACTGACTGGGTTTTGATGCCTGTATAACTATGACATCATACCACTTAATGTAACCGATTCCAATGTGTTTACTGGGATTTTTCTCCCACCTGTGACCTCAGAATCATAGAATTATTTATGTTAGGAAAGACATCTAAGGTCAAGTCCAACTGCTAACCAAGAACTGCCAAGTCCACAATTGAACCATGTCCCCAAGTGCCACATTTACACATCTTCTCAGCGTGATGGTAACTCCAGTGATGGTAACTCCACCACTTCCCCACTGCTGTGGTTTGATACTGTCCCAGTGCCAGGCACCCAGAGAGCTGCTCACTCACCCTGCCCTGCCACACCTGTCAAGGAGAGAAAAATACAACAAAGGATTCATGAGTTGAGATGAGGACTGGGAGAAAACACTCCAAGGGCAAAAGAGACTCAAAGTTGCAAAGTGAATTTATTACTAACAGAATCAGAGGAGGCTAATGAGAAGTAAAATAAGCCCTTTAAATAATATTTCCTCCCAGCCCCTCCCTCCTTCCCACTGACAGCACAGGGAGACAGGGCATGGGGGCTTTGGTGAGTTCATCACTGAGATTTTCTTCTGCAGCTCTGGGAGAGGGGAGTCCTTCCCCTGTGACACCGTGGGGTCCCTCCCACAGGAGGCAGCTCTCCGTGAACTGCCCCAGCCTGGGTCCCCTCTCTCGAGCCGCAGCCAAACCACACCTGCTGCAGTGTGAGCTCCCCCCACGGGCACACAGTCCCAAAAAACTGCTGTGGCGTGCGTGTCTCTTCCATGGGGGGCACTCCTTCAAGGACAGGCTGCTCCAGCCTGGAAGCAAAGGTCCCCTCTCTCCACCAGGACTCCCACTGGGTCACAGCCTCCTGCAGGTATCCACCTGCACCTACATGGGCACCTCCCCCATGGCCTGCAGGTGGATCTCTGCATCCCCCATGGATCCCCCACAGGCTGTGGGTGGATCTCTGCATCCCCCATGGATCCCCCACAGGCTGTGGGTGGATCTCTGCATCCCCCATGGATCCCCACAGGCTGCAGGGGCACAGCTGCTTCACCATGGTCTCGCCACGTCCTGCAGAGGAATCTTGGCTCCAGCAGCTGGAGCAGCTCCTCCTCTCCTTCTCCACTGACCTTGGTGCCACCATGTTGTTTTCCCTCACATGTCCTCCTCACTTCCTCCTCTCCTTTGACCAGAGGCATTACCAACCTCTCTCATCGGCCCAGTTTTGGCCAGCAGCATGTCCATCTTCAGAGTCATCAGAGATTGGCTCTGCTGAACATGATGGAAGCTTCCAGCAGCTTCTCATAGGAGCCACCTCTGTGGACACCCCCCTACCAAACCACAGGCCATGCAAAACCAGTACACTTTGGCAGCCTGTTTCAGTGCTTGATCAACCTTTCAGTGAAAATGATTTTCCTAATATCCAGTATATTCCTCCACTGGAGCAACATGGGGCTATTTCCTTTTGTCCTATTGCTTGTTTCTTGAGACAAGGGACTAGCACCCAGCTCACTACTGCTTCCTTCCAGGTAGTTGTAAAGAGCAATAAGACCTTCCCTGAGCCTCATTTTCTTCAGGCTAGAACCCAAACAAAGGGTTCTAGGCTGGAGAAAGCTAAGCAACCCAAACTCCCTCAGCTGCTCCTTGCAGAATTTGTTCTCCAGACCCTCCACCATCTCCATTACTCTCCTCTGGACATCTCAATTCCACCACCTCAATGTCCTTCTGAGAGTGAGGGCCCAAAACTGAACAGAGGATTTGGGATGTTGCCTCAGCAGCGCCAGATGATTGCTGCCTTCATCCTGCTGGGCACACTGTTGCTGCGCTTCATGCTGCCCCCATTTCACTGTCAGTAGTAATCTGCTATGTCTGAATATGCCTTCTTAAGCTTCTGAGCATTAAACCTAAAAACCTTCAGCTTGGGAAATTCTCTCTGTTTTAATTTTTTAGATAAATCTGGTAAATAAATCAACTTGTGTGGTGCTATCCCAAATCCCCTCACCTGAAATGGAAGACAATTAATCCAAGACAGATTACTTTACCAGTTCCAGGAACTCATACCTTGCTATGAAAGTAATAATAAATAACCAAGAACAGCCTACTCCACACTCCCCTAGAAATAGCATGCTAGCTGCCTGCTCTAGGCTCCAATTGAAATTCTGTCTGTTTGCAATAGCATCCTTAGCAACCAAAAAATCACAGAAGACAATTCCTTTAAGTGAGGTGTATCCAAGCAGCCAACATTTAAAATGCAAGCTTTTCTTGTGGGCCTGAAAAGCTAATTTCTCTACAAAACTCTTGAATTTATTTAAAAGTTTTATCCAAGATATCTTTCTTACTCACAGATTTAGCATATCAATGTTCCTAGGAAGTCATAATCATTGCTTTCATTCTATAGATTTCCTTGCCCTCTAACAACTCAGATTGTGTGTTGTCTCAGCCATTTCCTTCAAGTCAGCTCTGACAGCTGAGTCAGACCAGAAGAATGGTTGAATTAAAAAGCCTGACAATCCTCTACCCCTTATTCAGCCAATAACCTCATTTGTTCATTGATTGGAAATTAAAGATGATAGAAGTGCTTTTATTATTTTTGTTGGTGATGATCACAACTCTACTATTTTGTGCAAACCTCTCTGTTACTCACTTAGGGCCAAATTACTGTGGAGACAGAACAGGAAAGCCCATAATAAAATACAGTAAAAATGTCAGAGAGGAATCAGTTTCAGCCAGGCACGTGTATCTTACTGGTGCTCACAGCCCAGCCGAAGGTTCAAGCCTTTAAGTCCCAGTGCTGTTCCTTTTTGCAGCAACATGCAGTAGGATGTTTGCAGCAAGTCGCTTCTCCAG
Organism: Ammospiza nelsoni; assembly: GCF_027579445.1. Classification (NCBI taxonomy): domain Eukaryota; kingdom Metazoa; phylum Chordata; class Aves; order Passeriformes; family Passerellidae; genus Ammospiza; species Ammospiza nelsoni. The sequence goes on along the minus strand of NC_080634.1, from coordinate 94,237,207 downwards.
CAGTGGGAATACAGCAGCCTCTTCCCTGGCTGCAGAGAAGGACTGTACTGCCTGGGGTGAAAATGGATAAGTCAGACCCCACTCTGCAAAAAGTGGAGCTAAGGCTTGTGTTAGCCTCATTGTGTGTTCTGCTGATAGCTGAAATGTTCTCTGCAGTTCAAAATTCATATTTTTGCTCTCCTAATTATCCCTTAGCTTAGCTTCTGATATTGGAAAATTATCCTCTAATTCTCTTCCTTTAATCAGATGGTTTATATTTTTAAAAATTCTTGATTATACTCATTTTCATATCCCCACTTAAACATAGTTAGCATTTGCTGACCTCTATCCCATGTTAAAAGAGCGACGAATTGACTGCAGTCTCTCCAGCTGTTCACTAAATATTTTCCACATTTCTAGAGTGGATTATTCATTCAATATGGGATTTAAACTTCAGTATTTGAAAGATTCCTTTTTTAAAATGTTCTTCACACTTATCCATCCAGGCTTTTGACACTTAAAATGATGTAATTGCAAGATCTGAGGTGCTTCTAAATAAAAAGTCATTTCACAAACACTTATTTTCTGATGGTGGGACATGGAGCAGGCTGTGTTCATACACATTGCTCTACAAATTTGAATGACTCCTGAACTATATCTCAGAACATCTCTCTTCACCTCATGTCTTCTCCTCTTGTGAAAGACGAGGAATTAAATGCCTTCATCCAACCTTTGGGGGAGTATATCTTTGAATATCTAAAAGGTTTTGTTTCCACTTGCTCTGAATGTTTACAGCAACATTCTGACCTTTGGTAATGCCCATTGCTCCGGAACCATGTCCACACCTTTGATGATTTTTTTTATCAGTCTTCTCTGAGAAGTGCTGTCCTTAGTTATGGGGTACATTAATTTCATTAAGGACTCAATTCAGAACTTTAAAATATCTGGAGAAATTATTGACAAGTTTGTTTTAAAAAGAGCCAAAGAGCAAAAAATTCTAGTATTACATATGGCTTATTATTTTTCCAAGCAAAAAGCTTTCTTCTAATTTTCCACAGAATTATTTTTTTACCTGAGCAATCAGTGTTAAAAACATGTATTTGAGGCTTCAAAACCAAAATCTGTTTATCTGGGTTCACATAGCCCTTCTTTACATCCTTTTTTTGGATAGTAAAGCCATTAATGGAATATTGATATAAAGGAAAAAAAGTCAAGGACTAAGAAGAGAAAAAAATCCTTGTGTTGATCACTAGCTCACTCTCAGACAGACAAATTCTTTCCTTCCTTTGAGGAGGACAGCAGTATATGAAAAAAAACTGCCTAAACACTGAGGACATTTCTTTGGAATGCTGAAAAAAAGTGGCAGCAAAATCAAAAGACAAATTGCCCACAGGCACCCCGAGTGTACTAATGGCTGTCTGAGAGCCCAGAGCAGCTCCTCAGACACTGCTTGCTACTCTTTCCTGGGGTAACCAGCATGCAAGTATGACAGAGGGGAAAAAAGCATTTTTGACTAAATACCAGGTGCTCACTGGAACAAGCCCCAGTTGCAGGACAGGGGCAAAATAGCAGCCGTAGGGTGGAGGCAAAACTGGCCAGAAAGCTGTGCCAGGAAATTAGTTATCAGTGTCAACCATCAAAATAAAAGGATGTCTAGAGAAGGATTTCCCAGGAGTCTGTTCTCTGTCTGGCTCTATTCAATATTTTCATTAATTTGGATGGTGGAATAGAGATTGTATATTTACATCTGACTCTAACCTAGTAGGAGATGGAAGTGATTTGGAGGTCAGGGATCAGACTCTGAATAAACTTCAAGAACTGCCTGAAAAAAACAGATGAAAAGTTCCACATTAATTTCTGTATTTCAGCTGCTTAAATACAGACTGGGAAATGATTGACTGTTTAAGAGCTTTGCAGGATCTGGAGTTGTCACAAGCTGAATGTCAGCCAATGACATCATGTGGCAGCAAAAAAAAATCCCAACGTGCTGGAATGTGTAAACAGGAGGATCATCAGTAAGACACACAGAGCAATCCTTCTGCTTCACTTGGGGCTGATAAAGCCTCAGCTAAAGCACTGAGTCCACTGAGGGACTGATTTGCACTCAAGTTGATATGAAGCATGAGCCCTAATCAGGACATACCAAAAGAGCAGTTGGAGGAAACAGAATGGCCAGAAAAGGAAGACTGAAGGAACTGATCAACAATCTTCAAAAATGTAAAGACCAGGGCAATAAGGAGGGCAACAAACAATTGAAACTCTCTCTTCAATATAAAAGGTGTATACATCTTAAAGCAACTTTTACAGACCACTTATCTGTCTTGTAGTTACTGTGGCTCACAAATAGCAAAAGTTTCTAAAAAGTTACTGATATATTACTTTTGTATATAAAAATCTGTGCTCTTTATTTCAGGAAAAAAAACCTTGAAAAGTAGGCATCGTTTGTAGGACATTGATCACTGCATCTTCTAGTTATTTCATTTTAGATTTGCTTCCTTTATTCTTCCTCACTGACATCTACCACATTAACCTCTTTCATCACATTACTTTTATCCTTGCATGCCACACACTGTCCTTCCTCCTCCAATCCCTGAAAGCCCTGTTAATATATGAACAAATTTCTGTCGGTTTTCCATTGCTGTGGACCCAGGCATCATTCTCAAATGATTTGACTTCAGTGTCTGGTATGCTCATCAGCCATGAAATATCATTTCCTTCACCATAAGGAAAGAGAGAGAGGACATCTCCCTTTCCTCGAACCCAATTTATTCAACTGGACTCACCACAACATGGTCCTCTCCTGAACACCTGACTACATTGCTGTGTTTGAATGCTTTTATGTTCCTTTGGCATGATGAGTGACAGCATTTTTTCCTTCAGCACACTTGCAGGACCCAGAGCACATTAATCATTCACAGCAGTACAGTCCTGCCATCCTGCTGAGAGCTTCCTTCAGGCCAGGAATTGCAGTACAGCCCCCTGTCCAAGCACCTAAGCTTCTGCTACATGGTCATTTCCCCAACTTTATTTCATGAACACTGCAATAAATAACTCCCATATGGGGGAGATTATAAAATAGTGGAAATAAGTAGCATTCATGTTGCACTGGAACTACCTTTCTGTTTGAGGTGGTGAGAGAGATGCACTGAGGATGAAAAATAAAAATAAAATACCTCCTATGTCCTGCCATAGGTTATCATTTCCCCAGGCATGCTATTGGGTATAGCTCCATCAGGATTGCAACACATTTACTGTGAAGGTACAGAAATAAAATTTTAAAATTAAGTCAGTGTAAAATGAGACTGAAATAATTTTTAAGAAAGCTACTTTTTTTAAACTTTATTTGCATAGAAGACACTAAATTTAGTGTTCTATGACTACAATTCTGTCTTCAAAACTTGCACATTATCTAAGTAATAAATACAAAAACCTCATAAAAAGTGAAGCATTGTTGTTCATTAAGACACCATCCATTTTGTAAAAGTTCAAAATTCAGCTTCATTTTACATTTCTGTACCTTCATATTTATACTTCAAACAGTATCTTTTAACAGTATAAAACATACTGTTTTATACTTAATAGGTAATTTTTCACTTTATACTTTTAAAAATTGTTCGTTACATTTTAACATGGCAGCATAATAAACATATCTTACAGAAAGTTCATCTCACTGGTTCAAATGGAGTGCCATTGTCTGCAAGGTCTCATTTCAAAATTATTGTGCTTTTATCCTTTTTGTCATGCCACAGGTTGTGAAGTCCAAAATATTTACCATTCTGATTGTCAGACTTTCCTTCACAGAGATATCTGAGTGAAGACAAAATAGACAACTTGTTTTGTTGAATCAATAGAGGCATATTATCACAGCAAGATTATAATTCAGGTGTACAATACCTGCATTTTACAGCGCACAAAACTGCAACTGCCATGTGCTGTGTGTCACAGTAGGTAACTAATATCAACAAAGTACCACCAGTCTATGTTCAAATACTGTTGTGTGGGCCTAACTTCCATCCACAAAAGCAAGGCAATTCAAAGTTAAGGGAAAAACTCTATCCATAATCCACTGTCTTCAGGAATTGCAATGTGAATGCAGCTGAATTCTCATCTCAGGCCTTTGCAGCTCCATGTTGCCACACAAACAGTGAGAGAAGGCAAACCTACTGTTGCACTTACATGCAGATTCTTATCAATTGCTTTATAACTGGTAAGGATACCATCTACTAGCATTTGTATTCGCTTGAGGCCAAAACCCGAGGCTTTGGAGACAGACTATGATCATCACATAAGGTGTTTGGGATGAATGAGTTTAGGTAAGTATTTCTCTTTGCTGGCTGGGGCATACTGGAGTTTTGGGTTTGCATGGCCAGGTTTTCATTACAGGTTGGCTGCTGAGAGAAGCTGCCAGAAGCCTCCTTCATGTCCAGCAGAGCCAATGCCAGCCAGCTCTGTGAAGGATGTGCTGCTGGTCAAGGCTGAGCCCATCAGAGATGGTGGTAACACCTCTGTGGTAACATATTTGAGAAGAAGAAAAATAAAAAAGTAATTGGGCACTTGCAATTGTGCTCAGAGAAGAGCAGAGTGAGAATACATGAGAAGAACATCCCTGCAGACACCAAGGCACAGAAGGAAGGGCAGGAGGTGCTCTAGGGGCTGGAGCTGAGATCCCCTGCAGCCTGTGGTGCAGCCCATGGCAAGATAGCTCTGTCCCTGCAGCCCCTGGAACCCCAGAGACCCACCTGCAGCCCATGGAGAAGCCCCATGCCAGAGCTGGGTGCCTGGGAGGAGGCTGTGAGCCCATGGGATGCCCAGGCTGAAGCAGGCTCCTGGCAGGGACCTGCAGATCCATAGGAGAAGCCCATGCTGGAGCAGATTTCCTTGTAGGATTGGTGACACTGTGGGGGACCCACGCTGGAGCAGGCTGTGCCTCAAGGACTGCACCCCGTGGAAGGGTGACCCACACTGCATCAGTTTGTGAAGAACCATTGCCTGTGGGATGGATTCATGTTGGGGAAGCTCATGGAGAGCTGTCTCCCACGGGAGGGACCTCATGCTGGAGCAGTGGAATGACTCCTCTCCCTGAGCAACATCAGGAACAACTCGTGATGGACTGACTGTAACCTTCTCTTCCCTGTCTGCCTACCCTTCTGTGGGGGAGGAGTAGAGCTGGAAGGAGGGAAGGGTGAGGAAAGATGTTTTTAAGATTTAAATTGCTTCTCTTTATCCTGCTGTGATTTTGTTAGTAGCAAATTCAGTACTTTTCCCCAGTCTGAGTCTGTTTTGCCCGTGTCAGCATTTGGTGAGTGATCCCTCCTGGCCCTTTTCCTTCATTGTATTTTCTCTCCCCCATACAGTTGTAGAGGGAAGGGATAGAGGAACTTTAATGAGTGTCTGGCATCCAGCCAGAGTCAACCAATACACAGAGGTAGGAAAACACCTGTTTTGTGAGCTTCTTGTGGCAACAGGAGCAGACAGTCTTTCATTGATTTCTGCATCTTTTTGAGCTGCCATTATCAGGAGACCTGAAAAAGATGGAATATAAGTCCATGTTGAAACCAAAATAAACTGGCATCAGTGGTTTTCAGTATCAAGAGCCTTTCTCTTCAGCCTGTGATTTTAAGCAAACAAGAACACAATGTAGGAAGAAAAATGGTCTATTTCCAGCTGATGATACAGAGGGAAGTATAACTAATGCCATCATACCTGAGTTAAGAAATTTGTTATTATAATAAAGATCAGATTTCAGGCTTGGAAACAAAGGTTGTTTGTGAAAACTGACCCATCATGACTATGTGTTAGTCCTACTGCCAACATTTTTTGCCCCTGATGGATGCATCTGCTACCAGGGCCTTGCATGTCCCATTGCTCAAAGTCTTATTTCAGGAAATCAAATTCTGCTCCAGGCTGCCCCACTTCTTAAGAATCTTAATTGTTTGCAGCTCTCTTTGTAGTACTGTTAGGACTAGGATTTTGCAGCTTGTCCAGAAATTTTGGAGTTAGCAGAAAGGAGAAACTCTGTGTTTTTCACAGGGTGTAGCTGTGCAATGGAAACATGGGATGAGAGCACCCTGGAAAGAGCATCCTCCTCGCCAGGGGCATCTTTCTACTTGCACTATTTAACTACTTTTTTTTTTTCAGTGCAGGTTTCAATTATATCAAACCTCTGATTAACTAGTGGCAGAATGTGAACCAGTAGGGATAATCTGTATCTGCACAATCTGCCATAATGAAGAACTTCATAAGCACCAATATAGCAATCTCAAGCATTAGGACACCTTAAATTTTTGACTCAAAAGAGGCCTGGCACTACAGTTTCACACTTTCTCATAAACTTCTCCTTCAAGCAGCCTAGCTATTGCTGGAAAAAACAAAGCCATGATGGGAGCTGGGAGATGACAAGATAATACTGCAGAACAAATTAAAACAGAGCTAGAACTCTGTACTGCAGAGGTATTCATCCTTTTTATTGCCTCGAAGAACAAGCCTATTCTTCTAACAGATTAGTAAACAGTACATTCATCTTTCAGAGACCTTCAGTGCGTCTGCAAGGCTCGTGATGTAGAATAATGTAGGTAAAAGGAAATACACGGAAATTTTAGTAAAAACAGATACTGAAGTATTGTAGTTGCTTACTTTGTCTCTGCTCTGAGGAAGATCAGAGAAGAGTCTTTTGTGTCACTTCTATTTTGAACCTATTTTGTTGCCGAATATGGGAAAAGATTAGTTTGCTGCTCATTGTGCCATTGGTTTTGTGATTCGATGAAAACCCCCTAAAAGTCTGCATGCAAAACCAATGAGGTAGAACATGTTTGACAAGCTTAGTTCCAACTTGACCAATGTAGCAGGAAAAGACTTTAAAATCATTGCCTCTCTTCAGTAACAATAGTACATACAAGTGTTTACAAGAGGATTAAAGGCTGCTTTAGCAATTTGTATTAAAGATTCCTGTATCAGACAAGTTTTATCACAAAAACTGTTGGAGCGCTATGCAGCTGATCAGATGCAAACAGAAGCAAGTTATGCTACTGACTTTATTTTACCTGCTTTAAAAGGATGCTCGATGTATCTGCAAATACACACCATGTGTACAATGAGCCATACCTATTGACAGCCTGCCCAATTACAACAACAGCAAAAAAAGCTCCACAAGAAACGACCCCTAGCACCTGGTAATTAAAATTGCTAATCACCAGCAATTATCTGGCACAGCTTTATAGCCAGGCAAAACAGTCTGACCCTTTGCCCATGGAAAGAAGAATGTTTGCTGTCTATTGATAAGTGCTTAGGCAAAGCTGTGTTCGGCTCACATCCATTAAGTGGCGCCTAATAGGAAGTCAACAAAGGAGCTCTGACATCTGTAGTGGGCACTTCTGGCAGGCCAGGTTTGGGAGCACAGGTGTCCAATGGGCTCCTGCCAAGGACCAGGGTACGGGACATGGGGAGTTTTTCTTGAAAAGAAAACTTGAGCCGACAATGTTTCCCAATTGGCTCCTCCACAACCAAAGACTAAATGCAGTATGTTTCCAGGACAAAGATTAAAATAATTACTCTTGTCAGGAGTGGTGGCTTGTTTTCAAACTGTCTGCATGCATTCAAACACAAAGAGGTAAGAAGTCCAGGAGGCTCAGTAATTTAGGTAAAGATAGTTCTTTGGTCTATTTCTCTTCTTATTAAGTATTGAGTTAAATATATATAAAAAATGTCTCTCTAGTGTGCTCTTTAAGTCTGATAAAGAGTTTGAGATAATAAGGTTTTGGTTTTTTTTTTCATATGACACTATTATGCTCAAAGCTATAAAATACCCTTCCATTGTTATAGCTCCAGGAAGATGTTGCTAGAGATAATTTGAACTAAAATAAACAGTGCCATTAAAGCTTCTGATCTCACCAATCACTCTTCTAAGGTACTAGATAAAAAGATCAGCTTTGGTTTTAGTTGGGTTTTTTGTTTTTGAGAGAGAGAGAAAGAAAGAGAGAGATAGAAACCCTGGCAAAAATATTGCAAGCTACTCATAATGAAACAACCTAAAAAACCTGAAGGACAAAGCATCCCTTAATCACTTTGGAATGCAAATTTCTCCAAGAACAGGCATCAGTAGAGATTTGGTTCTGGCTGCTGAAATCCAGAACCAAACCTCTGTACCCTCATTCCTTGGTGAGGCTTTGGGGGAATCTTGGCAAGTTGGAGTTTCAGTGCAAAAGGAAATTCACAGACACAAGCAATTTGGGGGTATTCTGGCTTGTGCATTCCATGACTTTTCCTGCACAAAATGTCAGAGCCCCTCCCTGTACATCTTTATATTGTGATATGTGAAATCTGAAATATTTCATAAATGTGAAGCAACATTGATGGCATCATATTTGGCAGTATCTCCTAATCCCAAATAATTAAGTAATTAAAAGTGTTCTCTCCCTTCATAATTCTTTCTTAAGTCCCCTCTCAAGTTGCTTCAGGTTGCTGGGTTTGAAAACAACTTAATTTTCTCATTACCATGACATGAATAATGCAGCCACAACTTGCATCTTTGCAGTTGTTTTCTTTGGCAAAGTCTGCATCCTGGCTAGATACCTCTTGTCTGCAAAGGGTATCTCACAGAACACGGTGTTGCTCCTCTTTAGCCCATACACAGAAGTCACTTTGCTGGAGAAGAAGTAATGTTTCAATGGGCTCATACATCTCGCTCCAACACAGACTTAAAATGCAGGTAGAGTCTGCATCCCAGCCTAGCAGCCTGGAATCACTTTTTAGCTCTCCAATTCAGCTCTAGCCCAGGAGTTCTCAAAGGGTCTGCACTCTTTACAAAAGCCAGTTGGAATAATCTAAATAAAATTTCAGATAAAATCAAAAATAAATAAAAAATCACCAGGCTACTTCTATATGTATTCCATATAGATTTCTGCCTTTGTAGAAAGTAAAATTTTCCACTTTAATTTTGGCACATGCATAGAATATTTTCCATTAGATTCCAATTCTTGATCATTGGTATTACCATGAGATTGTTCTCTCCTGCAGTTTGTAAGCTCCCACCAGTGTGAAAGAGCAGGATTTCTCTTTGACAAATCTTTTGTGAAGTCAGAAATGAATGAAGTCACTGGAGATACACCTACTTACAAGCTTGGGTTGTAAAGTGCAAAGCAAGATGAAATGATAGATCATAAATTCTGGCATTGCTTGACATTCAGATTCTCCTGCCTGCAAGTCTAATTCAGTAATGATCCACAGCAGAAGAGCCTGCTACCAGATTTGTGCAGAATATCTATCACAGAGTAAATTACACTGCATGATTCTTCTATGGGTAAGCTGACATGATGAAAAATATGAGGGAGAAGAGGAGGAGTGGATTTTCTGATGCTCTTTGGCATTTGGAGTCCATGAAATATGAGTGGATTTCAGAATGTTCTATTCAAATTGGGACATCATGGTCACCCAGGCTATGAAAACATATTTGTCTGCCAGCATTTATGCTGTACAGTGATTTTTAATACCGTTGTCCAAAACACAATGTAATGGAATGGCCTGTGGGGATAGATATTTAGTTGATTTTTGTTCCATTTTTGAGAGACTGAGTTTTTAGGGGTCGTAGTACCATAAGCAAAGGACTACAGGAAATTAATCCTATCTTTAAAAACTGTGTGCTCAAAAAACCCTAGATGATGGAGGTGAGGAGCTAATATGCAGCTTGTGTTACCAATCATTTCATTTTCATTCCATGTATAACATGCTTAGCCCAGAATTGATGCACAAAGTTCACCAAATCACTGTTTCTCAATGGTTTTCTCCTTTCTCTGTGTGTAATTCCAAAACAAAACCAACTTACCCACTTCTGTTTCAGGTAAAAGCCTATCTGTACCCCACAGGTCAATGAACCCATTCTGGGCTTCCTTGGAAGAGAAACTCAGAGTCAAGAGTTTTCCACTGAAAGTGTCTTGCTAGAAACTGCTGAACAATTAAACCTGGGGAATCCCTCTTCAAGTGCCTGTTGACCTCTTCTGTCTTGGGGAGGAAGAAGAAAGGAAGGAGGTAGATTTCAAACCATTTAACTGCTGCACTCCACACAACAGTACTGTTGAGCTGTGCTAGTGTAGACACAGCCCTGGGAAGTGCCTTGTCCCAGGATGGCATATCTCAGCTGGAATATCTTCTAGTGGTTTCCCTGTCAGCCCCAAGGATACACCCCGCAAGAGGAAATACTCCACTCCAGAAATTGGTACGGCAATGCCTGTCTCACCACACCTCAATCACAATTCACATAGAGTAAGAAACACTTCTGTACTGCCAGCACTTTGTGGAAAGACAGGCAAATGCTCACCAAGACACCAAATCTCTCTTCCCCCAGGATATACATGCTCCTGCAGATTCCTTCTTCACCACCAACTCTGTCTTGCTCAGATTAAAACTTCGTGAGTTGGTTCATACCTTCATCTTAAGCTTGGTCAGGCTTTTGATGGGCAACAATGATGTTCCTCCTGGACTGGACAAACAACTGCTAAGCAGGACCATGTTGCCATGGTGGCTCAAACTGTTTCAACATCTCCCCTACCAGAAGTAGGACACATGGAATCAAAATAAAGAGAAAGGTGAAGAAACATACCTGGGATGATGATTTGTCCTGCTACATCTTGGTTTCCTCATTGACTATCAAATATTATGCCTTTTTCTCAGCCACTGCCCTGGCAATACCCTACAATTCCCATGGCACAATTATAGAATTTTCTTAAAAACACGTATCTTTACCTTTCTCACATACATTTGACTGACTGGAAACCATGGGGGTTTGTTACCAGCTCAGTTATCTCATGCTTTAGCTGCTTGTGGTTACTGAACACGTTGTGCAACTCATTCTATTTGACGTGCTCCAGAATCTTCCTTTGACTTGCTCCTGTGTCCTTTTTTTTTACCTTTGCTATTTGAAGAGACAGAGAGAGAGTGAATGAGGAGCCCCCTTGTTACCTAGTGCACAGAGTGGCTCCCACCAGACTGAAGCAGACATGGTTGATCCATTCATGCGGTAGGAGACAAACACCAAGGTGATTTGGTGGCCCAAATTAAACAGTCAATCAACATCAAAAGATTCAGTAGAGCTGGAATTATGCGGACCTGGGTTTGGCCAGGCATCTGACACAGCTTCTGCAAGTCAAACACCCCTTGCCAGCCACAGCAGGGACAGAAGGGGGATCTCTTCTAGCACCTGTACCTCCCCATCCTTGGAAACGTCTCCAGAGCATAAAAAGGTGGCTGAGCCAGTCAGGTCACAAGGACAACGTTTCTGTGGAGGACAGCAATCCCCATAGCTGCTACCTCTCAAGAAGACCATCTCTGTGAAGAAGGGTTTGTTAGACAGATGTCAGGATGAGACAGCCCCTAGTACACAGGGACCTCATATCTTTCTGTGCCTGTTTGCCAAAATCTTCTAGCTCTCAGGGTTTCAAATCTCTATGGCTTCTTCCTAGTCCATGAGGAAATGGAACAAGACCCTAACAGAAGATGGAGGTTAACCAGAGATGGTAAAAAGTGTAGATGTTGGACTGATCTGTTTCTCCAGCTCTCTAAATCTAAAGGCAAACCAAACTAGACTTTTCAGACCAGTAGTACAAATACAAAAATCTATCACCAGTGCCCCAGGCTCAGCTGCAACATTTTCCTGGCATTCTGTCAGAAGGTGGAAAAGGACTCCACTGAAGAAGTTTAGCACCTTATTTCTGTTCAATGCAAAATAAATCCCTGGCCAATAAACTAGTTTTCAAGCTGAATACACTCCATTTCAGAGTTTTAGGACAGGGAGATCCTATGTCAGTGAATCATGATGCAAAAAAAAATTCTTCAGAGAGCTTAAATGCAACATTGTAATTGAGACATGGAGACTTTGCTGAGGAATGTTGTGAAGGAAACAGCTCCAGTAAACAGTGAAAAAGACTGCAGAATGTGATAAAAAAAATACAAGTGTTGAAATCAGTTAAAAATAAGAATAAATTAAAAATAGGATGTGGAATGGGAAAGACAGCCAAGAAAAAATGTTAATAAAAGGTATTGGATGAAAGCCCAGAATAGAAGTACAACAAATACAAACAACAAGCAAATGTACACATAACAGGGTGAAAATTAGTTCTGTCTTCCCCTTCCATGCAGAACTGAGCAAATAGAGCTACAGGCAATTTTGAAGAATGGCAGCTCTGAAGCATCCAAAGTATAAACATTTCTGTCAGGTCAGCAGCCAGAGAGAGAGCCTGAATTGAACCTGTGAAGTACCCAGAAGGGAGGTGATGCACAAAATGGTACAGTTCAAATACTCCATGCACATCTTTTGATGACCTCTCAACATGGTAGTGTAATGAAAGTCTCAGAACTAGTTCTCTATCTTACTTGTTATGAAAATGCCCCCTCCCTAAAAAGTTTTGTAAACCATAAAAGGGCCTTTACCCAAGATCAGCAAAAGAGTATGAAAACAATTTTCAGATCATCTTTTTATTTCATGGAAACAAATAGTTAACAGTTACTAGTTATACAATGAAATCTCTTCTTTTCTGTCCACTAAATATTTGTGCTACTTCAGATTCATTTGAAAATGTCAAACAATTAACCGTGAATATTGTTGTTTATGCTTACCCTAAATAATTTGTGACATCTTTAATGAATTCATATCCAATAGTCAGAGTTGGAATTGTGAGTTTTAGTTTGAGCTTGGTCATAATATTATATTTTCAGGAAATATATATGTTTCCTGGCTTGATGAGAACCACTTCTGCAACTGAGAGAGATTTAACAAGCTTCTGTAGATAGGCTGTATTTATATAGGATTGAAAGATTTACATAATTGCAATCTTTCTTTTCCCAGCCTAAGCATGGCTTTTGCTAGTCAAGAGATGTGTTTAAGAATAACATGATATAGTCAAAGGCAAAATGCTAGTTTTAAAATCAGTTTTCTTATGCAGAAGTAGGTTTATATATGCTGGTTCAGACCAGCTTGTAGAGAATATATTATGTTTTTATTGCTTCCTGTCAGAGTTCAGGCTGAGATTTGGAAAGCTGATTCCCTAGCAGGCCCAACAACATCTCTCTCACTTTATGAGAAGTTCTACTTTCAGGGCAAATACATTACAAAAAGAATTTAGGTTCTTATCCTCAAGTATTAAGATAGGCATGCTAAGATTCTTTAAAAAGCAATCTTTTTAAGTACATTAAGACATTTAATTTTAAGTAAGCACACACAGAGATAAATACTCATGTGTAATTGGAGATGGAATAACTTCAAGTGAAGACAGGTTCTTTTTTCACAGTATAAAATACATATGAAAATAAAAATAGCTAAAGGAAAAAGTTAAATAGGTCAATTCCTACATCAAAAATAGAATTTAAATATTGTAGCAGAGAAGGAAATATTGAGTAGGATGCAAGAATATTTTGGAAGAGTTTACTTATACCTCAAATATTTTTATATTTAAATAATAAATTTAAGTACCTTTTAATATTTAAATAGGTAAGTGACACTGTTAAAAATTTTTCTGGTTCCCAACTAACTTCACACGTCTCAAATCAGAGAAGCAAAATCTGAGATACCCAAGATGAATCACCACTTTTGATAGACCAGGCCCATGACAGAACAAAGTAGTGAAGTTCCCCCTATCTTGCTCTGACCCACACAGAGTCTCATGGGGCAAAAAGAACCCCTCCTTATTCCCAGATCATGACAAATTGAATATCTACCCAAAACCAAAAATGGTGAAGATTTATATTAAAAAGTTGAAAAGGACCACAAAAACCTTTTCTAACATCATTCTCAGGGAAGCCTTGCCTCTCTTTACAAGTATTCAGAGACTTGTAAGCAAAAAAATTTAATCCCAAGTCACAGAAACTTGGCAGAATTATGGACAGGAGAAAACATTAACATATAATGGAAAGAATTAGGGAATCAAAATGCTTGATGCTGACATCTCAACATCATCAAGTGAAATCTGCTCCAGAAGTTGAGCCAGACCCCTTTCCTAACCCCACTTTCCTTTTGTGTGAAGTTTGTGTGAAAAGTGAAGGTTTTAGAGATGTTTTTAATCCGACCAAATCCTAAACTCCCTTTCTCTACATTCAAGGCAAACAACAGCCCCAAATCCTCCTGACTCAATATTAACCCACTGACCAACTGGTCTTTCACCATCAGAGCAAAAAAAGGCCCAAATGTTTTTTCTGTTCCTCAAGCTGCACAAAGACCCTCCTGCTCCCCTTCCTTCTGGCTGCAAAAAGAGAAGTTCCAAGCATCTTTTCCAAGGGTTTGTTGAAAGGGGTCTCAGGAAAGTTCTTTTCAGCAGTTCTTCTCAACTTTCATCCTCTTTCAAGAAGTCAAATAAACTCTGGTGTTGGCCACAGTAATGGTCCTTTTAAAGAAATTTTTATACTAACCTGATAGCAATTTTGGGAGGAGTGAACTCTGTGTTTTGAAGAGCAAAATCAATATAGTGAGGCTTTAATCATCCAATAAGAAGACTGCTAGCCTCCACTTTACACAAGGCAGCAGAAGGACATTTTAAAGCAGGCAGAAGTATTTTGTGGGGCTGTGCAACAGGAAGCCCAGTTTGGGTACACAGTGATTCTCCAAGCACTGCTATAAGTTTCAGCTATGTTGTAACGACGACACACATTGTCATTACATTGCAAAGGTTTCATATTGTTGTCTCCTTAGTGCAAGAGTTTCATACCTTGATGTTTCCTGTAGGCAGCTCCTCTAAGCACTGACTCCTCCTTCTCCTCACAGCAGCCACTGACTCCAGGTCCCCTCAATCACCCAATCCACTCTTTTATAACACTCAGATTGGCTACAGCTGTGGCCTGGTAAAGTTAGGCCTGCTCCTAATCTTTAATAATTAACCCAGGTGCAACTCTTTAGGGGGTAAGATTACTTTCTATACTACCATTATTTATTTATATTCTATCCCCCTACAGACACATGTGAGATATATATACATACATAATGTTCCTGGGGTTTGGGATCAGCAGGTAAGATGGACAATGAAGGCTTAGAGAAATTTCAAAGAATTTTTTGATGAAAGAAGTGAGGTTCAGGCATTACAGACTAAGAAGCTTAAAGAATTTTCCAAACAGGTCTTCCAGCAGTTTGTTGAGGTAACGTATTGTTTGTAATTTTGTTACTGATAGTGAAGTCAAAACTGCAGTAATAGAGTGTTTTAGGAGAACTTTAAGATCCAAGATGTGGAGGTATTTTAGAACTCACAGTGCCTTTACCACCCTGTTAGCCACATTTATGAATTGCTCTAATGGCAGCTTTCAGAGGATCATGTGTATCCATCCTGCTGGTGTAAACCCTTCAGCTCACTGAGGATTTAGCAAACACTGTATGGGGGCTTAAAGGAAAAACACCTCTTTTTACAAAAAGAGACCATGTGTGGGTGTCTAAAACCAAAAGGACTCTTGAGAAACATAAGGAACAGACATTACCTGCTTAAATTTTCATACTACTTCAAGTTATTAGCCAGGTACAAAGGATGGTGTTCAGAAGAAAAGATGGTAGGATAAAAAGATTGTTGACCTTTTTTACCCAAAGAATTACAGAAAATTAATACCAAACATAGCAGATTTCACATGACTGGAAAAAATATAGGTGTGGAAGAAAAAGATTGTTGGTAAAATGGTTGGCATGGCCTACTCAAGTCAAAAGCTTTTGGAAGTTGTTTAAATCTATGTCATTTAGATATTAGGCACTGCTGGAAGAAAATAAAAGCAATAAAAGTCTTAACATGTTCCTCTCCAGAAACACTGTGTTTGACTTTTCCTCTAAAACATTAGTTAAGGTTTTATAGAGCGGGTAATTAAATGTTTACAGATCCACTGCCCTTATACCTGGAGTGGCAGCAACAGTGAGATTCCCTTTCAAACTGTACTTATGAGCAAGAAAAGAAAGTATTTGGTTTGACCTTTCATATTGAAATGTAAAAAGTTGTGCCAATTCAGTCTGAACATCCAAGGCTCCACAATCAGGCAAATTACAGAGAAAAAGATCCTGATAAGACTAGCATATTTTATACTGGTTTGAACAAGCCAGTATCTTAAGTTGCTCCCAATTTAAAATACTTAGAAACTACTCTTTACCACAGTCATCTCCAGAGGGTTAATCTTCTTGTATGATTTGCATGGATGTGTCAGGACACAAGTCTGTGGAGACCTTCTCTGTGAGCCTGCAAACCCCACCTCAAAAGGACAGCCTGTTTGCACTCACTGCGTGTGAAAGTACTTAGGCCACGGTGAGTAAAAATAGAATTACATTTGAAATCAAATCAGACCAAATAAGATGCATCTCATTTTGTTTCATAAAAAATGGAGAACCCATCACTCTTCTCCTTTTTGAAAAGGTGAGAGGTAGTTGTTCCATCCTTTCACTCACCCAGGACATGAATGATGTGCTTGAATTTCCTTCTTGGCAGTGAGAAAGCAAATCTATGTGTGACAGAAGAGCTGCAAACGAGCATCTTTCTAATCAAGGTAACTAGCCTGTGCTATGTTCTCATGGCTAGAACAGTATTTTGACCCATGTTCCAAGGACTGTAACAGGATATTAAACAGCTAAAGAGCAAAATATAATTCCAGATTCATCTGCTAAATTTACTGAATGATGAAGTACAGGAGACAGGCAAAAATCTTCTCTTTGCCTGATCTTCATGGAGCCTACTGACACTTCATTCTGGCAAAGTGTAATTCTTTGGGTTGAGTGTTTCGGGGTAATTTTTTTCTGTTTCTCAGCTTTTTCTCTTTTCATCCTGACAATTTTTGTCCAAGAAGCAAGACTGGAAATGGTACAGGAAGGAATAGAAACCAAGTATATAGAAGTGATTTGTAATGATGCAATTTCCCATATGAACTGTAAAAGCCTATGAAAGGGCCTGGTCATTCTTTGCATCTTGTCTAGTTCTGCATTAGATTCTTCTAAAGACAATAGAAATGATTGTTGCTGGTTGTGGCTACTGCAGATGAGGTCCACCATGACCAGCACCAGCTTCAATGGTGGTGTTAATGAGATTATAAGGCACAGGTAACCATTCTGTAGCTTCTCCAGGCAGCTCATACTTCAAAGAAGCAAAAGCTTCTGTCCAGATAACTATAGGAAGAATTCTCTCTCCTGGATAAAGCAAAACCCTACAGGGATGCAGCACTACAGCAGGCTCTTCTCTGTGGTGCCAGGCAGGAGGAGAAGAGAGAACAGGAAGAAACTGATGCGCAGGAAGCTCTACCTGCATTTGAGGAAGAACTTTACTGTGCAGGTGACTGAACACTGGAGATATTAAAGAACCATCTAGGGACTTGGTTCAAG
This sequence comes from Ammospiza nelsoni, assembly GCF_027579445.1. Taxonomy (NCBI): domain Eukaryota; kingdom Metazoa; phylum Chordata; class Aves; order Passeriformes; family Passerellidae; genus Ammospiza; species Ammospiza nelsoni. The sequence goes on along the minus strand of NC_080634.1, from coordinate 94,219,920 downwards.
CAAGGAGGTTGGACCAGATGAATCACTGTCCTTCCAAGCTAACATACCCAGTGATTTTGTGACTGATTCTGTAAAGTGCAGGTTGGCATCTCACATATAAGGCTGTTCAGGCTGCTCCCCGTACCATCACTCGAGACTGGAATGCATATTCCTCACCTTTCTGCAGATCATATTGAAATCATTCCAGTTCAAGTCTGTAACATTGTGGGGGTCAAACCACAGCAGGTAACCTCCAGCTGGAACTTTTGAGACACATTGCCATATCCACATAGCCATGGACAAATATGTTCCATTATGGATCACCTCATATGCAGGATCAGTAACCTGCAGAGACCCCCACTGCCAGTGTCAGACATGGGAGCTGCAGCTCGTGCCATGTCTGAGGAGAGGCTGGCACACAGCAGGGTGTGTGTATGATGCTCAGGGTACCGCAGTGCAGCAGCAGCGCTCCCATGAGCTGCTCTTGGCAGATGAGAAAGGAGCAGTGCACAGCTGCTGGAGGTCACTCAGGGGAAGGTACAAGCTGGGTGTTGTGGGGCTGATGAGCTGTTGCCAAAGCTCCTCTGGGAAGAGTTGCACTTGTCACTCATACAGGGACAATGTCACACACACCTGTGTTCACAGGCAGGGCTGGAGCAGCAATGAGGACACTGTGCATGCCAAGAACAGCCTGAGGAGGACTCTCACCTGACATTTTGGTGCAGAGAACAGCAGTGCTCTCGCTAGTTTTAAGAGAGTCCTTCGCTACTTAAATGAGGGTGACAACACCCTTCAAGATGGCTCTGTGCAGAGCCAGCAGTAAGGAGATCTATTCTGCATTCACATTAGTTTCAGGGACACAGGTTGATTTTAGCCTGGTGCATAATCCTGAGGTGCAGTCCCTTGTTGTACTCACCAATTGTTCACTGCCAGGCATTCCATGGTGATTTGTACATAGAGTGGCAATCTCCCGAAGATCCTTTGTCACAGGTTAAGTCAGGTTATTACTGTGACATGTTAACATAACTGTTTATCAATTCTGGTTGTTCATATTTTCTACATCAAACCACTGTGCAATTATATAGAAAAGAAATGGTTTTAAGATTAAACATGTAAAAATATTGTATTGCCTATTATTTCAGGTGGTTTTTTTTGTTTGTTTCCCATATTTGCAGATTTATACAATGCTCCAGGTAAATGCTGCCCCTTATATTTTTTAATCAATGTCATATTATCAGGGCATGCAATATAATAAACAGATCTGTTAAAGCACCAGTGATGTCTCTATTGGCAGGCTTCTAAAAGAGCTCGGTGACCTTGGTTAATTAGCCATGTAATAAACCAGAACTGAAAGAGCCTATTCCCACAAACCCCGGCACAGCACCCCTCCACCCCCCGCCTGCCCGAGGGGCTCTGAATGGGAAGTCAGCAGACGCTATGCAAAGTGCAGCCACTTAGCCCCAGAGCCCTTTGGAATGTATGCAAAGATTCACAAAGACATTTCCTTCCAGCCACTGATTTAAGAAACAATATTTAAAACAAAAAGATAAGTTTTCTGAATACTTTATTTATTGGCTGGTGCTGCTTAAGTTGTGTTTGGATAAATGTGTATCTTCTTGAAACCTCACAATGCTTGTGTTGAAAAACAACTTTAAAACTCTTCCATTTTAGACATGTTTTCTCTGAGTTCTCTGATTTGTTTTGATGTTTATTTCAGATATTCCTAATAAAAAAAAATCCAACCCATCTGGTAATAAATAGGTATTGAATATACTGAATTCTCTGAATGGAATTTATTTTGTATCCATGCTGTGCATCCCTCTTAAATTGTAAAGCATATTAATAAATTAAATGGAAAACAGTGTTACATGTGTTTCTGCTACTCACCCGATTTCACTAAAAAGCACAGCTAAATATTTAGACCTGTACTATAAAAATAAAATTGTTGACCTTTTATCTGAGGCCAGGCAATAAAATGGATACAAATTTTTAGCAGATTCTTTGACTTTATCCTGTCAGACTCTTAAGAAATAAAATCTTTTGTAAGTACAAGCAAGGACCACAGTTTTAAATGCCCCCCAAATGTTAGTTCATAACAAGCATAACCACAATCAACCACACAGCCACAGAGTAAGGCTTTTCTTCTGCAAGTGCAATAGTTTTTCTGATTGCTATGGGAGTTAGCTCTTTTTGAAGTAAACATATGTGAAGTCCATGACTGCTATCCTTTCATGGCATGCCCCTGAGTTCTGGCCCAGCACAGGAACAAAGAAAAAAACCCAAATCCCTAACAGAAGCTAACACTGTTTTTCAGCTGTCACTTCCATACAGGACAATGATTTTTCATTCTTAAAAAAACCACCCGAAAAACAAAACAACCAAAATCAGCATCAGCTATTCCTTTAAATAAACTTTTTTTTCCCCTCCAGAATGCTTTTTTTTTCCCTAGTGGACTTGAAATTTATGGTGTTTCTATGCAGTGAAACTAATGAACATCACTCTGGTTTTAAATCCTATACAGCTGTTCATTCATTCAGGATTGTTTTAGCTGCAGTCATTTCTTTCAGTACTGCAGATCACAGTCAATTAACATGAACAGAGAATTTCACTGGGTCTGCCAAACAGTCTCCATTATTCTGGGGAAGTTTCAGAATATCAAAAACAACATCTTCCCCATATCTGAGATTACAGCTAGTTGATAGCAGAGTATCCAAGAGGAAACTTTTTCTCTTGATATTCTTTTTTGTTGGATCCCAGAGTGAAGTGGGAGATATCTTTTAGGCAAAACATATTTGTTAACTCATGCTATGTGTTTTCTAAGGTGATGTAAGAGCTATCTGGAATGTATCTGAAGGCTCAGGAGCCTACATAACTGTATGGCTCAGCAGCTTGTTCAACAGACAATGTGTGTGGTGTGTGTTTGCTTGCATTCATAAAATTGAGATTTTTATCCACGTGCTATAAATACAAATGTTAGCACTCATATGAGACTGTGAGCAATGCCCATGGCTTCCAATAAGATTATGCATAAACAGCTCAGGATCAGACACTGCAGCTGAATTTTCCAGTCAGTGTCCACCTACAAGGATGACCACAGGCATACCAAAAAAGCTTAACTGAAGAGAGAGAGGGGTAAGTACATGCAGATAAAAGGGGCCATTATAATTTAATGTGAGGTTGCAGAAAATAACAGCAAGCAGACAAAGAGGAAGAGAACCAGGAACTGTGAGTTAATCACTCTCAGACCTGGATATTGCACATACTTCTGCAAGACAAACCAAGGGGACCTTTCCCAGAAACAAAGCTGGGCACAGGTTTATGAGGTAGTACTCATAAACCTAGGAACTGAGACTCTCAGGATTTAAAGCTGTTATGTTACATAAGGTACAGCTGGTTGTTAGTATGGCAATCCCACCGAGAAGACTCAGTAGATACTGAAAATAAAGTGTGTACTGTAGTCTCCTCTGGCAGCCTCTGGTCCTATCACATCTCACATGGCAGTGCAACCAAACTCAGGGCTGAGGACTGGAGTGCTGCGTGACAAACTGAGATCTGGGGCGCAGGGACCTGGGCTGGAGGTGTCCCAGATCAGTCCAGCTGCATGAACAGGGAAATCCCAAGGGCAGCACTCCAGAAGCAGACTCGCTTCCCATAGACAATTGCTGCTGTACAATCGCACAGCCAGGAGTGCACTTTCCTGACTGCCAGGAGCGTGTGCTCCAGAAGAGGAAAGTTTGGAAATGCGGGCTGCTCTCCGATTTGCAGCTGCCCGAGGTTGCTAAGGCTGGAGGAGGATGCCCTCCTCTGGCTACACACGCTCCCTTTTCAGCAAGCCTCGGAGGCTGAAGAGAAATCACTTTGAACACTGAGGCGGGGAGCTGGAGGCAATTACTTGTGATTGATAGCACTAAATATGAAACCGCATGTACCTCATCCATGAAGCATGGAATCAGCAGCATATTGTTAGTGGGGGAGATGAATGGGGCTTGAGATAACCTTGGCAAATTAGGCATATGTTAGCATTAAGCTTTGTCAGTAAGCAGGCTATAAATTACAGACATATTGTAACTCCATAAACTCATCTAATGAATTGAATGACAGTGGTAATTTAAGGCAGAATGGAACTGTTTAACCCTTTTAAGAATTTAGCTTTATTTCTATATTACACAACAATCCAAACTGTATTAAAAGGTTGGTATTTCATATATACTGCAAGATACCCTAACTGTAACGGGAAACAATTCCACATTTCATGTACATTTTTATAAACAGTTGGCAACCTGCAAATTATTTCACTTGTAAGTTGGTTTTAAAATAATGGGAAAAGAATGGAATAGCTGGGGTGTGTTTCTTGCACATTCCCTTACTTTGTCATTATTTTTCCATATGATCAAGCTAAATACATTGAAGCTATAGGACACAGCATGCTGTCATTTCTGGACTGCTACTGAACTCCTCAGGAGGTGTTATAAGACACAAGGCTAAAGGGCAGGTGACTTTAGTCATAAGAGAAGTGCAATAATCCCTTCAAAATGCATGGCCTGCAGTGTCTTATTGCTATTCTGAAATGGCAGTTATAAATAAATATAAGAGGAGAAAGTCAGTCTCCTGCATTTACTGGCTGCTATTGACAGACTTATGCCATCAGTGACAGCTAATCCAGGATTCTGAAGCCATTTTCCATGTTACTGTGTATTTCAGACAAAGTAATGCTGGAAAATCACTGGCACACCAATGGCACAAAAGGGCTTAAAATCAAAACCAGAAAATTTAATACAATGTTTTATTAATTAAAATGTGTTGATATAATAAAAATATTTTTATTTTTATTCAGTAGAGCAACTGAAGAAAAGAGCATATAAATTATGTCATAGGTTTAGTCCACTTCTGAGGAAATTTAGGGAAGCATATTTCTTTACACACTTTATGCAATTGATCTTGGCACTCATACAAATCATGGGAAAATTGCTTATCAGACCTTTGTAGAATATTTCCTTTTATGCCCATTTTCCCTTTGGGAAAGATACAGTATATGAATCAAACAGGAACAGTCCTGTGGGATATAAGGGTGAAAGGGACCCTTAATGAACAGGATGATAAGCAGAAAGTGAAATATGTAATTTTACAAAATATGTAATTTTACATTATGCAAATAAGCATTACTTCATGACAATAAAGCCATATAAGAATTAAAATTATAGACTTACTGATAACTCAGTGTGTGAAAAGGAGGAAGAAGTATAGTTACAGATATTTATTTTGTGTTTGCAGCTCACACATATTTCTATTTAGAAAAGGATTATATTTACCTCAACCTCAGGAAACATAGGTGCTTTGCTAGCCCTGTATTGGCTAATGAAGGAACAAAGCCTCCATAGGACTTACCTGGAGTTATGCAAGGAGTCTGCAGTAAAGCCAGGAGGAGACCCAGTCCTCATCAGCCTCCTTCTTTTAACACACTGATGTTGACACCATGCCTAGGAGTATGTCTGAGATCAAAGAGTAGCTTGCTGTTGTCAAGGGCCAAAACCGAGTAAATTCAGGAGTGCAAGCAGGATAACATAAGAAATTGCTTGCATAACATGGGAAATTCATAGCCCATGTGTGGAAGGAAAGCAGCTCTTTCACAATTTTTCATTTTCTCTTGAGCAATGTCATGTTTCACAGTTGTTGTATATCAATGAAACCGTGTAAATGCTTAAATAATGACATAGTGAGAGTGCCGTAGAGTTTTTGGTACAAATCTGACCTCTGAATAAAATTGGTTCTTTATTCCAGAAAAGATTACTGTGACCTTTACTACTCCATTTTCCTAATGGTTTCTTCACTACAATAACAAAATTGAATGACTATCTTAGCCATCTCTAATATTTGGAATTAAATTTACCTAGTGCAAATCAATAAAGTGGAAATCAAAACTAAAAGCCTGGGGTTATTTTAGCAATACTCTGTGTGTAATACAACTTTGCATTTAACCTCTGGACTAAATGGTGGCTCCATAACTAAGTCAGTCACTGAGCACATGCTTTACATACTTAAGTGGAATTAAACTGTTCAGATCAGCAATGATTAATGAAAAGGTCTGCCAAAAGTGATTTAGAGAAAAGATGCCTACTCAGTCCTGTGAGTTTGTTAGGCCATCAAGACAGAAGACATACTTGAGGTAGATATAAAATGGTCCTTTGCATGGAAAATTGGGTGATTTTTTTTTTTGTTTTACATGGCCTGGTTCTAGTAGGGGCACATGCATGGGGTAAGGAATCTCCATCCAGCACTGCCAACAGAATGTGGCTTAGGAGTGCAGCCATTTCCTCCAGTTCTGGCTATGGGAATCTCATAGCTGTGGACTCAAGTCTTCTCCTAAGCCAGCCAGCTTCTCAGCAGCACTCACAGGACCATCTGCACAAGGAGCAGCCTGTTCCCAGAAATGCCATTGAGCTGCTTATCCACAGACCTTGGTAAGACCAGCGAGCGTCTGACCAGGCAAGGTCTGTTGGTGTAGGAGAAATTGGAAAAGTTTGCCCAAAATTAAGTCAGCAGGGAAGATATTTCACTGAGGATTAAGCCCCACCTTCCCAAGCTCAGGTTACTGTCTTTGCTGGACCACAGGGCTGCTGTGCTGTGATGCTGGAGGATCACAGCAGACAGAAAGCAGAGCTGCCATGCAGCCTGTGGCACCAGCACTCCCTATCCCACCACTCCTTCCAAAGATAAGAGAACCCCATTTACCTTAAGGTGATTGGGGTCAGGCCCCCCTGGGGGACTCCAGGACATGCTGGCAGGTGCCATTTCTTATGATTCCTCAGTAACCTGTTGAAAGGAGCCAGTGTGATGCAGCCATCCTCAGCCCAAGAGGAAAGTGGATTGGTAGACACTCACTGGGATCCAGGGCACAGTCCCTCCGAGAGAAGTGATGCTGTGGATTTCCAGAGCTGAGATGCCACACGCCCCCTCCCCAGCACCAGTGCACCCTGCAGCCCAGGCAGGGGGACAGGCAGGAGCAGAAAGGTGCTCACCCTTCCCTGGTGCTGCAGGGCACCACACAAATTCTGCCAGTTCACCAGCCCGGGCTGTTTGCCTCCAGCTGCTGGTGCCGGCTCTGTTCTGGTCCCTCAGCAGCACAGTACAGAGGGAGAAAGCATCTGTGCTTTCCCTGCAGCTGGGAGCCTCTCAAGGACTCTCATCAGCTCACAGGGGCTGGGATTGCTCCTTAGGCTGGGCAGATAATGGGTAACCAGCTTCATACAGGTCTCTCCCCACTACAGCACCAGTGTAATTAGTCAGTGTTCTGCTGGAGGTAAATATTAATTAACTGAGATGAACCTTCTTTTTACCTTAAGATTTCAATTTAATTTTTATTCCTGAATCTAGGATACATGTCATACAAGAATAACACATTAATGCATTAAAATTGAAAATTAGTGGAGACGATGAGAGGATGAGAGGTATAATTAACTTTCAAATAACATACAAGTGCAAGTAGGCAGTATGATAATATGCATAACAAATAATAATAATAATATCACTGCTTAAGGTAAAACCACCTATTTTAACAATGGACACAATTAAGATGATTTCTCAACATGTTTTTGGGAAGTGTCTGTTCATTGCAGCCTTGCCTGAGCCAGCAATGAATGCTCACATGCTCCTAAGTGCCAGCATAACCATGTCCTGTTCTATGTCAGGGGTAAGACCTAGGCACAAGGTCCTCCTTCATCCCACCACCTGCACTTTGATATCCCCTAAGACCACAGCTCAGGAAACCAGTTTGAAAGGAAGCCACAGCTTTTGGATGAAAGTTAATCTGGTTTTAAGTCTCTGTCCTACTTTAATCAAAAGCTCAGCCTTACTCCTGCAAAATAATTTTTTGCAGATATGGTGATCTGTGGCACCCTTAAGCCCTCAGCAGAAATAGAGTGTTTGGAAGTTCTGGATGAAAACACCATTTGCCCAAGCCACACTGTAGTGTTATTTTCTAGGCAGAGTTAGAGCAGGAGTAAATCCCAGCTCACACCCCTGACTCGTGCCAGAGCCTGAGGGGCTGAGCTGGGCTCTCACCTCTTGATGCTGCACAACAAGGCTGATCAGGCATAACAGGAAACCAGAGCAGATCCCATAAGTGGGAAGTTAAGCCTGGGTCCTTCATACAACTTCCTAAAATCTTCCTTGCATCCACTTTAGGAGTCCAGTCATGGCTGAGGTGATGTTTTCTGTATGGACTCTTGGTCCCTGCTGACTTTGGTGAGCTCACGTTCTCATGGTGTTTCATTCAGTGAATAGCAGAGTTAAGCCAAAACTGAGAAGGCATGTTCTGAAAAGTGGAAACAACTTGTCAATCTTTGATAAGATGGATTTTAGAATACAAAGAGAGAAACCCTCTAATTCAAAGTTCATTTGAGTTAAGATGAGTAAACCATTAAAAAGAACAATATTAAGTACGTGTTTTTATCATTTCAAAGTGCTTCACAGGCATGCATTAATTAGCTGTAATATGAGATAAAACACTCGATATCAAAATGTTCCCAGATTTCACTGGGGCACAGAAGCCATTAGAAGACAGACGACAGATAAAATAGCTTGCAGCTGACCCCATAGAGGCTTCCAGGGCATTAAGGGTCCCATTCATCCCCAGGGAAGGGAAGGGAAGGGAAGGGAAGGGAAGGGAAGGGAAGGGAAGGGAAGGGAAGGGAAGGGAAGGGAAGGGAAGGGAAGGGAAGGGAAGGGAAGGGAAGGGAAGGGAAGGGAAGGGAAGGGAAGGGAAGGGAAGGGAAGGGAAGGGAAGGGAAGGGAAGGGAAGGGAAGGGAAGGGAAGGGAAGGGAAGGGAAGGGAAGGAAGAATGGCTTGAAAGCAACAGCTCTTTTGAACATCTCAACCAATTTTCAGCATTTATTTTTGAGGAGACAAGTGAAAAAATATTGCAATTGTTTAAAAAGTGAAGAAGAACAGATGCAGCTAATAACTCAGGAAACAATGATTCATTAATTAAATTAGGGATCAGAGTTCTTGAAACAGCATGTGAAGAATGAAAAATTGGTCTGATGGATGACATTAAATGTCAGATAATTAGGATCACTTTTGACAGAACAGAGGTTTAGCAAAGAAACCTAAAGTTTATAAAGAATACTGCGGTAGCTTCTGGAAATATCTGCATTTCAGTAGATATTTTTAGTAAAGCAGATGAAGACAGAGCTCTGCCAGCAATTGAAACTTGAAATTCGTACAAGTTAATTTTTGAGATTGTTTTAATCTCAGTCCATCAAAACACTTCCCATAACAACATACTGTACTTTACCACACTTCCCTTTTGTCTCAAAATATTGCCCTTTCAGACATAAATTGCTAGCCAAAACTCATAGTCTTGAAGATTTCTTTCCACTGTGGTCAGAACATGACTGTATTTGGCCCAAGGCTCTGTACTGGGGCATCTTGACTTCACCTACTGAGCCATATCCCAGAATTCATGTGATCCAGCCAATCCAACACATTTTACTTATTCTGGCCAGGATCCAGATCCAGAATCTGATCTGATAGGGGAAATATCAAGATCCTGTTCTCCCCTGAAAGGTTTTAATTTAACAAAGATGTTAGGTCAACCCAGAAGAAGTGTTCTACACTAAGTCTTGAGATGTGAACACAAGGATCTGTCCAGCAAAGCTCTCAGTGCACTTTCACAAGATTTCTCCAGGTTCAGCCCTCACTTCAGATGGGTGTCCCCTTCAAAAGCATATGGCCCCTTTGGGGGAATTCCTCCCTTCACCAAAAGAAACAAGAGTCTTTCCATATCCTTCAGTGAATTCCTTTTTCCAAGTGAAAATTAATTTTAGTGTATATGTCTCAATGTCCCTATACTGAATTTATCAAGATCTCCCTAAATTTTCCATCAGACTTTTAAACCATCTTACCAAATAATTTTAGAAGGAAGTTCCCTTTAGTCTTCAGTGCTGTGTATTAAACATGTGATCTTTAAAATGGTGAAAAAAGTAAGCTAAATGACTGGCAATCATTAAATACTCTAATTACATGTTGTCATGTTAACCACAGGGTGTAACACCACTTCTCTTTTCTTTGTCATACACTGGGACTGTCCATTTTTTATATGTTGTGCAAACAAGTTGCACACTCTTGTGTCCACAGGCTGCTCCTTCTGTCACCCATGTCCTGTGGATTTTCACCTCCAGCAGCACTACAGCTTACAAGTGTAAATGAGTAATACAAGAAGGGAAGTAAATTTTCTGGCCTCAGAGCAGTTGGTGGCAACACCTAATAATTCAATACAGGAGGCTTTGCTTAATTGCATCCTTCCTTGTGCAAGGCAAGATCTGGAACAAGGGCAGAGGAGATAAGCTCTATCCATGTTGCCTTTGTGGATGCTGCTAAGCTTTTGTGGGTTCTTCAGCCCTATCTCCCAATACCCCCACAGAAGGGTTATGGGCTCCTGGGTCTGTGTCTGTACAGGTACAGTGATCCTGACCTCTTCTTGACAGCACTCCTGGAACTGGCCTGTCCAAGACTGTCTCCACAAAACCCCAGCTGAGGTAGGTTAGCTCCACAGTCAGATTGCTCTGCTAGCACTTCCACCCATGCAGGGTTAGTCCACCACCAGTCTTCTATGTTTCACTCTTTGCTAGAAGGATGGAGAGGACCATGTGTTTTCACTTCTGTATTGTGTGTTTTGTTACATATTTTTAAATACTTTATGGAAAACTGATAGATCAAAAGCACCATCTTGTAGCTTGATGCCTTCCAAAACACAAGATGGAACATAAAATTAGCTCATATAACTTATTAAGAGCAAAACCCAAAGCCCATGATTATTACCTGTCTCATTTGCCCTAGTAACACTTTACAAGCCACCATACAAGACAAAAGTAGAAAGGACAATAGCATAGACTGCACAAAGACAAGAAATAGAAAGTAAAAAGCCAACAATAATATATCACAAACAGCTCAGTAAATAATAGTGCAATTTTCCTAGCTAATAGAATGGTTTAACACCTGAATACACTCACACGCCTGATTAAACACTAACAACGTAAACCCATGAAAGAAGATTATAAGTTGTAATATCTCTTTGCAAATAATAGCATATTAGCCACTGTTGCATACTTCTCCAATTACATCCCTTTCACTCTTTTCATCTGGAAAACAGTTCACATTATAATAGTCAGCATCATTTGTGTTTTAAAACAAGCTATTACATTGTATGTGGTGTATATTGCCAAATTGCAGGTCTCTTTCTCCATATATCTAAAGATACTCTCAAAGTTAATAAAATCAGTAATTGGCAGAGCAAGTTATCTTTAACTTGACTTTCTCTGAAAAAAATGTTTAAACTTCAACAGACACTTACTTCTCGTCACACTGGACACTTTTTCCTGGCCGTCTTCCCTTTTCTTATTGTACCTAACAGCAACATGCCCACATTCACCAAAACCCATGAGCCTGCCCACATCCATACAGCTGTGTTTGGCCTCTGCTCAGTTGACTTGAAATGTGTGTGGGTGTCTTGAAAAAAAATGTGGAGGGAAAAAAACCTCTGGTTTCAGTCACAACAATCTCAGCTCACCACCTTCTCTAATCAGTCGCTTTCATCCCTTTCTATTTCCATGCACTTCCAGCTATGCAATTCACTGTCTCTTCTTGCTTGGACATTCAAGCACTGTAATTTACTGGCCTTCAGGCCTCCCTCCTGCTTGAATTACTTAGAAATCCCTGGCTGGTTTGAAAATCCTCCAAGTCAGGCAAGAAAAGAGAACCCTTGGAGATTTAAGTGAGTAAAAACTTTCCAACCCAATGGCAGAATGCTGGAAAACTCCAGCACAGTGCCCTGTAGCATTTTTTTTTTTTTTTTTGCTGAAGCTCTTAAAGGACAGGATAAACAAAAATCTCTCAGGAACAGTTTGGGTATGCTCCATTCTATTTTAATGCACCAGGTGAGACTCCACCACTTGCTGCATTTGCATGATTCCTTTAGAGCATAAAGCTCCGTGGTAAATAAAGTCTGGGGCTGAGCTAGTATGGCAATTTATGTGCTTCAGAGGGTGTTCAAAACAAGGAGAAAATCAGCCCAGTCTTTTTAAAGCCTGAGTTTTGAGCAGAGGTGATACTCATTCAGAAAAGATAGCCTAGATGGATGTATCTGTTAAGAAAAACCCAGGACAGTGGTCTTCTTTTCAGATATTTACTTTTTCTTTTCTTCCTAATTTTTTAGTCCTGCTGTTGAAGCATATAAAATGGTGGTGGTAGTTTATTCACCATCATAGAGGCAAGACAGTATTTTAAGATTGTTCCATGATCTTCTAAACCATCAGGTAACTGGTTATTTACTGAGAGCAAGGAAATTTTGGACCAGTCTTCATAACTGATACAGCTATTTCTAAGTTCCCTACCAAGAAAGTTCAAATTGGTCACAATTTTTCCTTTTGCTTTTTGGATTCCTAGAAGGTTACAATTTGAATGATCTTTATAGTTAACCTACCCACTATTATGCCCATGGGTTTCACAACAAGTTATTGTTAAACTGCTCCTGTGACTGAGACATAATCAGAAATTATAACAGTACCGTTTTTAGTGATCATCTTTCCTAGACACCCTCTTGGGGTGGCTTATCTAATGTTATTCTGATAGCACCCCACACCTGTCTTACCAAAGTGCTCTTAGCGTGCTAAAAAGCTTTATAGGAGTTAGGTCCCTTGGAGATAAAGCTGGGGGAAAAAAAAAGAAAAATAAAAAAAGAAAAGAGCAAAGGTAAATGTTGATAGACAAGTGAATTTAGCACATTTTGGTGGCATGCAAAAAGGAATGGAACCTGGCTCTAGTCCACTTCTACCACCTCAACAGGAATGAGGATAACTGCTAAAGGAGACAGATTAGCTGGGTTTCCTCCACTCTTATTCTGCATTCCTTTTTTCTTGTGCAGAGTTGTGGGTCTGTATAAATACAGTGTCAGAAATGAAAAGCAGGTAAAACAAATTGAAGACAAAAACCTCCAACTGAAAAAGTAGGAGACCCTGGTGTAACCTCACACCCAGCACACATCTCAAGAGTAACAAAAATAGGTAACTGAGACCTTGTGGGGGGGCAGAATATAAGAAAATAAAGATAGTGTAGAACGTAATCTTACCCCAAAGGAGTTGCAGCTGGGCCAATTATCAAAGATTAGGAACAGGCCTGACTTTAACAGGTCACAGCTGTGACCAATGAGAAGAGGAGTGCTATAAAAGAGTGGGTTGGTTGGGTGGGAAGGGAGTTTGAGTCAGTTGGCTGCTTTGTGAAGAAGAAAGAGTCAGTGCTTGGGAGATCTGCCTACAACAAACACCAAGAAGGTATGAAAGTTATGTGATAAGGAAACAACAGTATGGAACCCCTGTAATAAGATGACAACAAGACCTGATACTGCCAGAAAGCTCATCTGCAAAAAAACTTGTAGGTGCTCTAGATTAGTAGGTTGGGAGTGTTCTTTATTGCTGTTACTATTAACAGAGGTGGACAGAAAGATGAGACATTTATATCTACAGGATCCAATGAAAATAAAAATTTTGTTCACCCTCTGCTCCCCGATCAGCTGAGAACTGTTTTACATTTCACATTTCTCTCAAAGCTTCTGGATAAACTTATGCTGATTGTGAGCGCCCTGGCACTTCTCAGGATAAGCCCAGACCTCATGATAATGAACAGACATCTGACTTAATGCAGTAACTGAGGGCTGGAAAAGGACATTTCTGAAATATCAATGTCAGGCTGGAGGGTTCCTCAAAAAGGCATTTAGTCCATTTCCCATGACCTGCTGTGAGATCAAGATTGGACTTCCAGGTGGAAATTGCTCAGGTGTATCCATAGCATGTACAAATGAAGTGACAGCAGCAGGAGTTTGACACCAAGTGTCTGACGCCACTCCAGAGCTCAACTCAGCTGCCTTCACCATCAGACTGCATTTTGCCAGACTAGTCTTAGAAAACTAACTTGGCTAAATTATTTTAGGAATTTTGGCTTTGCAATTAGGCTACAATTTTTTTAATGGCAAATTAAGCTTCTTGACAACTTCCACAGGCCAGGATAATCATCTGTCCTCTTAGGTACTGCAAGACCAATGTCATGGCAGTCTTCCTTCCTTGCTCTTGAAGTCCAGTGTGTAAAGCCAGACATAGGATTCCACTGTAAGTTTTACCAGAGTCTTTCTATGTCTTACATTTGATGTTTCTTCTAAGATATTTCTGAAAGAGGATCATGTCACTGCTTCGTATTAGGCTGTTAATCCTGGGAGCCCATGGTGCTGACAGTTGGAAAGAAAAATTCTCCCCCCACATTTGTCCATCAATTTCTTCTTACATGCAGTGATATGCACTGTGCACTCTTTCCCCCCCCCCCCCCTTTTTTTTAAAAATCAGGTCATCTCTTCAGTGTACCAAAATAATTCTGAGTTATGAATCTGTCCTCCAAAGTGCTTGACACACCACCCAAATTTCATCTCATGAAAATTTTATACTCCTATACTCATCAACATCAAGGCAGTTGATGTAAAGGAGGCTGAGGGAAGACCTCATCCCAGTCTACAGCTTCCTCACAAGGGGAAGCAGAGGGGCAGGCACTCATCTATTTGCTCTGGTGACCAGTGAGAGGACCTGAGGGAACAGCCTGAAGCTGAGTCAGGGGAGCTTTAGGCTGGACACAGGAAAAGGCTCTTCACCAGAGGTGGTTGTGCATGAGAATGGGCTCCCCGGGGAAGTGATCACAGCACCAAGCCTGACAGAGTTCAAGAACTGTTTGGACAGTGCTCTCAGGTGCATGGTGTGACTTTTGAGGTATTCTGTTGTAGGGTCAGGAGCTGGACTTCAATGTTCCTTGTGGGTCCCTTACAATTCAGGATATTCTATGATACTATTATTTTACAATTACCTCAATATTGGCTGTGAATGCAATAACTGGACATTTAAAAAAATGTTAATTACTTGAGTACAGGAAAGGTTGCAATGTGTATCTGTCTGTATGAAACACTTTGTTGTCCTGACCATTATCAGCAAATTCTAGTGGTTTTTGATTTGGACTAATTAGTAGTCAATGACACAGATAAGATGTGTGTTATCAACCTCCACAGGAAAAAAAGCCACCAGGAGGTTGTTAAATATTAGCAGTGGAAAGGCTAAACTGCTCACTCAGGGCAAGTCTGTACCCCACAGGAAATAATTTCCTACACAGGTCTAGTAAAACACTGCTGTCTCAAGCACTGGTATTTAAGACCTGTTCAAAGCATATTGTTGTGGCTGCGGCTCCAATGGCTCCTGATGTTGCTACTAAAGTTTTCTTCTACCTAAAGACTAACTTTAAGAAATACACCTTTAAGAAGTATATCTTCTTGTTCTTGCCTCTTTGCTGCACTCACTTTGTCCCAGCATTGCTGGCAGCCTGGATAAACTCCAAGGTAGATGACTGAAATGACCTGCATTGAAAATAAAAAATAAATTAAAACATAACACCCCTGGGATCTTTGTCAGGACTCTGGAGGGAATGGCAAGGACAGTTGCTCCATCACAAATGTAGAAGAAACACAAACCTACTGAAGTTTGCACTTGAAGCTGGAGGAAGCACTGTCCACACCTGGTACTGGGGGAATGGAAATGACAGCGAGAATAATGCTCCCAGCTGGACCCCTAATTGTCTTTGAAAAACAATGACATCAAGGCATGGGATCAGAAGGACCAAATACTAATTGAATTGAAAAGCAGAAGTAATCATTCATCTGGAAGGCATATTCTAGAGGTATACTTGGGACCCAATGAGAGCATAAGGCTCTGCAGAAAGGGGAAAAAAAAGGAGAAAGCAACATTTTGTCTGGAAAAGCTGCTCCATGGGAATTACCCTAAGTATGTGTCATGGGAAGAGTCAGGAAGCAGATCCAGATTGTGTCTGAACTGAACCACTCAAAGTCAGTTCATTAAAACAGGAAGTCTCCTGGCATGTTGACAACTTCAGTTTTATTCAACTGAATAAATTTTTATTCACATTATTTGATGTATTGACCTGAAAAAGGAAGTACATGTGTATATACTTTTATGTTCCATAAATGCATGGTATGGCTCCCTGCTCTGGAGGCAGATGTCCAGGGAGGACAGTCGGGTAAGAGCAAAACCGTAAGGAGTTACTGAGGGTTTGAGCACCACTCCGAGCAGCTCCAGTCTCTTGAAATGAATGGGGGCAGCGGCATGCATGAAGAGTGTCTTGCACAGAGAAACGCTGTGGTCCAGCCTACAAACTTCCACCAGCCCTGCTCTCTGGGGGCCGCTGTTACAGGCAATGTCAGATCCCCAGTGAGAGGAATAGCGGATTTGTCTTTACTAACAAGCTGTGGGTCTGCTGGTAGCTCAAACTAGCACCAGGAGATAAATGTAACAATGGGAAGGATTCTACTGATTGATGAATGGAAAAAGATATTTGCTTTTACAAATAAACTTTAGGTTTGCTGAAAAATGAAATTAGACATTGAAAGATTAAAGAAACAACAAGGAAGAAAAAACGCTAAGTTCTGTGAGAATTAAAAATGAAGAGGGAGGGTTATACATTAGAGGGAAATCTTTGGTATTGGATGTATTGGGGAGTATGTACCTCTCAAGTACCTCAGCCAATGGGGAAAGAGAGAAGGGAAAGTAGGATAAAAAGAAGGCTGCATCCTCCAAAAATTCGAGAGATCCCGGGGGAATGCCCCATGGCCTCTTCCTTTATTCCAATAAAGCCAAAAAAGGACGCATTTCTGTCTCCTTTTTGGACATAAACCTCTGGTCTTTGTAGATTAATTTTCTTAACACTGGTGATTAAGCAGTTGTACAAGTTTCTCTGTCCTTTCTGTTCACTTTTTAATAACGTTTTTCTCAGACTTCACATCCTTGCCGTCTGTTTAACCTCCGGCAGTGCGGTGGCGGCTGCGGGACGCATTTCAGAGTCCCTTCTGCAGCGGCCCCGGCCGGGGTTGCTCCGGAGCGGCCGCGGTGGCGGTGGTGGCACTGCCGGGCTGGGGACAGCGGGGACCGGGCCACACTGCCACACGGGGCTGGGGACAGCGGGGTCAGGGCCACACGGGGCTGGGGACAGCGGGGACTGGGTCACACGGGGCTGGGGACAGCGGGGTCAGGGCCACACCGCCACAGCCGGGCTGGGGACAGCGGGGACAGGGCCACACCGCCACACGGGGCTGGGGACAGGGCCACACCGCCACACGGGGCTGGGGACAGCGGGGCAGGGCCACACCGCCACACGGGGCTGGGGACAGCGGGGTCAGGGCCACACTGCCACACGGGGCTGGGGACAGCGGGGTCAGGGCCACACGGGGCTGGGGACAGCGGGGACTGGATCACACGGGGCTGGGGACAGCGGGGTCAGGGCCACACCGCCACACGGGGCTGGGGACAGCGCGGCCGGGCCACACCGCCACACGGGGCTGGGGACAGCGGGGACAGGGCCACACCGCCACACGGGGCTGGGGACAGCACGGCCGGGCCACACCGCCACACGGGGCTGGGGACAGCGGGGACAGGGCCACACCGCCACACGGGGCTGGGGACAGCGGGGACAGGGCCACACCGCCACACTGCGACCCTGGGCGCTGTAAACCTCGGGTGAGCTCCAGGCTGTGCTCGCTGCCTGCCGCACACAGCGCTTCTGCCGTAATTCCGGAGAAGGCGTGGAGTGAAAACAGTGCTCGTGTGATGCAGCTGTATCCGCTCTTAATCCGTCATTAATGCCTCATCAAAAGAGTACTGTACTTTTCGTTTGTTTCGTTTGCCGAAGGTCAGCATACTTGGAAGCTATTGTCATACAGCATTGCAGACTTTTTACATATTTCTCTGGTATTGTTCCAAGCTATTGTATACGCAAATGAGTCAATTGGTATGCAGATTGTCTATCATTAAAACCGTTTCAAAATCAGCTTTGTTGTGGGTTTAGCGAGGAGCCTGCATACCCTTCCTGAATGTAATGTGTGGTTCTGCTCTGGTGCCGTGAGGTGGTTGTGGAACCTCATATGGGACCACTCCTCGTTTTCACATCGCCAGAACTTCCAGTGAAATCGTGGGAAATTTTCCCTGGGAAAAAGTCTGCGAACTGAAGTCCTCTGCTTGCCTCACCCTCACCTTTGCAAACCACGCAGGCTGAGTGTGGCCATATCGGTGCCTGTGCTTTTACCTCGTCCCCCTTCTTTTATTGGGTTGTATTTTGCCTCAGTGTGAGTTCTTAAAGTCTGCGAAACTTTTTCCTGGTCTCCTTGGGGGACGTGTCAGCCCCGGAGCGGGTCCTGCCTTTCCAGCGGGCAGCACATCTCTGCAGCACCAGCGCTGCCTGCACCAGCACCGAACCCTCCCCATCAGCCCAACACATCCAAACTTCACACACACTCAGGGCAGAGCCTTCTGCTTTGTTCTCACTATTAAGTTTAGACTTGAACGAGAAACACTGCTTCAGGAAATAAAGGCACTTTCCTTTACTATCACTTTCACACAGTTATTTATTGTTTCCTCTGCGTTTTTTAGCAGTTCTTACCCAGGTATCACAAGCTCTTGGTGCAGAGCCTGGATTCACTTGTCCACAAGAACTATTTTAATGACTTCTATGTGAAAAAATAAAGTATTTTTTTTTCACAAATGCAGCTGCATTGTGTCAAGTGGCATAAGTTCTTCTGTCTTTAACAAGAGAACTATAATCATAATAAGAAAAAAATGAAGGTTAAAATAAAAGCTACATTTTTATAAAATAATTCAATGCCAGGGAATGTTCATTTTAACAACTAGCAACATATCAGGAGGTTTAGAAAAACAGAAAATGTAGATATGGAATTCTTGCCAGAAGTGGAGGAGAGCTGAGTCAGAGACCATTTATACAAAGCCAGTATATACAAGGCTATGGGACCTCATAAGGTGCAGCTGAAAGAGCTGAAAAAGTTGGTTAACCTCAATGCAAACTGCTTTCTATCATCTTTGAAAAATCATGCAAGTCAGAGTACCAGACAAGTAGGAAAAGTCTAATTTATGATCATCTACCAAAAAAAGATCTGAGAAACTACACACCAGTCAAGCTCACAATTTTCCTGTGAAAAGCTG
This sequence comes from Ammospiza nelsoni, assembly GCF_027579445.1. Taxonomy (NCBI): domain Eukaryota; kingdom Metazoa; phylum Chordata; class Aves; order Passeriformes; family Passerellidae; genus Ammospiza; species Ammospiza nelsoni. The sequence goes on along the minus strand of NC_080634.1, from coordinate 94,200,858 downwards.
TGTATTGAACCTTCATGGAAGGTATGTCCAAGCAAATTTAGGTCAAGAAGGTGACTAAGACAAACCATATTGGATGGCAGCCTTCTCTGCTGAAACAACTTGCTTGGTAGATGAGGGGAGAACTGTGGAGAAAACACTACCTTAATTTTAGCAAGTAATTTGACAGCATCTCCTTTAAAATCCTTGTTGACAAGCAGGAAAGTTTTAGTGAGCATGGAATTGCAACAATTCTTGACAACTGAGACCAGTTGCCAACAAGACATATTTTTCTGTCTTGGTTTCCAAAGTTAAAATAAAAAGCAAGAAGAAATTTTCCATTACTTCCAACTATTTCTTTATTTCAAGATGTACAGATGCAAGCCAGACGCTTATATCAAGATTTGTCAATGGTCTTTTTTCTATCACATCTGAAAAAATCAGCTAAAATCAATTACGAGTCCAGAGCTATTAAAACATTGGCTCTTAGCTGCAGAGAGACCACCTCCCTCACTTGTCAGCATCTGGGGAGAGATGTCACTCTGACACCACTGTTTGTGCCACAGGTGATGCTGGAGTGCCCTTGGGTTAGTTTTTAATGTCCATTTGAAGGCAAAGTTTAGTGTAGTCTTGCAGCATGATTCGTGATCTACTGCAACTGTATGGACTCGTGTTATTTATTCTGATCTGAGCTGGATTTCAGAGCAATTTGTGTTTGCTGAGCAGACTGAATACTACACACTCGTTTAAAAGGGTACTGGCCGAAGCAACATCTTTTGCACAAGTGATTTTTGGTCTTTTGATTTGTGTTTTAAAGCATCATTGCATAAAGGAAAATTGTAATTTACATTCTGAAAGCACTCCCACCCTGGTGTCAGGTAAATTTGTGCAGATAAAATATTTCCAAATTAATCTTCTCAGCCAAGAAAATGGCAGTAAGATGTACATGGGCATGTGATGCCTGACAGAGCAGTAGTCTGGTGTAAAAAGGAGGAGAATAAACTAAGGCAATCTGTGCTTTCTGTTTCATATTCCCCTGACAGGCCTGAGATAAGAGATGTACCCATTGGTTCTCCAGGCATTTTGAACAGGGAGAATTCCTTTTTGTTGCTCATCAGCAGTGTCTAACTTCCTATGACTCTGGGGGAAGAACTGGGCTGCCAGGAGCTTCCACCAGCTCTGCCTAGTCCTAAACAAAGGCAAGCACTTAGATCACAGAAGCAAGCAGCAGTAGCACCCAAACACATAGAAAAAAGGTCAATTTATGGTTGTCAGTTCCATTACAACAGTCTAGCAACTCTGGAGCCCTGGCATGATGACAGGAACCTCCTTCCCATCATTGCTCTTGCCCACTGTGATATCACAACTCATTTTAGGTTTTCAGCTGTATTAACCAAGGTGAGTGGTCACCAGAGACACCCTTCAAATAAGTGTGGAATATAGTCACCTCCAAGTCCAATTCACCCCAACTGAAATAGTGATGTTACTAATCTTATTTCTGTTTTCAAGTTCTTTCTGCTTGAAATATTCCTTGCATTTCACTGGGCAGAGTAAGTATTTGACAAGGTAAAGTCAAGTCTACTTGCCTGGTAGCAAGGGGTACAATTTGGTGATACCTTTGTTGCTGGTGAAATCAAGAAAATGTTGCTGTTGCAGGATTTCCACTCATTCAGAGACACTAACAAAGTGAAAAAGAAAACTTCCTGTCAGTGTCAAGACAGATTACCCAAGATTACACAACAATGTCAAACACTCCACGGGATTATCAGCAATGTGGGGTCTTGCCCTCTAACACACAGATTGCATGATTCCCTCCAGGCAGGAGGAACACAAATGCTGCAGATATGTATGAAAACATCAAATTACAGTCTCTCTGGCAGTCTCTGATTTCATACTGGTTGGGGCAGTGTTGGCTTCAATAGTTACTTCAGTGATGGAGAAAAGAGCTGATCCCCTCCCCACCCCACATAATTCTTTATTAGATGGTTGATATTAGCAATTAAGTGCTTGCAGTCACAGGATTCACTACTGGACTTTGAGTAGGGCATTAGCTGGTAACAATACTGAGGTCTTTGTTGTAATTTTCCTTTCATTATCCTCTTATATCAGTGAGTATCATGGAATTGAAAAGGACAGAAAAGATCTCTCAGATCATTGGATCCAGCTGTTGTCCTTTTCTGAAACATTCTTTCTCTTATAGAAGAAGAATATTAACTAATACTGATACTGCCTAAAAAAGAAAAGAATCAAAATCAGAAGAACACAGAAAAAACTCAGGAATATAAGCTAAAAGAGGATGTGATTACCATACAAAATACAAATCTCAACAATAGTTGCAGTCAACTGTCCATGACTTCTAGGAGAGAAGTCCTAGGGCAATGGTATGGATTCAGTGATTTCAGAAGAGCAGTCTCATCATGAGACACCCTACACTAACTCAGCACCAAAAGCAAATTATAAAAATACTGGAATTTCTGTAATTCTACTGTATCCTAAAATCATAAGCAGCTAACACAAATACCTGTTATCCACAGCTGCTGTTCAGAAATGAAAACTTAACCACAGTGCCTGCCTCACAGCAGTGCAGTTGGTCATTTACTGGTCATGACAGTAATTTGGTACAGTAGAACAAACTGTGTAGAACAGTCAAACAGACCAGCAGTGTAAGTTGCAGGTTCTATAACCCAGGTTATTCTGGGGAAAAATACTGGACACATTATATTGGAGCAGGGAGGAGGAGAAAGAATGTCTTTGCCTCAGCTACAGAATTTGTGATGTCTTGTCAGCAAATCTTTTTCAAAGGATTGGCAGCCTGCTAAGAAGTTAATCTACCCCTTTTGATTTTGATTTAAAAGGCTTTCTCTTGAGAGTGATATGTCTAATTGTCCAGACAGAAAATGACATCATGGGCTGAATCCCCACCTCTCATGCCCTGTGTCCAACCCCCTCCTGGGACTGTCTCGTTACCTGAACATTCCCTCTTCTCCACAGCTCCATTCCTTGTACATCAGCAATGCAATCGAAAGGTCAGTGTCCATCCCAGCTGGGAAGGGCAGGTTACCCGGCAGGATCACCCTCTGGGAAGCTCTGCTTACACTGTCAGCAGTGTCTGCATGGCCAGGGACAGACCTCTCAGTCTGGACCTGCAGGGTTGAAGCATCTTCCTCATGAATCAGAGCAGCTTTGCCTGCATGGCCTGGGACGAGCCCCTGCATCCCAGGGGGTCAGGCAAAGTAAGGGCAAAGTGCAGAAAAAGTCACAGACGTGGTTCATTTGAGAGCAAATTTAATTAATGAATTCCACACAACTGTAACTTCAGTCAATACCAGTACCAAAGCCTTGTAATGGGTTTGCTTGCTAGAGAGATCTGCAAACCACCTGTGCTCTGAACTGGAGCCTTCTCCTTGCTTAACCTGCTCAAAAATTAATGTCTTCCTATTGCAAAAGGCAAAACAATTGTTTGAAAGATAACTGGTTTTTTAAAAATTTGTACTTGTGAAACATAATATATGGTTACTTCAATTATCTGACATAATGGCTTTTTTGCAAACAACTTTTTGCAAACAACTTTTGCAGAAACATTGCCTCCTCCAACATCTGGATAGAAATATTTAAGTATATATATATACAGCAGGAAAATAAGGAAAGAGAAATAAAGTAGATCTTGATTACCCAAGATATTTTTTAACATCAGTTTTTGAAAAGGAACTATACTTTCCTTTGACACCATTGGGATTTTAATTTAAGTTCTTAGGATATTTCATTAGCAGTAAGGTCACTCCAGATCTGCTTCTACAGTTCACTCCTGTAAAGTAACCAGAAGATTTTCCTACTAAATGACTACTATTTGTAATACCAACCTTGAAAATGAACACAGAAAAAAATCTAAGTACCTAAGGTTGATATAAATATGTCACAGTATTGAAAATTACGATAACTAAGTGTTTTATATAACTTCTTAACAAGAACATTTAGTCTGAATCCAAAACTCCTGGCTATAACCAAAGTGATTTAAAATAGAGCAAGTATGTATTAAAAGTTATTCATATTGTATTTTTAATAAGGGAAATGCTGCTTTCTATAAACAAAAGAACATGTGATTTTTTTGACACAGATATAAGTTACAGTGGAAAAAGCTCAGAAAGCCTCAAATAAAATTGGTGTTTATTTAAAAGGATGGTTTGACCAGTTGATTGGATGAGGTTCAATCAGCCCACACAGTCTGGTAATTCTAGAAACATCAGTGTAAAAAACCCTGCTTTTTTTGCTTTCTGCTATCCAGTGTCACACGATCACTGGCTGAGAACGTGTTGCCTGCAGCAGTGGAGACCTCACCTTGAGTCTGTGCTGGAGGCACGATGCCATCACACCCAGCTCAAGCACACCCATTTGGTGGGGATCATGCAGCAGCACAGGGCACCCCACAACAGCAGAGACTCTGCCCCAGTGCCCCAGCCAGCTTCTAGCCATTTCAAGCAAAACCTTATTATAGTGTAATTATTGCTAGAAGCTGTCCTAAAATTTCACCCAAGATTTTCCAGGGAGGGAGATGTGCAACATTTTGTCCCAGCTAGCAAATTGCTTACAGATTTAAAGCCCTATGCCAAAGGCTAGGATCATCACAGCCTCCAGAAAAGGTCACCAGTATTTTTATTGTGGGACAGTGTTACCTTTTCCATGAGATCTCAACATGAAGAAGTGAGTTCCTTTTGGCAATGCTGCTGTTCATTTAGTGAGGCCACAGCTTACCCAGATGGAAAGTGGAATTCTTATTGATAGAAAAGGCTACAATATAAATAAAAACACACCTCTGTTACAAGTCACAACCTTGTCTTGAGAAACTATAACACACATTATTACTCTGCCTGCACCTTGAATGAGAATTCATAATTCATATAAAACCCAAAGTATCCCAGATTAGGAGGCCACTGCTGAAAACGCACCATTTGCAATTCTCCACTGGCCTCTAAAGGCTGCTTCAGGAATTTCAGTCTCTGAGTTTGAAAAGCAAACTCTGTATCCACGTACTAGAGCACAAGTCAGGGGATCCAAGAAATGTGCGAGGTTTATGAAGAGCTTCAGCTGGAGCTCTGCAAGGCACTGCAAAAGATTGGTCTGACCAGGGACACAGAGTCACCACATCTGTGACATGTGACACTGCACTGGCAGCATCACTGGCTCTGGCGAGGTATGGGATCAGCAGGATTTCTGTTCTCCTGCATCCTGATACATTTCATTTTGCTGGTGAGGTTTGGAAGTCCGTCAGCAGGGCCAGGTGCCCACTACAAGTAGTAATGTGCATCCAAATCAGCTTGCCAAAACTGAACCAAAAAATTTGGTCTTGTTTGGTGCCTTCCTACCCTTTTAAAGGTGATTTTGAGAAGTTCTTTTTTTTATGAAGGAGAAAGGTCAAACTCAAAATAAGCCTGCAATTATACAATTGTCCAGTAAGAAACCTTCTAGTTCCAGCCACAAACAGCTGTAAACTTCTACACAGCTATTTCTTCGGAGTCATTTACAGTATTGCCCTTTTACAGTCTTAATCAAGGAAGTAGTAACATTTGTTATTTTATTTTGCTTCCTGGCTACCATCCAGTTACCGTTTTTTTGTCATTATTTCCTATTCTATTATTAATATCTATTTTGATCTTTTTATTTGAAGGTAATTTCTTTAGATTTCCTGAACATTTTGCCTGTGAATACTGAAACCTGTGCATGTGTCCTAACTCTGGGATAAGCCTGGATCTGATTCCGGTTTTGTCTTAAACTTCAGTTCTGTTAATAAAGTGGCAATGAGTGGAAATTATGCTTTTCTCATTTATCAAGTACCATTTTCACGCTACATTTTGTGTTCTCTTTATGCCTCCTGTTCACCACTAAATGGCGCAATTTCACTTCTCTCCATCTGATGGTTCAATTGCTGTTTTCTAAAGAATTTTAGTTTCTTCCTTTTCTACCCATCATAATATGCTCTATACCTTATTTTTACACATTGTTAAAGGAAAGCTCCCAGTTGCCATTTAGTTACTGTTGCAAGTCTGTATGTAATTTCCCTCTGTTTCTTTATGCTCTTCTGCAGGTTCAGCAAAAGCAAGAGGTAAAACTCAGTACAAATACCCTCTTTTAAGGAGTGAATGCAGTGCCTTCTTAGAAAGCAGGGCAGAAGACTATTCTTTATCTCCCTCTTAGTAATTTTTTGGGAAAACTTTAAAGGGTGATGAAGTGGCCTTGAGTAGCTTTGGGAATGTTCCCATTGTAGAATTGAGAGGCATCCTGGGTGCCTAACTACCTTGTTCTTGAGGCAGGTAACTCAAATCTCAAATGCAAATAACTCATTTTCATTTTCTGCAGCACTGGAAGAATTCATACACGGGGTAATCACCTTGTGACAGCTTTTTCCTATCATATGTTATAATACTCAGACTGATGGTAATAATCACTCCAATTGCATTTTCTATACCTAAATGTTTAGCTAACTTAATTGCTGTTCTGATAACTTCTGAAGGAAAACACTCAATATAATTTGCTCCACAAAGAGCTAAAGTGAATTAACTGTGCAGTGATAGAAATTTCACCTCCTACACTCCTCAGATTTTTCTTGGTATGTTTTTCTTTCTCTACAATTTCCTGAGCATCTCTTCCGCCACCATTTGATGCCTTTCAGGTCTCCTGCTCTCTTCTCTGCCCTTCTCTCCTTTTGTGCATGAATATCCACCAGTTTGGTTTCCTTAACTCTCCTGACCTCTGTTTCTCTCTGACCCCATACCCCTCTGGTCAGCTTTGGCTTTTCACTTGCACTTGAGTCCCATATTTCCACTCATGTGGCACTCAGGTTTTAGTCCAATGATGTTATGAAAAATGTACAGTACTGGGTTGTCAGACTTTATTAGCAAAAAGATAATTTTGGAACAAAAAGAAATAAAATAAATACTGACTGAGGTACCTTTGCTGCTCTTCTGGTGAAAGAGAGTAAGCACCACGTTAATCCTTATGAGTGATTTTCACACCTTAAGGACTGCATTGCACCAAGCTAACAAAAATAGTTAAAGTACTACATCAAGGAGCCTATTACTTTAGGGAGTCTGAGTGGTTCATACCTTAAAGTCATAGTATTCCTTGTCAACATAAAAATAAAATGTTTCCTTATATTTTAAAACTGTGGTTCAGCAAGCTCTCAGAATGATACATGCTAAATCAATGGCAGCAGAAATTTTTCACGCTGAACAACTGCAGATTAAGAAAGAGTATTTTACCTGTAATTGTTTATTATTATCATCCTAGGTATTGTAAATAATCTTGTTTTGTTAAATAGGGTAGAGCAGGCAATGGTTACAATGCCCTTGTAGAAACCAGAGAGAACTATTTCCTGAATTCTGAAACAGCAGGTTCTTGTTCTACTTGCCAATATTTGCACATCTCATGCAGCTCTCCCAACTTTTTCCTCTCTCCAGTTAGCAGAATCTTATTAGTGTCTAAAGTGGCATTTTAGATTTCAAGTAATCAACAGATGATTTTCAAAATTAATGAGGCACTTTGGAGAACTCCCTGAGCACCCTTATGTGAGTGTGAAACACATTCTGTCATCTCTGAGGCTGCTCATTCAGGTGAAAATTGAAATGAGTACAAATGTGCACAGCCACAGCTTGTTTCTAAGGTCAGCATTAGGAAACATTCATGCAAGATCGCAGACAACTCCTACCTTTAAGTCTAAAAGTTTAAAATAAAGCTTCAATTTTCTGTCCAAATACCTCCCTTTTACCAACCATTTATTATCTTGCAACTCTCAAACTCTGTTTAAAAAGTTACATATGTACTTAAAGAGTGTGCTCAATACTGAAAGTCATTGTTAGATGTAGCATGCTGGAAGTTACAGCTCCACATTGACCAAAGATAATTTGCCATTCTTGATAAGAATGCTATTTTAAAAGGTGGAAAAAGTTCTTGTCCAAAATACGAACACCTTACATATGTGACAGGAGGAAGATAACATCCTTCCACAACTAATTTTAACAAAACATATCACATAGATGTAGGCTTTTTAAAGAAATAGCTTGTTCCTTTACAAGGCTGAGAGACTTTGGCATTTATTCACTGCCTGTGGTATAAGAGGAGAAAATACACAAGGCCTTGACTGGATAGAATCACTTAAATAAAACTGGACTATGATTATACTCCATCCTTGATCTCCTACCCTAAGCTTATAACTAATGCACTTGAAAAGACATTATATCATGAGCTTCTCCATGTCCTAGTGGATGCTTCTAAAATACTAAACTACATCATACAGTACTCTGGTACAGTCAAGCTGTTAGAATTTACAGAGGGAGATGAAACTTTCAGGGGTTGTTTTTTAACTTTTTCTTCTTCAGAGGTCACATTGGTTAAGATATTACTTCCCTTCAGTTACCAGAACAATATCCCTAGTAGTTTAAAAGAAAAAAACATATTTTCCAGCTCTTTTAAAGCATTTATGATATTGGTAGCACCATATGGATAGGCCTTCACCCAGAAGAGTGTTGCATATTGTATGACACCCAAAGCTGGGTGATAGTTTTATTCTTGGTTTCTGCACTTCTGCTTTTACTGCAGTTTGTCCAAAATTTCTTTAGGCCTTGGCAACTGTGAAAAGGAAGGGGCCAAGCGTGCAGGTTCAGTTGGCAATGGCCCTGGGACAGGATACAGTGAGCAGGAGCTGGGCTTGTTCCAGCCTGGAAACATGGCTGGAGACACAGACACACAGCTGTATCTGTATTTTCAGACACTAACTCTAAGAAAAAACCACTGAAATTATCATTCAGAAGTGTGCATTAAAAAATAAAGAACATCCTTGCATAGTAAATGCAAAGTTCCTAAGAGTTATCCTTTAGCATTGACTGCAGTATTTAAGTGTTGAAAAATAAAGAGGTGAAAATCTCTCATATCTCTCCTCAGAAATGAACCTTAATGGTGCTGCTGCCACCCACTACAAGGAAAGCCACTTGTGCAGTCACAGCAGCAGGAGCCTGTCACTGTGTGCATTTATGTAGAATTCAATATTGGTCTTTGGGCACAAATGAAATATCAGATCATTGCTCTCACACTTGTTAGGAACTGTTGACAGAGGTGAGGTTGTCACAAGAAAACCCGTGTAAATTGAAATAAACCTATCAGCTGCCAGGTTACAGGATAAGGGACAGGCGTCCACCCACAAAGAAGCATGGGACAATGGCAAGTCCCCACTGGTCCCCTCAGCCTGGCAGTCAGAGCAACTCCTGCAGCAGAGAAGACCTTTCCCAGACCAACAGGTTGCTGTAAAATCACATCAAAATGATCATTGCCAGCATGGCCAGTACTGTGAGTTTCCTGGGTACTGCTGGATTCATTCTGGGAGCAAAGAGAGTTTAACCTTCCTCTGGAACTTGTCCTCTAGTTCCAACATTGGTGCTGCCTCTCTGGCCTCTGACTTGTCTAGTGATGTGATCATGCAACAATCTTTCAACACAAACATGGCCAAAAGAGCACTCATGCAGCTAATATTTGGTTGTGTTTTTACCAAAACTTAATCTTTGCTGTTCTTCCAGACTTTACAATACGTTCCCACCACACTGGCAAAAACTGAGTTACTCCTGGCTATCAATGATCCATGACCTTATGATGCCAAGCTCAGCATCCTCCAGCTTTCCCTTGGCTCTCAGAGGCCATCCTTGCTCACAGCTGAAATGCTGCCTGCACACTACACCCAGTGACAGCACCTGCACCAGCAGGGCACAGGGTGAAAAGCCTCCCACATTTTAACAAAAGCAAGGATTCTGAGGCGTGCACAACAGGAACCCTGGTGTCCAGAGAGCAAACTAGCTAGTCCAGGGCAGCAAGTCAGCACATGGCCCCATCAGAGCTCACTGCCATGATGAGTCACAGCAGCCTTATCTGCATGGCCGGGCAGGTGCCTCTGACTCCCAGGGGTTCCAGCAGAGTAAGGGCAAAAGGCAAAAAAGGCCCCAGACCTGTTTGATCTGAGGGTAATTGTTAATTAACTGCACACAACTCACAGTAAATATAAGACTAGTACCAAAATCCTGCAATGGGAAGGGTTCTATAAATCAGTGTAATTTTAACTGGAAGCTTCTCCTTTCTTAACCTGTGAAAAAAAAATTATAAACTTTCAATTACAAAAAGCAACACACTTGTGTGAAAGATAATTGTGTTTTTATTTTTCTAAGCTCGCACTTGTGGAACATAATAAATGACCTGATATAATGACAACTTTGCAAAAGAATCCCCCTCTCCCCAACATCTGGACAGCAATATATAAATATTTACAATGGAAAAAATAGGAAAGTGAAGAGAATGACATCAACATTAGCCAAGTCAGTTTGTTTCTACATATCTGATTTTGAACATTAAGTACTCAAGATTGATCAACACTTTCCTTCAGTACTGAGGCTTTAACTTCATTTTCAGCTCTTATGTGCAACAGATACACTCCTGACTCTGCTTTTATAGTTTGCTCCTGTACAGTAACCATAGAATTTCCCAACGAAATTTTTATTCCAGGTTTTTAACTTTGAAAACAACAAAAAAAATTAAATATAACTTTATGTCTCCTGATACAAAGTTTCTCACACAGTCAAACACATCACAACACTGAAAATCAGCATAATGAAATGCTGTATAGCTTCTTAACAAGGACAATAGGTCTGGGTCCTGATCTGTTGGCTTTAACAAAAGCTCTCTTCAAATAGAACAAGTACATATAGAAAAAATAACCTTCTTATTTTCTTATTAAAAAAGGAAATGGTGCTTTCTATAAACAAAAGAACATGTGATTTTTTTTTTGACACAGATATAAGTTACAGTGGAAAAAGCTCAGAAAGCTTCAAATCAAATTGGCGTTTGTTTAAAAGGACGGTTTAACCAGTTGATTGGATGAGGTTCAGTCAGCCCACACAGTCTGGTAATTCTAGAAACATCAGTGTAAAAAACCCTGCTTTTTTTGCTTTCTGCTATCCAGTGTCACACCAGCACTGGCTGAGCATGTGTTGCCTGCAGCAGTGGAGACACGGATCCCACAGTCTGGCTGCGCCGTGTCACCGCTGTGGCCGTGGTGGCGCTGGCAGCGGTGTCACATGTGCGAGCTGCGCCTGCCCCGCGTGCCCAGCGACACGCGCAGCCGCGGCTCCCGTGCCTTGTAGTGCTCGTTGAAGTCCAGCCTGAAGCTCAGGAACCGAAGGCTCTCGTCTGAACTGGTTGTCAGCAGGACCAAGAACTGCTGGACAATTCCCTGAAAAGACAAACCCAAGAGACAGTTACAGAAGCACCCCTGGTGTGTTTTAAACAGGAATATCAGGTGGTAGACAGACAGAATCTGGGAAAAGGCAAGCACAAGTGTTCATATCCAACAGTTATGGTGGGTTCACTCTTTCTGCAAAAACCCAGAGCTCCATTTTTAAGTCTCCAGTGCAAACAGCTTGGTCTTTTAAAGTGTGTTCCCCACTCCCTGTGCCCTGCTGGCACACTCCATCTGTCTGAAGGCTCCCAGGCTGCAGAGCAGCTGCCTCTGTGCGCCTCAGGACAGCATTCAGGATCCAACCTGTGCCAACAGGAGACCTCACCTTGAGTCCATGTTATAGGCACAATGCCACCCAGGCCAGCATTAGGGCACTGCTGGCTTCAAACATACCCATTTGATGTGGCTTGTACAGTAGAACAGGGCACCCAGAACAGCAAACGTGTGCCCAGGAGGACAGTCAGTGCTGCAGACCCAACTAGACTGAGCATTTGGAGCAATGTGAGGGAGGGATTTGCACTTGGCAGGTGGGAGGTACACTTCTGCATCCCATCTTCCCATTCAGCTCTAGCCACACCACTGCAGGAGCCCCATAGGACACAGGAAAGGAAAGGATTCTGGGAGGAGGGGAAGACTCATTTGAAGAGCTCATTCCTAATCTCCAGTAAATAGTAACATGAACATGTCCATAACTAGAGCACTCCATTACTTCCAAAGGTGACCAAAGCTGGAAATCCTGTTTGGAAAATCCGTAATACGGCTCAGAATGAATACAGTCCAAGGAGGCAAAACCTACATTGCCAAATTGTAGCAATCTTGTAGAGCACATACACCACAATTTATTTACAACCTACATTTAAAGGCCTACACTCATTTTTCTGGGGAATGTAGCTTTAGCATCAGATATAACAAATAAAGACAAAGCCAGAATAAATTACTTACAAAAGACAGCCTGCACATGTTACCCCAAATATCTTATCCACTTCCCCTTCCCCCAGTGAACTTAAAACTTAGAGTCAGGCCCTTAATAATAAACTTTCTGCAGTCTTCAATAGCAATGACTTGCAAAGACTGTGAGGAAACAAATGGAATGCAGAAGGAATTCTGTCTTTTTCTCCCTCAGACTACACCAAAAGATAGCTATTACTTTCCCTGCTGGAGGAAGACAACTTACATGAAAAGATTCTTCCCCTTTGTCTGGGGAATATAAATGATCACAAAACCTTCTACTATTAAGCAACAGTGAACACAGGCTTTTAAGTAGAGAAGGAAAAAACAAAGGCCTAGCTCCACAAACTGCACACACATGAATAGAGAAGTTACATCAACTCAATATTTGAAATTCATTTCTACACAAAGCTCAGCATATTTTAGAAAAATATAATTTAAGAGGCACCTGGTAAAAGTGAGTGAGTATTCGCAGCTGTGAGCACATTTTAGGTATTGAGTCTTGAAATTCTTTCATCCTCTTGTTCTCTTCTTCCTCTTCTGATGCAGTTACACCCCACTTGCCCTACAGAGAAACCACACAAGTTTAGAGGTGAAGCATCACATGATTCAAGTTGCTAACTAGGCCACCTTCTGCCCAGCTACATCAGGTTTATAAAAAACAACCACTGCCATAGAAAGACAAACACAGAGCCTCCAAAATGGAAACTATCAGACCCCCCCCTTGGTGGTCGTACAGCACATAAAAGAAATCAGAGGTTTATTAGCAAGGCAAGTCTCACACCAACACTGCATGTCAGTCTTGCAGCAAGGAGGCAGACATGGAGCTACAGCATCTTTTGCTAAAGGGTTCCACTCACTTCATCTAAAAGAGCCCTTTCTCATCCTCCAAAGTCCCCTAGAGAAATCAACTCAGATTTTGAGCAAGACAGAAATCAAAAACACCACTCAGCCATTTCGCTTGAAGTCAGCAGCAATGACTTTTCCAATGACTTTTACATCTGCCCCAACTATATTTCTCATCTTTACTGTACCTCTACATGATATCTAAAATCCTCCATATATCAAAAGCCTCAATTCATTTTCACACTCTAGAAATATCCTTCTTGTACCTCAAGCTCACGCTGTTTTTTCCTCTCTTCAAATTGCAACCTCAGCTGCAGCTCCTCCAGAGCAGCTCTGTACATGGCATCTTGGGCATTCTGGAGCTCAATGATCTGGTCAAAAACTGCTCGAAGCTGATTGAGAAGTACCTGTGAAACAGGTAACAAAGTAATTAAACAGCTGTACAGCACAAGAGTTTTAACTTACTACCTTTCTCCAGAAAAGAAGCAAAGAAAAAAAAGTAAAGAAAAAATCTTTTTTACACAGCTGGAGAGACTGCTCTGCAAAGCCCTAAGTCAGTTGTTCCATGATCTCACAGCTTCTCAGGATGAAAAAGAACTGGCCCACACTACAGCAAGCTTTATTATCAACATGTGTCACTATGTCTGGGCGGTAGGTAGTGAACCTACCATTATTAAATCTTAGAATAAAAATTACTTTTCCCTTTGCTCCTACAATGTTAAAGAAGGTTGTTCCTGACATATATGCCAAGATCATAAAGTTACAATTACATGCAAAGGAGAAGACTCACCCTGGAGTCACTATCCAGCAAGCACCGAGCTATGATTGTGTCCAGAAAAACTTCATGAGCTGCAATGATGTGGTCCAAGTCCTGTGCTTGTTGGACCTTGTTCCAGAGCTCATCCCATGAACATTCAAGCACCTGGAGCAATGACACAGGATTGGGCTGTTTTGATTTGCTAGATGGCAAGCTCTTTGAAATTTAAGACATGCAACACATACAGAATATTGCAAACGCTTCATTTTCTAAGTAACTGATTGTGTGGGTAGAGCATACCTCAAATGTAATGTAATACTGCATCTGGTGAATGAAATGGACCATTTCTGATGCCAGAACGTGACACTGATGCAGCACACCAGAAAGCTCTGTAAAAATCCAAAGAGACAGCATGTTAAAGACTGCAAGGACAAGCACAGCCAACAAATCAGCTTGGTAAATTCTCTTCACCATACTGAATACTTCATAATACAGCCACTAATCTTAGATGGTAGCAGCAGCGACCTTCTGAGGCCAGGCGCCCTCTCCCACCCACCAGAAATTCTTAATTATAAAAAAATAAATTTGTAAGTATTACTATGCCATAATAAGGGGTAATTCTCAATAGTTATTTTTTACTGAAAGACATGTAGATAGATTAAAAAAAATTTCAAGAGTGAGCCAGTACAGATGCTCGCAAATATGGCTGTATTCTCTAGCTGAGAAATAGGATCAAAAAGTCCTGGTCCATGAAACATACACCAGAGCCACTACATTTCAGAGCTTTCCTATTTCTTTTCACACATCTTTCTCTTCTTAGCCTCTTCTGTTCTTAGCTAAACAAAAGCAGAGGGAATAAGTGAAGGTAAAACTAGTAAATTCAGAACTGTGCATACATGAGACTTAATGTATGCAGACAGCATAAGAAAGAGGGAGACATGGGGTACAAATAAGAAGCCATCAAGGAAGATGAATACAAAGGGATGGAAGAGGTACAGTCTCACAACGAGGCCAGCATAGAGATACTTACATAAGTGCAGCTTTGCAGGAATCAAGGATTAAGTAAAACAACAGATATGAAACTTCTATTTACAATTATGTTATTTTACTTTGATCATCCTTACTATCATCTACCATTAAACAGCCAGTCAAGAGGAGCACCAAAATTCAAAATTAATTTGAACATAATTCATCAGACACTCTTTTCCCTCTTAACACACAGTCTAAAATAAGATGCAGTCATCTGTATCTATTTTAGAAGCATGTCATCCATCTGGACACCTCTCACCTGGCATAGTTTTCAGAAGCTTTGCATTGCACATGTGCCCTTTCCATATATCAGTAAGAATATACTCCATTCTCTTTGCTCTCCAAAGGAAATTAAATACTCTTAGATAGTGGCTCATGCACTCACGTGTAAATACCTACAAAACAAAGAAAATACCAGGACAAATTAATAGACATACCACATGTCCTGAAGTACCAAGAACTTCTTCACAGTTCATCTTATCTCATATATGCAGTTTATTGATAAATATTTTTAAAAAAAAAGTTTCCAGGAAAACCCAGAGCTTTTGGAAAGATCCCTTCTTGAGGGCTGAACAGGGCACTGCTGGAAGTGTAAGAAGGGGTGAACAAAAAAACTAAGCCTAAGCCTATTTTGAAACCGCATAAGAAAATTCCTTCTGCTGGTCAAACTCACAGTTTGTCCTGCTTAAAAGAAATGTTCTTTATAGAGGCTAAATACATTCAGATAAACAACGCAACTCCCTAACAAATTCCATTTAGACAGCATAAGTAAGTTCTCCACAAATACATTCCTCAGTTCCTTTCAAATTTTCCCAAATTAGTATCTATAGACGAGTAATTATGAAAGAATAGGGGCACTCAATTTATTAAGTCCTTGCTAAAAACTGTGCTGGAACAAATTAATTACTGATTTTCAGTAATGATTGTTGTAAATGTAGCTTTTTCAGCACTCACACTAACTGGTAAGAACTGAGATTTTTGCTTAACTGTTGATACAGTGGGTACATCCTAGATGCAAAAAAAAAAAAAAAAATCTCTGGTTTCACACTCCAGAACAAAAAAAAGTTACCTAAGTAAAAAAAAAAACATAGTAATTTAATTCAGCACCCCAAACACATTCAGAGGCAGCAGTGTATGACATTACCGTTGCTATTGGCCCATCAACATGATAGTCCAAGCTGAAGACATCCCATCCAGTGTCCCCAGGAGATACCTGTATTAAAAAGATATGGTACTGTCAGTGTGTAATCAGAGCATACTAAACCTGAAGATGAGCATCACTTGCTAACTCTTTAATTCTGAAGGGCCTATGAGCAAACAAGCATCCACATCAACAAGAGATACAGGAGTTTCTTGTTGAAAGTAGCAGATTAGGCAGAAATGGATCAAACTATTTGATACAAGGGTGAGGCTGATCTCACACAAATACTGATGTTTGCAATGTCAGCGTTTCTCCACTGAACCTAGTAAATGAAAATACCAGTAAGGACAAATTCTTTGGCATCTGAAACAGATTTATTTCCGATGCTACAGCTCACTGAAGTCAAAACTCAGGGACTGAAGCTCTCAAATTAACTCAAGTTTCTTACTACAGGCCTCTTCCATGAAATGTGCTATCACTGCTTCCCTTTTTCTTAACTAGAGGCAAGAAGGAGGCACACACCCCAGCATGCCCCAGTTCTTGTAAGAGCAACAGCATTAAGAGCTGTCTGGAGAACTTCAAATCAGCACCACCAGCATCAACTTCTGTTAGGCCCCAAATACTCAACCTTGTATTATCAATGGCTGTAAACCCCCATCTTGAAATACAAATAGACAATAGACAGGGAAGGCAAAAAGAAGATGACTTATTAAATGACCTTTATATTACTCAAAGTAAACTTCAGTGGAAAGGAAGGGGGAAATGGATTCACACATGAAAATTTTGTTTCATACAGATGTCTGCATGTATACACACAAACAAAGGCATCTTTCAGACCAGAGTCACCACAACAACAGACCTCCAGAAGTCGCACATCCAATCGCTTGAGAATCTCGGGATTATCGAACTGGGCATTCGTGGCCCTCACGGCCGTTTCCAGGATTCCAGTCAGATTATGCTGATACAAGGTTGTAGCTGGACGTGCAAGCTCTGGCCTGTGGTTATGGAACAGTTATAGTACATTACTGAAATACTCTGCAGCAGCAATTTAGTAGTAACTGCAGTACACAGCAAAACCCTTTTCTAACAGACATTCAAAACTATTACTCTTTCAGAATTAATCATGAAGAAAATCAGTGAGCAAAATATTTGCACAGAGTATGAGCAGAATATGTCTATTCATATGCAGCTACACTCCTGAATATGAGCATGAGGAGCAACTTAGTCCTCATTTAATGCCAGTAATTTGAAGTTACCAGGATTGCTAGTTTAGCTAGTCTGTAATTTGAGTTGCATTCAGATGTTAAATGAGGCAGATTACATCATTAGCACATCAAACCAATAATTTCCCTTCAGTTTTGAGAAACTTACTGATAGCCATCTCACAGGCTCAGAAGTGCTGGCAGGAACACAGAAACTCACCCCATCTATGTAACTTCAACTTTCCAAAGAGTTGCAACATGCAACTCTTGTAATACTCTCTGTCCCTCAAAAAGGAGAAGACTGGAAAACTTCTCACTCCTTCTGTCTCAAATGTAATACTGACTTCACAAATCAACCTCACTCAGCTTCACATTAAAAAGCATATACTGTTGATTTTGATTTACAAACAAGTTAATGAAAGCCTTATTACAAAGCCTGCCTTCTGGATCAAAGAAAAGCTTTGCAAGCCAATGCTTAAGTTTCATCAGTAGCACCAGCATGTAAAAATGAACTTGCAAATAATCTTAAAGAATTGGATTCTGTAGCTGTGGGTGCACCTGAGTGCTTGAAACAGAAGCTGGTGAGGAATCAAATAGAGTTTTCAAATTGCACTGAAGGTTTTGACACTATGTTTTAGACCAAATACCTCCAAAACATAGAGGCCTAATAATTCCAGCCAAGCTCATCAGCAGCATCAGAAGCAGAATGTTTCTGCTGAAATTTGCTGACAGGACCAAGAGAAGTGCCAACATCCTCGAAGCTGTCACAGGGCCAACATAAAGATATCTGTATTAGTACAACTTTTCAAGACTTTGTCAAATGGTACTGTATGTACCACTTATCAAAAAGGAAGAATAAGTTTTAATCCTCAGGGTCAAAGAAACAAAACCCAAAATAGAATTTTTAAAGTTATTACTCAAAGATTTAATTGAACAAGGTACTTAGAGGGTCCTCTTCAAAAAGCAAAAGTTTCTGTGCTGATCATGCACAGAATCATCAGAAATTGAGCATAATTACCCTTCCTATTGTCTTACTTGAGCAAGTCCATTAAATGCCTGATAAAGTCTCCTTGACCAAGTAACAAGTAGCGCCTCATGGCCTGCATGTGTTCCAGCAAATTGTACTTCTTATTGAGAACATCCAGCAGGTATTTGCTGGTTTCAAAATAAGCTGCATCAATTTTCTCTTGAAATGCATTTTCCAGATCTGTGAACAAATCAGCAGCTAAAAGAAAATAAAAATAAAAATAAAAATTAAATTAGTAGTTTGCAAAAACTGAGGCAAATAAGCTTTGGAGTTGAAACACACAAACAGAAAAACTGCCATGTCTTCTGATCCACTGTGTTATACATTTGCCATAGCCAAAGCAAAAGCAAGTCTAAAGCAGCCTACACTTCAACAATATTACTTTTAATCTGTGCCCAGATTGTACTTGCCAGTAGAAGCTCATGTTATGTATATAAAAAGTTGGGGATTTTCAAGCTTGCTGAAATACTGCAGTTGACAAACCAAATCATTTATTGAGTTCTAAAAGCCCAGAATTAGGAAAAATCTTTGATGGGTGGAATCTAAATCAGAAGGCACCTCTAAGGGTGTGGGGAAAAATAAATCAAAGAAACAGACTGTTAAAACACTCAACAGAAGAGAGCTTCCATAGATAAGAGAATGAGAGAAAAGGGAATATGCTGGAGTTACCTGGGGGACAGCCAGCAACCTGACATTTCCTCTCCATCTTTCATGCATGGCAGTTTGGGGACAGAAAGCAGGAAGCAGCAGAAAGTAGTAGGAAGCTTATTTCACTGTTTTCTACAACTACAAGCTCATCAAGAAAGAGACTCCAGTAAAACTGTTATGAGTTAGCAACTGTGGCCTCTTCAGGCAACATGGAGCAATACTCCAAACACTGGATTGCCAACTATCATAAGATTCAGACCTTCAGCATTAAAGGATATACTCCCACTTTAAGTACTCAATTAATAAAATGCTTATGAATAGAAGAAATAACCAGTGGCTCTAATGAAGAATTCACTCTAGGAAGGGAAGTCTAAAAGCCTAGTTCACTGACATTCCTGGAAGTTTCCAAACTATCATTCAGTAACCAGTGAAACTCTCCATAAGACACAGAAGTTCAAGGAAATGACACTTTTATAACACATTGCTGTGTTTAAAATCCTTTGACTAGAGAAATACTACTCAGTCAAGCAGCACACATCAACCTTAGGGATGGGAGAATTAATACAGCCTGCAGTAAGTGCAAGCGTCTTTGCTCAAGGTGCTGCAAGCCTTGCAGGCAAAACAAGAGAAGGAAAAAGCCAAGCCAGAAAGAGTCACCAGCTGATCTCTTCAGCCCCTGGACACAGAGGCTGGGCCTAGCACTGGCTCAAGGCACAAGCAAAGTCAGCAGGCAACTCCCTGGCTTGTCTATAGCCAGCCCAACATGTGAGGCATGCTGGTCCTGTCTCCACTCACACAGGGGTGTGTCTATCTAAGAAGTAGTTCTGGGATACACAGACCAGTCTCAATTTCTTACTATCTCAAGCAGCAAAAGCAGTCTTTCCCCTCTCCTTAGTACTGATCCTCTTGCCTTGAAGGAAGTGACCTGGCCACAGCCCTTCAGCTCAGACTGGAAAGTCAAGTTTACATCTGCAGCTGTAACGCACAACCTCTGCATACACACACAGCCCCCAGCACAGGCAAAACACAGCATTCCTGTCTGACATGCAAAACTGCTACAAAGGTTCTTTACATCAACAAACACAAGGCTTAGGCACAAATTTTGAAAACTGTGCAAAATTATCTCAGAACACTGAAGAGCCAGAAGTGGATAAAGAAAGGGTCAGACTAAAATCACTGACAGGCAGGTCCATGAACTGCTACTGAAAACAGTGTCATTCCTGGTCCAGAAGTCACCAAACTACAGACAGCTACATGTTGGAGCTGAGGTCACTTTATTGGCCTTTTTTACTGTTCCTCTTTCCCAAATGCTACAATTCTCTGCCAGGCAGGATGACCAACTTCTACACAGTTATGTCAGACTTCTTGTTTTAATACATGTTCAGACAGTTTTCCACACCACAATTATTTCAGCATCAAAAGGAAAGTGGGGAAAGATGATAGTTAAGGTTCCAAAGCAAATGAAAGAAATAAATAATACAACCAAACCCATTAAATGCTCAGATTTAAAATGAGAAAAAGCATCCAGAACTCAGGCTGGCATCCTAGCTTTCCATTATCTTAATAATAAGTAATTATCTAAAGGGACTTTCAGGATATTGTTAGATGACACAAACAAGCACAAAAGGAAGCATTTCCAACATCCCTGACTTAGAATGATCTTTCAGCATTAATGGGTAAAATGCCCTAAACACAAATGCAGTTTCATGCAGAATTAAAGCAGTGCAATACCATGACATATTAGGCTGCCAGCTGTAGGCTCAGCACACCTTCAGCACACTGCAGATAGAGTAATATATTTCTAAAACTACACTTCTGTCTCAAACAGTTATTCTCAGCACTTAGAATAATGTAGGTGTGCTTTGAAGCTCTCATCTCCCACATAATAGGAAACCTGTATTTGTGCAGATCGTCCATTCAATCAAGGAGAGAGAGAAACAAGTGCAAATTTAAAGAAATATTGGAAAAGCATGGCCATAAATGCTGTATAAAGTGGTCAAAGTAGTGCAGCCAAAGAATGTTTTTTTCCTTTTTTCCAGGAGTAGCTGGCAAGATGATTGTTCAAATGCATTTACAGCCCTTATTCACTTAACCCTGATGCCTTTCTGCACTTTAGGCTTATCTTTGACTAAGCAAGCACTGAACATGGTACAAGAATCACATTATTAGAAGACAATCTTCCAGATATGAATGGGATTTTATCACTACAACATTTTTCATGGAGGTACTCATGCCAGAAGTCCACACTTTGAAGTGTTAATACTAAAACTAATCCAAGGTTATTTGGAGGTGAAAAAACCCCAACAAATCTAAGCCTAACAACCCTATATATATGTATATGACTTTTGACAGAAAAATATTTAAATTAGCATTAGAATACTTATCTCAGTGAGCTGTATCTAAACGGTTAGATTATCTGTGGTATATTAAACAAGTTATCAAAACAAGTTACAGTAGCAAAATACCCCTTCCACCAGAAGGCAGCAATCTGCTCTTTCTTGGAGATGTAGCAGCATCCTACACATTCTTTGTTTAGTATTTAGACCAAGTCTCCTTGGTTTAGATGTTTACTATTCGCTACCTTTCATCATAATAATGTTGATTTCATTGCAACAAATATGCCTCCAAAAAATAACCACAAATGGTACAGAAGTTCTCATTCATTAGAACTGGGATCTATTCTAAATAAAATAAAATTATTTGAAGGAATTTAACAGTTAAGTTTTGGTTCCATGTTCATCAGCTGGATGAATGGCAATCCCATTTTTAAGTAATTTTCAAAAAGAATTTTACTAACCTTCCACATGCTTTTTGACATATTGATATAGTGCACTTACAGAAATGCTAGAAAGGCTTCTGTTCTGTTTTTACTGCTTATTCCATTATTTACAACTAACTGAGTATTTTTATTTTTCAACCATAGAATTAACATAGTATTATGGAACTGTATGATGGAATATATTTGATGAGAAGTCAAACATACTAAATTCTTATTGCAGCACTCAAGAATATCCATGCTCCTCCCTGAGTCAAGGCAGCTGGAGGTAAACTGTTTTTTTGAATTGTTTCATTCACAAATTCAGTACATTAACAATCATCCAGCAAATCTATCAAATTAAGAAATTTATACACATACATCAACATACATCTTTTGTAAATACACATTAATTTATCTATACTTTAGGGCAGATGGGATTTCCTTTCCACCCCACCATCCAGTTTACAGTCTAAACCACATAGAGTACAGGAGGTCAGTTCAAAGGGAAATACTGAATAATATTAATACTGTACCATCTTTTGAAGACTCTGCAGATTTTGCAACAGCAATCATCTTTGTAGATGGAGTTTGGTCATGACAAATTTGATGCAAGAAGTTTATGGATTTTCCTATTAAAAGGACCTGAACAAAACAGGATTTTTTAAAAAAATTATTTGCATGTAAGAAAAAAAAATAAAAATACCAAACAAAGAAGCCATCCACAACCACCAGGACAAGATATTTTGTTATCTTTCTGTGCTCTTAGTTGCACAATCCCAACCACAGCAATCCAGAATAGCAATGCTAATATAAAAAGGTTTTAAACACATTTTAAAACTTCTTTTCCCCATACTTGAGATCTCCTCCAAGTTTAACAGTTAGAGAATGGAAAGGAGAAACAGTCCTATAGCCCTCCTCAGCAAATAATTCTAAAATTCTTGAGAAGATTATTTTTTGTCAAATTTGGCCTCTATTTTTGCAATAGAAATCTAAGCAACAGCACAGGGCAAACAAATCACCAGAAGATGGAATTTTAAATTCATACCTTTTTTGACTGCTCCATTGTAATAAAAGATGGGATCATTGATTTCCTCAAAGTGTATTTGTCATGCCACAACCGATCAGTTTTAACTGTAGGATCTGAAGCTACAAAAAACTGAAGATTGAAATAAATATTTAAAGCAAAAGATTAATGTAAACTGTAACCTATAGTTTCAACTATTATTTCTGCTATTTTCACAGATGCAGAGGGGAAAAAAGAAAATACAAGAAAAGCAAAAACCCAAAAAATTTTTTCAATTGATACGGTGATCAAATGTTCCAGTCTCTCAAGTCCACCCAAGAGAATCCCCTCATTTGTAAAAAAATTAAAAGTAATTTATTAGTTTTGTTGAAGTGAAGTTTGGATGGATTATGTCTTCATCTTGTAAAATAATATACCTCTTTCCTGGACACAAACTCTTTTCACTGTCTCCAAATGCCATTTTCCCCAAGAATGGCCAATTGTCTTTCTTCAAAACTGTCTATCATATGAAAATTACAGCTTTCAGTACAACACATCCAACAATAATTTTCACTTAAGAACACATTTAATGTTCCACTAAAAACACTCTTCCAGTGCACATGCAGAGGTTAAAGCTAACAAACTCCCTAAAATCCTAAAAAGACAGAACCTCAAATCTGGGGAGTAGGTGGGCAAAAAAATAAGTGTTTTACACTTCTAAAAAAAGATTCATATACATTTTACACAATTTTACAGCTTAAAGATCAGCTGTCACTATCACTCAAATTTTGACTAAAATAAGGACATTCCAAGACAACAGACAGTATATTTGCCCCTCAAATAAAATTATTCAGATTTGTCTCAGAAGTGCTCAATCAATTTTAAAAAATTATTCTTTGGCTTCTTGTAACAAAAAAAAATTTAAGATAAAAACCTTATCACTTTAAAGAGATTGTACTGATTGGAGGAAAGTGGTGAGAGAATTTAGAAAAGCATACAAAATATTTCCAAGAAGAAAAAGGACAATTACTGGAACTTGATGTTACAGAAGTCACAACAAATAACTTTGCAGAGTTTCAATTCTGGAACTATAAACCTCTTCTACCCAGTCTGACAGACTGAGTTTATTTATCAAAGATAACAGTATGCAGTCAGAAAAATATTGTGAGCTTCTTTCCAAACACAAGGCTTGCATTCTGAACAGTTACAAAGAACTCTGCATACATTACTGCAAGAAAAGATACAGAGGAATTATTTTGTCTTCAGAAACGAGGACCTAGTGTCAGAACACCATTCTGACTCTACTAACCAGACCCAGCATATGATTAGTTGAAGACAACACATTGCAACCTGCAGATATCAAATTCATGAAGAATTCAAGAAGAGAGTGGTATTTCAGGTTATTGTGTGTATTGCTTACTCATGTTATACATTTTCATCACACTCTACTTTTCAAGTTCTCCTCTAAGCTTCCCACAGATTATCACACCACAATGCAAAGAGATGAAGCATTTACTGTAGCATATACATTACCTCATGGTATGTATCCTCCAGCTCTCCATCATAAATCCAGCGATACAGGAAGTTCAGGACAGGATGGGATACTAGGCCAAGAATGTGCTGAACCAGAGACCTCATGTAGGGATCTCCTGTTTTAGTATAGGCATGAACTGCTGAGGCTAGTTCACCACCTTTTCTCCCTGGAAGAAGAAAGGAACAGAAACATTTGAAGGAAAACCATATGCACCCCATTTAAATTTAGCAGCCACTGATTTTAGCTACCCCTGTGTCACATTGAGCTTGCTAAAGAGCAACTCTAAAAGGTAGCAAAAGTATATTTTTTTTATTGCTAACAGG
Organism: Ammospiza nelsoni; assembly: GCF_027579445.1. Taxonomy (NCBI): domain Eukaryota; kingdom Metazoa; phylum Chordata; class Aves; order Passeriformes; family Passerellidae; genus Ammospiza; species Ammospiza nelsoni. The sequence goes on along the minus strand of NC_080634.1, from coordinate 94,176,400 downwards.
GAATTCCTAGGTTTTAGGGCATGAATTATTAATCTCACTAAAGCATTAAGCAGAGGTATCTGTCTACTTTATGGCAGCTTAGAGGAAGATTCAAGGCATCAGATCACACACAGAAGTTGATGCTATGATTCTAGAGAAGCATTAAAGGAGCCTTAGAATGTTTTCCTTCTCTCCTGTACTTGACACTCTCAGACATTCTGTGTGCATACATGCACACAAACAGGGTTTTCATGTTTCTTGGTTATAGCTGCCCTCATAGTCCCATTAGGGAATATCTCCTGTCTTCTTGCAATTGTAAAGTAAGAGGCTGTCAAAAGAAAAAGTTAAAAAATAGACTGAATATTTGATTTTGCTGCTATGCTCCACAGTTTACCACTTCCTTGCAGCAGAGGCCATGCAGCTCAAGATTTTCATGAATGTCTTAAAAATAAAGCCCATTAAAAAAAAATTGTTAACAACTCCAATAATTAAGGTAAAGCAAGTGTGGTAGGCTTTTTTTTGGCTAAGATGCTCTTTTATGAAGGGCTACAATCTCAAATCTAAAGTACAATCAGGGAGAAGCATCAATTACTGGTCAGCTTAGTCACCTACTGGTCAAAGTTCGGGTAAACTCCAACCTGACTCTCCCCAGCATCCTCTTGTGGATTGCCAACAAAACACAATATTTGCAGGTTTGCAAAGTTTTGCTGTTTCACATGAGTCTGAAGACAAGGCACTAATGACTCCTCTATGCCATCATATATAGAGAAATTGCATAATACTCAAAAATAGTGAAGAAACAAAGTCAACCATTTCATAACACATTAGTAGGGCTTTTTCATTTTACCATTCTCTGAAAAATGATTAAGCAACTGAAAATAGCATAAAAAGTGCATGCTTAAAATTGAAGTTTTGAGCACATTCTAGTCTTAAAAAAGTAAGAAGTCTGAATGTATCAACACAACACTATAATTTGTCATCATTTGTTTAAACTAAAAGAGGGAGAATCTGAACTACCTACTTGAAATTTTCTAAAAAAAAGAAGTCCAAACAAGCACTAATATTATTGATACCCACCTCTAGCATGCACAACTACTCAGTTATATAAAATCCCCAGAAATATTAAATTAATGTTAAACAGACCTTGACAGTGATCAACAAGTGCTGCAAGGGTCTTTAACCTTATTTTGGGGTCATATGTCCAGACCAGAAGACGGCGAAGTGTTAAACTGCTCTCAAGTCCCAAATTCACACCCTGATCATCTTCCAGTTGCAACTGATCAAGTTAGAAACAGAAAGACAAGTCAAAGAACAAAACTGAGGAAGAACTCAGGTTTCATCGTTTGTTCTGAAGTCAGATTTTTACTAATACACTTGAAATACCCAGTGTTATGTATTCTCTCATCAAGTCACTGGGCCAAAACTTGAGAGCCAATTTTTAGAGAAACAGACTTGAGCACAGGTGAAAGAACAGAGATAAGCATAAGCACAATGAGGCAGACAAACCACAAAGACCAAGAAAGTTAAAGACAGCAAGGTAATAGTCATGAAGAAAGAGCAAAGAAAGAGAGAAGAAATCCTGAAAGACAGCCTAGACAAAGAGTAAAGAAAAACATCTAAAGGACAGGCAGGCTGTGAGAAGTAAATTTTTCATTATTGCACATGCAGCTTATTTTAGTTCAATATGTGACAAATCCCCTTCAATGCCTTCCTCCAGAAGCCATCAGAACTTAAGTTAGTCTTATAGTGAGATTAAGGAATTGCTATGTTGAAAGAAAAACACCAAACTTTAAAAGCTACAATAAGAAAACTATCATAATGTGACTACCATGAATCTTCCAACGCCATGGAAAAAAAAATAAAAGCCAAGTATTTGCATCCAACGTGCAAATGCAAATCTTATACAAGAACAGATGGAATAAGCAGGACAAGAACACAATTCAAGATTACAGAAGCAAGCTCCTGGAGCAGTATAAGGAGACAATCTCTTAGAAAAGATGCTGCTTCTGATATATGACAACCAACCCACTATGTGCTTTCCCATCTAGCACCTTTTTTTAGTCAAATGCAACATACTAGTTAAATTTAAGGCTACTGTCATCCACATTAAGCTCAGCCTTAGAGCCAGTTAAATTCATTTGTTTCCGAATTCTCCTGGGTCCATGCCTAGGATTTTTCTTTGGTGTTTTTGGAAATCAGCAATGACAAGAGAGATACATGAGCCACCCTTTGACTTTAGGGAAGACATGGTACATCTTCATCATGGAACTGCATTTTTAAATGGGCTGACAATGTGAAAACAACCTGCAAGAAAAAGACCAGAGACGCTTATGGAATAGCAGACAGTATGCTCAGGATTAGTCATTCAAGGGCAGAAACATGCTCAGGAGAAGCTCTGAAGACATAATAAAATGTCATAAACAGAGTATAGAACACTTTGACAAGATCCTTGTTTTCTATGACCATACTGCTCTCTAGAACTGCAGTTAACAACTCCTAATCTGGCAGCCTGTATGAACTCCTGAATCAAAAAATGTCACATACACTCAATTACAAGTCAATTTTCTACATGCTTTCAAGAAGCTAAAAGGGTTTTTGTCCATTCTGCAGCGTGGCCTTCAAGCCCTTCCACCTTTCAAGTCACAAAAGAATCTCTCCTCCACTGCTGGATCTCCTTCCTTTCATGTCTTTGGGAATAAATGTTGCCAGAAGCTTCTGAAAATCTGAACATAACGTGACTCTGGGAACCCTTTCAGTGAGGTGCTGAGGGACCTGGATTCCCCAGAAACTCCAGTCTGCTGCTGCAGCAAAGCATTGCTGACACTGTACTGACTGTTCCCTATGAAAAGGCATTTAATCAACATGCTCAAGGCACTCATGAACTCTAACACTGAAGATGAATCTGGCGAGGAGCATGAAGAGTAACAATAAGACCAGCAGTAAGACTGGGAAAAATGTGTCTGAATGATGCTACATGAGGGGTGACACAAAAAAATGGAAAATGCTGAGGTACTTAATGCCTTTTTTGCCTTGGCATTTCAGTAAGATTTGCTGCTGGGGATAGCAGATGTCAAGATAACAAGAGAGAAGTCTGGAACAAGGAAGACTGAGCTCAGAAGGATCAGGCTAGAGTACACCAAACAGATGGGATATGCTTAAGTCTGTGGGTCCTGATGGGATGCACTGAGTGTTGAGGGAAGGAGTTGCCCAATGTCACTGCAAGGCCACTCTCCATTATTTTTGCAACACAGCAATTAGAGGCAGTTTCTGACAACCCTGAGAAAGCAAATGTCATGCCTCTGCTCAAGAAGGAGAAGCCATAAAACTACACACCAGTGAGACTCACTTCATTCCTTGGAATAGCAACTAATCCTGGAAAACCATTTCTAAGCTTATGGAGGACAAAAACCTTTCTCAGGAAAAACAGCTCAGGAAAAGGAGAAGGAAATGGGAACATTTGTGATGATGGGGTCTGTCTTCCCAAGCAAGTGTTAAGTGCCCTGAGGCCCTGCTTGCCAGGAGCAGCTGGACATCTGCCTGCTGAAGGGAAGAAGTGAATGAATTCCCTACTTTGCTTCGCTTGCACGCACAGCTTTTGCTTCCCCTTCTACACTCACTAACTTGATTGACTTGTCTTTTTGTCTTCCTTCTATTTTCTCCCTGTTCTCAAGAGACAGGGGGGAGCAAGAGGCTTGGGTGGGTGCCTGGCTGCTGCACAGGGTCAACCCTCCACAAAGGCAAATGCAGTTTAAAAAAAATCACCCCAGAACTTTTGTCTTTTTCTTACAGGCTTTCCCTCCCACCCTACTCATCTCTTCTGTTGCAAGGTTTGGTGGGGCAGGAAAGGTAGACAAACTGCATCTCAAAGTACTTGAGTATTTTAATGGTCAAGAAGTTTTAGAAATGAGAAAAAAAATAAAATCAAAGCACCAGCAAACCAAGAGAGAAAACACATTTTGGACAGAGCAAGAGGTAATTAAAAAAGAATAACTGGATAATAGCCAGGAAAACCAAGCAAACACTATATATAACAAGGATTCCAAAAGTCAAGAACGTTCAAGAACTGCAAGTTAAAAGAACAGATGCTTTGAAAACATTAACAAAAGCCTATGACAAACAATAAAGATTTTATTGAAGTTAGAGTTTTAAAAGGCAGTATAATTTAGCTTTAGGTCAATTCTCAGAATAAATTTTTCACCATTACAAGTAATGAACCTCTTGAAAGCCCCTTTCAAAAAAAGGCAAGCAGAAGAATGTTTATTTTATTTTAGAGACAGCATCTAGATGCACATACCTACAAACATTTGTGGAAAACCTGCAAGATTATCAGCACTGAGTTGGTCTGTATGTTACAGGAAAATAGTAAAACATTGAAATATCTGCAGAACAGATGTCTTTACTCTCAGAAAAACAAAGGGACAAGAAAAATGTACAAACTGCCCCACACAGGAAAGAAGCTGGAACTGGTACTTGTTATTACTAGCTGCTATATTGTGCACTGCTGGAAAGATGGACTGTTTTTTTCTCCACTCAAGAATGTGTGACATTGTTCAGGATTTGAATGATAAAGATATTATGCAAGGACACTGACAAAAAGGATGCAAAACAGGGACAGAGACTTAGAAATACACATTGCATTCTTTGCTTATGTAACACATCAAATACCAGTGAATTCTTAAGAGAAGAACATTCAAGGACACATAGACTGAAGAGCAAGAAATGTACAGAGAATTGTGTTCACTGTCAACAAAAACTGCTGTACATCCTTTACATTTTAACAGAATAGGTAAGTACTATCTTTTTAGGAGATATTAGATAACAGAACAAAATAGTGAAGTTGAATATGTACCACCTAGCTTACCTGAGAATGTAAAACAGACAGAAGTCGGTAGTATTCTTTAAGTTCCTGATGTAAGGCTGCACAAAAACTCTGTAAGAGAAAGAAAAGGGAAAAAAGGGGGAAAAAAATAAAAGGAAAAGTCATCAGAAGTCTTTCTAATTTCATTCTATCACCACACTTCCAACATAGTCAGAAATTTCTTGAAGGGAATCTTTCTAGAAGTTTCAGCATAAAAGCCAACTCTTAGAGTAATGGCCAAAGTATAAGTGCTTCCCTAAGAGCTGCCTATACCTTTTCCAGGAATTTATACACATTATCAAGTGACCTTGTTTCTTGCAACCTTAACTCTATCACCATAATAAACTATGAAAAGTGTAACTCTTCAAGTAGACATATCATTTCAGTAATGGCAACAGTAATTAGCACAAGGATGTACAAATTATAACATGACCCAGTTGAAGATTTTTTTTAAAATAATCATGTAAGATACAGTATGCAGTGAAGCAACAGAGTTTAAATTTCAGGAAGGCCTCTAACAACAGAACACAAAAGTTAGGCAATTAGCATTATATTTACAGTATAGACTATATTACATGAACAAGAAAACACAATGCTCAAAAAATGCTCCAAATAAGTGCTGCCAGATCTAGAACTATAAAATTTTGACCTTTCATCAATTCACAGTTATATACGATTGTTCACTTGACATGGAAGAAATGAACAACACAAAGTATATCTTCAGAAATCTGTAAAATGTTAAGAAGTTAATTTAGAAGTTAATTCAGGCTAGAACTAAAGCAAAAATTCTTCTTTGTAAAACAATTCTAAGCACAGCTACTTTAGGTTGTTTAAAAACCAAGATAAATTTTAAAAACAATTCCTGAAATAATACTTGTTTAGTGATAAATATTTTCCATAGTTTAGGGTTTGGGGGAGGTCTTGTTTTACTTTTGTAATAGTCTTAACCTAACATACAAACTAAAAAAATGCCTGCAACACATTTTTCAAAACAGAACTAAAAATATTAGTTGTTCCCATTAATTTGGGAACAACTGATAAAGACCTTAAAATCCCCCAAGAAATGCCCCAAGTTTTTTATTTGTTTGGTTTCTTGGAAGAATATGCTCATGCACACACACAAATTCTTCAGAACTTTCAACCAATTCTCAGCTAATAAATTTGATATCTATTTTGATGAATTTTTTTAATGGGAAATTTCCCAGGATTTTCCTTCAAGACCTTTAAAAATTGCAGTCAAAAGAACTTGGAAAAAGAAAAACTCATAGAAAGAACCCAAGAACTTAAAGTATTTATTCACTAGAGTATGTAAAAGGCAGAAAAAATTTCTAGAAGCACAAAGACAAAATAAATCTTCTTTCCTCTTAAGCAGCTAAGAAGCCTAGAAAAAAAAGTCATTAATCTTGCCATTGTATCTTTTTTAAGGAAAGGAGGTTCCTGTCTTCAACTCAACATTGTAAATTGCAAAGAAATTTTACATTCTTTTTATTCCAGAGGATACTGAAGGACAAAAAAAAAAAATCCCCTTATGTGTAACTCCACTCTTCATTTCTTCTCACTTGCTTCTCCAGGAAATTTTTGAACCTATTAAAGTGGCACTTGCCAAGATAGAGGGCAGAGCAGAGCCTCTAAGGAAACAATCAAAGACACTGTTCTGGTCAAAAAGGAGAACAGTAATCACTGACTTTAATGATTTAGTAGTCAAAAGGATTCAGACTCTAACTGGTCACCAATTTTTCAGAGAAGCTTTACAAATTAAAATTTACACCCAGTACCAATTCCTGCATCACAAACCACAGACTTTTGCTTCCCAAACTGTTACAGAAAAACTGGACATTACCCTAGAATTCTGATTTGGACTGCTGCAAAAGAGAACTGAGGAAGGAAACAGAATGCTTGCTCAAGAGAAAAGAATTAAAATGCCCATTAACTCAAATGGATTTAAATGGGCTAAATGCCAAAGTACAAACTAAAGGATAGCTAACTGCCAATTGTTCTTTTTATTTTCTGAGGACAAAGTAAAATTCAGATATTAATCAGCAATGGTAGGAAAATATTAAGTGTAATATATTGTTACATCTCTACTTCTAATGTCAATGCCTGACATTTTGTGTGGTAAAATCAGTCACCAGAATCATACTAGAAGAGGTGACTGACATCTTACTGTATACCTAGTTTAAACAGGGGTTTACACAATCATCCTTTCAGAACATGAAGTGAAATATGTTTTATACCAATACACACTGTTGTGCTAAATTCCTTAATGCACAGTGCACAGCACCTGAAATTCTCAGCTATGAAAGCCGTGATGAGCATGAAGGCATACTCTCTGTGCCCAAATACTGACAGCAAGAGCAGAATATAAGTTTTTGTTTGTACACTTATGTCCTAGAAATATACACAAGTGCTTGCCTCAAGCAAAATTAGCAGCATTAGAGCTATGCAGATTCAGGTAACTTAACTGCACAGCCTTCTGCACAGGATCTGAAACCTGCATACAGAAGCCAAGATACTACACATTTAAATTCACTGAAGAATTAAAGTTCTCCCCTTTCTGTAAACTTGAAGATTAAAGCCAGAGACAGTAAAAATAATCACAAGCAGGAAGCTGCTAGATAAAGAATAAAACTTCACCCAGATATAAGGGGGAGAGTTCAAAGAAAATGCATACACAGGAGCACTGCCATATAAAACATGGAAATTAGCACTGGATCAGTAGAAAAATTATTATTTATATGTAACTAGAAGGGTTACTTAGAATAAGAGACAGAATGGAACAGAATAAAACATTAGAAAAGTAGGAAGCACTACAGTGTCTCTACTGACCTCTTAAGAAAAATTAGATTGAAGGGAGAAGCACTTCAATTTCTTGGCAGATTAGGTAGGATGTTATGGCTAGAGGCAAGGATAACATTTCTGTCGACTCAGAAGGGATAATATCCAGTTTTACAGAGGGAGCAAGTGAGAGGAAACGGGAATGTCTTAGCAGTAAATGTGGTTTTGGGTATTACAGCAGCAGTGAAGTTACTGTAGACTATAAATCATGATGATGAAACCTATGAAAACAAAAATTAATATTCTTTTGATGTTGTATTCAAAAGAAAGGGCAGAAGATAATGCACTACTTGCATTTTATGTAAGCTAGTGCAGTACTAACACATGAACATCAACAATAGCTGACAAGAATGTCTCCTGCACAGGTCACTAACAACTGAATTGGTGATTAATTACCTCAGGGATAACATCATCCCATTTAAGAAATGTTTTTGTTTATGAACATGCATGAATAACTTTAAAATATTGGGGTTGTTTAAAAAATGGAGATTAAGAAAAGGAATTTATGAATGTTTCCAGCTACAAATTACAGGGGCAAATCCTTAAGACCAGAAAGGGCAAATGCCTTTTCCTTCCCTTCTGACTATGACCCATATCAAATGCAGCATCCACAAAAGGAGTAAATCAAACAATAAATTATTCAAGCTCCACAGGTTATGCATCATTCTAGCACTGCATTTACTCAGTAGTTTCTTAGCCAAACAAGAACAAACACTGAAGTTAGACTCTTTTATCTAGCTGACCCACCTGTCCCACCAGTCCAAATGCACGATCCAAACTCCTCTGGTCTGTGTATTTCCTTATTTTGTTATGGAGCCACCCCAGCTCTGCAAGTCTGCTTGTAGTATCTCTGAGAGATTTTGACAAGCTCACCTATAAAGTTAACAGAAACAAGTTTGCAATTAAGTCAAATCTGCCACACCAATACTGATTTCTTCACAAAGGTCCCCCTTTCTCATAAAAAAGCCAGTTTCAGAAACAATTCATTTTACATTCTACAGTACAGATACTGCAGAAAAGCAAACAACCATGTAATAAGCATTATATTTATACACATGTGCATTGAAAAGGCAGCAGCAACAAACTACTGGCAACTTTGAGACCTTCTCTTATGGAAATCTTAATATAACAGTATTCATACACTCTTTTTATATCAGGCAATTATGGCAATAACAAAATGGTCTTCAGAAAAAAGGAAGAAACCTGCACTTTCATGTTGCAATATCAGCCTCTTTATCTTATCCTGACAACCAGCAAGACTGAAAATACGAGTGCTGAAACAGAGGTGTTAATGACTGAAACTAATGAAAAAGCTTTGACAAAATAATTAGTAATTGCTACATGTGAAAGAACCCTTCAATAGAAAATAAATGACCCAATGCCTGACTAAGCATCAGGAACCAAGATTAAGTCCAGATTTTTGAAGTTATTTAATCATATGTCCTTCTGAACCCTTCTAGGCTGTTTCTGGTTTTCTTCTACTATCTCACTAACCTTGCAAGCCTGCCTTAGTCCCAACACCCTATCTGGCTACCACTACTACTTTCATCTGAATCAGCACATTTCTTCCTCTAATTTACCAACAGATAAGACACTTCCCACTTGAGATTTTCTTCTTCCACATTTCACCATATTACTCAAGAACACTACCATCAAATATTCAAAATGTCATTGAATAAAAATCCCCAATCTGACCGATAATACAAACCACGGGACAGAGACTGACTTCTACCCACAGCAGCTGGGCCTATCCCACCTCTACAGGCAATGTTAACTGTGACAGTCAGCTGGAACAGTCAAAACCAAAGCAAGGAGTTGTTCCAAGAAGTTAAACTGCCAAAGAAGTAGAAATCAATCCCCTTCATTAAACCTTTTAGTTAACAGTACAGGCATTCTCCAAGATAACAATTAGTGTCAGAGTGTGTTATCCACACCAGTGTGGGCTTGAAACAGGCTGCAGCATTTGGTTGTAAGACCACAGTTCAGTCCCTAGCCCTCTTGTTTACCCACAGAGGTACAGCTTTAACTTCTTGAACAACTTCTGTAGGGTAAATTCCAGCCCAAACAAGCATAATTAGACACAGAAACCCTGCCCACAGCTAAAACCAAAGAGATGACATACGAACTACTTAAAATTCTGCAAGTACAGTGCTTGGCAAACACTGAGCACAACACACATCTGCTGGAATTAAATGAGGAACAAGCAAAATTGGCTTGGTGTTATTACATTTGTATGCCTTAGATCAAATCAGAAGCTGCTAGCTTATATGGTGCTGAATGTCACCACCAGACCTAATATTAACACTAAGATTAGGAAACATTTCAGCAAGAATAGCACCTTAGAAGGTGTGCTTCTTTCTGGAAAAAAAAAAACCAACAATCCAGACTGTGTACAATGAGATTGCCATCTGAGGGAGAGCTACATGCTCTAACTACTATTTTACCTAATGTGCAGTAACACAGCCAGAGGAGGTATGAGCTTGGTCCTCCTTGCTTGTCAGAAGTTCCAGCTGCAGCTCTGGTGGGTCAGATAATCTCACCTTCACTGGGTCCAGTAGCTCAGACCAAGTACAAGTAAGGAAGAATGGAAGACGACTGATTTCACAAAAATAACTGAAGACAGGGCTCTCAGGCAAAGATTATTCAGCTGGCTTGTGGTCAGTAATTAAAGTCCCTGAATTACAAGTCCCAAGTAAAACAGCTTCTGACCTCAAACCAGCCTATTGGATATGAAAGCTACACAGAAAACCAATGAACCCATTGCCAATTTTGTAATCACTGACTAAGTTCTCTTCACATTCCCATAGAAAAATATACTATGCTACCCTTCTTTTGCTACATATAATCCCATATATAGAATATAATTTACTCAGTGAAGGTGCTAAGGAATTACAAACTTTGCATCATCTACAGGTGGATGTTTATTAAGAATCTGTTAATTACTAAGATTTAACAGGATTTAAGTTTTTCCATTTATCCCTCCATTAAGCAGCTGTAAGTGTCATTGTAAAGTTATGGTGAACAACTACAACATTTTACTACTATCATGAAGGAAAATGGGAAATTAGCTCAGGTATCAACATTAGGACCCATCTACCATGATCTTGGCACATGAAATGGCCCAGAAGTAATTTCCCCACCATTTAAGGACTATGTAATATTGTCATAGTAGAAAGTTTTTAATATAAGTAAAAATTTAAAGTGTTGTCTTTCCATCTGAATATAAAAACCAATTAGTAGAAACTGAGCTCTGAAACTGTACTGTCTAAATACTGAATGTGAAGATACTAAAGCAACTAGCACCATTCTTTGTTCTTTTGGGTCAGCTGCCCCAATCACACTCTTGGGGTTTTTGTGAATTGCACACAGGCGTAACACCTCACCACCTTAAAGCAAAGTCTCTCAGGCATCTCTCCTATTCTTTTGTCCCTTATTCAATGTCTTCATTCAAATTCACATGAGACCTTTCTTCAGTTCTACCACCAGTCCTTTCTTTTCTGGGTCACCTGCATCTGATCACTTATAACTGTAACCAGGCCCATAACAACAAGTGGCTAGCATCCACTCCATATCACAGGCTGTTAAACTTAATCTAATAAGAATGCAGTAAAATGCCCGCATCTGCTTTATGTTAATTCTTATACACTGGAGAGGAAAAATGTTGACAGAAGTCCTCAAAGCCGTAACTTACGAGTCCTTCTATTGGATTAAGAGTTGGGAGACTATTCACATCTTGTGAAATGCTACATTTTCTGCCTGGCACCTGATCTACCCAATCAACTCTCAACTACTAATGTTGAAACTACTCTGTTGTATTAACAAAAGAACCCCAAAAACAAAACAAACAAAACCAGCAAAAAACAAAACAAAACAGCTGGTAGAGGGAATATAGATTTGTAATAATATTTTAACTATTTTACATGTTTCTCACAGCTATTTTTCCCCTATATTATTTTCTGTTCACATATGAAATACAAGTCATCATACAGTACCTTTCCCTCCACTTTATAGCAATTTTCAGAATTGCACATTTTGATGTTTTTGCCATCTATTCCCTGGAAGACATATAAAACATCTCTTACAAGATTTGCTTCCGTTATTTCAACAGAACCTAGAAAGGAAAAAAACCAAAAATAAAACAAGTATTTAGATTTTTTGAGACAATAAGTTTTGATTATAACTTTGAAGAACTATTTAGATACATAGCCAAAAAAACCCCAAACTATAAAAAAATATGCTGGGCTTGTAACTGGTAAAGAAACATTTCAGGTCCTCTCAGTCTGACAGGAAAGCCCAAGATTGGCTTTACCTGCCTCTAATGCCACCTGTGGTTCTCCCACAGCAGTCAGTCTGCATGGCACAGGGCATGTCCTATTTTAACTGACACACTGGCCAGTTTTTAAACCTGGTTATCTCTTGATACAGCACCAGTGCAAGTTCTGAGGGAAGCACCACAGTAACTTTATCTTTCTTTGAACAAACAGTTCAAGTTGGAATAGACTTCTAGAATAATCTCTTCTACATTCACCTAGAAAAAGAACAGTTAATCCAGAAGGAAGGACTGCTTGTTTCATAATGGCTTTCAATTACATATGCCACTGCTCAGTGAGAAGACTGATCAAATCAGACTGCATAACAGCCATGGAGCTAGAAAATATTTAAGTGTGAAGTTTGCTTCTGGTTCTTATCTCTAGTCAGAGGGTAGATTGTGTTAGAGATGCAAGATATTTATGAATTTAAAGGCAACATAAAATCAAAAAAGGCATTGTGTAGGCCATTGAATCTATCCCCACCTTTTCTGGGCAAACTGTCACCACATGCCTTTGTAAATTTATTTAGGATTTAAAGAATTAAACAATTTTAACAACAACTATCCAGAAACTGAGATGATACAATTTGCTTCTCCCAGTTTAGACAGTACTCTTACTCTTGTCAGTTTGCCTCCCCAACAATCCATTTTCCCAGAAAAAATCCAAGAAAAATTAAAATCTACTCTTATTTCAGTGTAAGTAGTCTTCAATTTAAGATACCATTTAAAATTCAGTCTCCCCACATAACAATAAGATGTGCATGACTGTAGGTTGTCCTTCTTAGGAACTTGTAGTGAAATGGTGAAAGATTCAAGTCCACATTTCTTTCATTGATAAATAATACGACAAGTATTAACATCAGCCATACAATGTGCCTTTTTATACTCTGTGTGTGGATGTAAGAGTAAGAAAATTTCAAAATAAAAAAAATAAAAACAAGCAACTTTAGGAGAAAAAATTAATTACAGGAATTTAATATTCATAGAAACGTATCATCTTGACAATAGACTTTATATTCTGAATGCAGTCCTACTTCCATTTCTACACCAGCAAGTGAATACATTTAAGACAACTGTCAGTCCTTATACCCATCCCACACAGGAACCAAAATCACAGCTGCTGGCTGACTCAACAGAAGAAGTATTGCTTTTTATAGCAATCAGTATAATATATTAAGAGGCAGTGCTAGATTTTGTTTTTCTATTTCTCTTTCCTATGCTTTTTCCTACTCCTTTTTCTACTTTTTCTTTTTTTCTATTTTTGTATATATTAAATCTATTACATACATAAAACACATATTTACATTATACAAATATAATGTATATATCTGTATAAATATGTGTTTATGTATAATGTACACACACACATCTTCTTGCATACAACAGTCTTGTTAATTAGGTTCTAAATGTCAAATATTGCCCTCAGATACACCAGTACAACTCTGATCTATAAGCCACTGCTTTGTACACTGCTACGCAAAGATGCAGAGGCTGGCAGACAGGCCATATTATAGTTCCTTAATATCCACACTTACTTGAAGAGAAGTTAAAAACAACCAAAACCAAAACACCACAAACAAAAGCCTGCATCGCTTATCTTCCTTTGTCAGAGAATAATGGTGCTATGGGATGACAACATCTGCCATCAGCTCACTTATTCAGAACTTACTTTTACAGTAAGAGTTGCCACAGAGATCACCTGTTTAAACAATTCCTCCTCAGTTGCACTTGTGTAAATTCAGAATAGATCCTCTAGACATCAGTTTCAGGTTTACACACACTTAATCGTGGATGTAAATTAGCAATATTAGGAATTTAGGAAGAAATTCTTTACTGTGAGGGCTGATAAGGCACTGGAACAGGCTGCCCAGAGAAGGTGTGGATGCCCCATCCCTGTAAGTGTTCAAAGATACTCTGGAAGGCTCTTGAGCAACCTGATCTAGTGGAAGGTGTCCCTGTCCACAGCAGGAGAGCTGGAACAAGATCATCTTTAAGGTACCGTCCAACTCAAACCATTCTGTGATTTCATGAGTCTATATTAATTTTTTTTTTTATTTTATTGACAATATTTTATGTCACTTGTTCTAAATACAACCACTGTAAAGAATATGCTAATCTAAAGAAGAAAGTATATTCCAGTTCACATTTCCAAGTTCTGAAAGACACAGAACCACAAACAGATGAGAATTTCAACAAGTTCTGTTTACTGAGCTCTCTTTCTGACTCAAAAAACAGTAGCATCTTCTGATCATCAAAAGAATGATCATTGCTCACACATCACAATCACTTAACGATGACAAACACTGGAATGAACTCAGTATTTTAAGAGGACCAGAACACAATCCAACTAACCAGTGCAAAAAGAAATTAACAACCAGCCAAAGAGACTGTGGTCAAATACACTAGTCTTGCATATTTGCTTCTATCCTTCTATTAAGCCCATTCTAGAAAAACACCCTTCAAAAAATCAACATGCTATGATCCCAAAATAAAAGATAATGGAGGATATAGATAACAACTGTAAAAAACCTTCTCTTTAACAAATACATCTTTGCTCACCACTTGTGTCCCCTTCTCGCCTGGACCTCGGCACAGCACGAGAGACAGCATTTGGGAAGCCTTTTGAGGTAGTGCTTTGTAAGGAAGGCTGGCTTGCAGTCAAAGTCCATGCAAGACGTGAACCCAGCTGCTGACGGAGGCAATCTCCAACACCTGCAGCTTGATAGGATTGTCTACAAGGATAAAAGGGAAAAACACCTTTAAAAACTTTCATTTTATACCCATTTCATAGAGTGGAGTGACGTAAAATTTGAAAGATGCCCCAAGTTTTTTGCAGATGTTTTGTTGGGGAAGGGTAGTGGTGATTTAATAACAGAACCTTAAAAAAGGGTAGAGAACACAAAAGCAATTTATTTTTTCCTGTAAGCCTACATTTTCAAAAAAAGCCCCCAACTGTAGAAAAGGGAAGTGTAAGTTTGACATACATGATTTTATATCAAAGATTAACTGTGATGAAATGTGTAATTATACTGAAATAGGTTAAAAGTGAAGGTACTATAAACATAATAAACATAGTCATAGTAGAGGAACCTCAATATTTAAGTTTTGTTATTAACTGAAGATGTAGTTACACGTCAAAGAACTAAAAGAAAATAGAGAAAGAGAAGAAAGCTCATTTTTCAGCCACTCTACTCTTTCAGATAGTTTCTATCAAGTGCCTGAAGATGTTATCAAGGAAGGACTATCCAGGC
Organism: Ammospiza nelsoni; assembly: GCF_027579445.1. Taxonomy (NCBI): domain Eukaryota; kingdom Metazoa; phylum Chordata; class Aves; order Passeriformes; family Passerellidae; genus Ammospiza; species Ammospiza nelsoni. The sequence continues at coordinate 94,161,168 of NC_080634.1, read as the reverse complement.
AAGTTCCAATTTCACCTCCTTTCAAACTTGTCAATTTTTTTCACAAAGAAAGTCTTAACCGTGAAAAAACATCACATTGGCCAAGCTCCAGTTGTCCAGGACCTCTCTGGTTAGCCAGGGCTGATTAAATGATGGCCAGGATCTTGGTGAGCCATCCAGTCCCACACACTTGTGAGCATCTAAGTGGGTCAACAGGTCCCTAGATTACAGTAGGTCCACACCTGCCCCCTGTCCACACCTGCCAGCCCAGGAGGCCACCTATCCTGAGAACAACCGGCCTCAGGGCTGAAGACTGAGCTCTGCTGTGTTTAGCACTAGTAAGGCCTCAGAGTACAGCATTGAATTTTGGCTGTTCAAAAGAATATAACTCTAGAAAAAAAGAAAAATGGGTATAAAGAGAAGTTCAGGAGGAATTAAACTTACAGAAAGCTTTAATTTGGGTTCTTCAACTCAGACTACAGGACTAAAGAGCACAGTGAAATTGCAATAAAATGGAACAGTATGAGCAGGTCAGAACAAGAATATGCCAGAAAGAGGGTAGGTTCTGCTGATATTTTTAAGCAAGGAGATATAAGAAATAACCTCACTGACATATCTTTCTACATTGTATCAGTATTATACAATGATTGAGGCTAGAAGTGACCTCTGGAGATCACCTCCTACAAGCCCTCTGATCAAAGCAGATCAACTACAGAAGGCTAGCTGGTACACTGCTCAAGTCATATTTTTAATATTTTCAAGCACAGAGACTACACAACCTCTCTGGGCAACCCATGTCAGTGTTTCACAATATGCCCCTACTCAAACATACATCCCCATCTTAATGCAAAAATGTGGGTTTTTTTTCCTTTTTGATTATCTGTGATTCACAACTCACATATTTTGCCAGTTACTACTTGTTCTTTCCCTGACCCAAAAGAGTCTGGCTCAGTCTTCTTATGCCCCTTGTAATACCATTACATAGGTAAGATGTAATCAGGACTTTTCTTCTCCAGGCTGAACAACTCCAGGTCTGCCTCAGCTTTCCCTCACATGACAGATGCCTCAACCCCTTAAATAGTTTTGGGCTTCTTTCCCCAGACTCCTTCTTCCAGCCTGTCTACATCTTTTCTTTGTACTATAACTGGACTCAGCATTTCAGATGTCCTCATCAGTACTGAGCAGTGAGAAGTTTTATTTCCCTCACCCTTCTGGTGATGTCCCTCACAACATAGCCAAGGAGGCTCTTAGCCTTCTTCACCGCACATTGCACACTCATCTTCAACTTGGTGCCTACCAGGAATCCCAGGACATTTTCTGCAAAGCTGCTTTGCAATCAGTCAGCACACAGTATGTACTGACGCATGGAATTATTCCTTCCCAGGTACAGGACTCTAAACTTCAGCAGATTCCTGTGAGCCTGTTTCTGGAGCCCACTGAATCCCTCTGAGAAGCAGGTTAACAACCTCCTTTAACAACCACTCCTCCCAGCTTTGTATCATCTGCAAAGATGCCAAAGACTCACTCTGTGCCATCAGGTGGGATGAAGGATGCAGCTTCTGGTTATACCATTAGGGACTGGGTTCCAAGTGGACTTTGTGCCACTGATGATAATCCTTTTGAGTCTAGCAGGTTCAGCTCACCTCACTGTCACCTTACCTAGTCCATATTTTATTAAGTCTGTCAATAAGGCTGTCACAGGTAGACAGCATTAAAAGTCTTAGTAAGGTTGAAATAAGCAACCATGAGCAACCAAAGGCATGCTTTCCCCTTGTTCACCAAATCAGTCATCTCATCATAGAAAGCTGTAAGATTGGTCAAGCATGCCTTTCTGAATTCTGTGCTGACTGCTCCTAGTCCCCCCCTTCTTGTCCATCACATGTCTGGACATGCTTTCAGAACAACAAGGACTTTCCCAAGGGTCTCAGTGTCCTGCACTGACTTGACCAGCACAAAGGCAAAGCAAGCACCAAGTACCTCCACTTTTTCAATATCTGCCACCTAAGTCCATGCCCCTTGAACAGGGGCCTGTGTTTTCTCTAGCCTTCCTTAACTGCTTATGTAGTGGCAGAAATAGCTGCTGTTTCCCTTCATGCACCTTGACAGATGAACCTCTAGGTCAGTTTAGGATTTCATTGCAGCCACTCTGCCCCTGGATGCTCCTTTGCACCTGGCCCTGCTTCCATCTTTTGTACACTTGTTTATATCTGAGTTATGTCAGAAACAACTTGTTTCTCCATGTAGGGCTTCTGCCACTTTTAATTCCTCCTTGCCCATTTCTTTCTGAAGCTTGCAGGAGGTGATCCTTGAATACGAACCTTCATTCTAGTCCATCAGTGAACCAGATGATCATTGTAGCCCCCTTCAAACAGAAATATCCTATTCTGTTCTCTCCTTAATCCCTCTTTTCTCCAGGGCAGCCTCTCAGGGAATCTTTCCAAGAAGATCCCACAAGAGCTCCAAGTCTCCTACCCTGAAGTCCAGGGATGAAATACTGCTTTTTACCATGCTTCCACTTCCAGAATGCTGAACTACATCATCTTATCACTCCTGCAGTACTTGTATTTGTAAAGCCTATTAATAACAATAAAATTCAGTTCTGTCAGCACTAATTCCATAATATGAATTTAATAATTCCTGTCAAGCACACTCTACTAAAAAATATGTCTTCAACTCAAAAAAAGCTTTGATCCTTTCTGAACATTCATCTTGTGATTTCATGTTTGTTTCACAACTCTTGGGGGCGGGAAAGAAAATTAGGAGACAAGAAGATAGTGATTTAAAATGGACACATTTGGACAGCCATTTATGGCTTCATATGATCATATGCCAGCACCTGATATTCTGAACTGTTCAGCTCAGAACTTAGTTTCTCTTCACCTAAAGTGGAATTTCCATTTCCAATGGCATACAAAAACAGAGGATGAAGGAAAGAAAAAATGCAAGCCTTCTCCAAACCTATCTGCAAGGTGAAATTTACCCTGGAATGAGTGACTGTGGAGTTGGAGTTGGCCCATTTAGGGCATAGAGGCTGATGCTGCTGATCCCACTGCTCCCCATGCTGCAGGAACTCTGGGCAGACTGAGCACTGCGGTCCTGGTAATTCAATGGAAGGGTCTGAGGCCTGGCATAGTAATAAGGGGTTGAGTGAGCATCCCGTGGCAATGCTTGAGCAAAAAGCGTGGGGTAACTTGACACCTGAAAAGAAAAGGATTTGAAAAGGGAGGAATAATAAAAAAAAAAAAGTGGGAATTGCTTTAAGTTACATCTTCAGTTAATAGAAGTGTAATATCAACAACACAAGAAATATTTGAAGATCGTGTTTGCACAAAGAAAAATTTGCTGATGCAATTATCATGACAAAAAAGTGCCTTACAGTGAGCAACAGTACTTTAGCAACACAACTTCTTTTTGCCTGCAAATCATCATTACCAAGAGCTGCAAAAAGCACTTTGGTGCCAGCAGCGCTGCAACTGCATTTTGCTTTCCCTACTCCATTTAAAACTCATTATCACATGAGCAGACATCACACCACCAAGCAGAAAATAAACATAAAAACCACCCTTCTAATACACTCACAGCTTCAGTTACACATGTTGGACAGCTCATATTTTTACATTTATGTAGTGTAAGAAAACTACACCAAATATTACAGATACTTAACAAGTGTTTTCTCCCTTTCAGCCTCACATACAGATATCATGAAAACAACCTTGAGGTATTGCTCAAGTCTGGATAATGATTCTTGAAGACGTCTAAAATAAGTGACACACATTTCCTATTTCTCAGAAGCAACAAAAATATCCTCACCTACCTTGTTAGACTGTTTACGTGGATCTTCACTAAGGCTAAGCAGGAGGTAGAGTATTGACCATTTGTTTTTCAAAATGCCCTTCAAAGAAAAATGAAGACAAACATAAATAAGTTCAACTCTTGATAAGAACAAAGTCTTAATTATCCAACCATGCATGTAAATAAACTTTCCAGATAAATATGATTAACTCAGAGCCACATTTTTTGAATAAATTGGGAATGTGCAGTGCAGCCTCTGTATTGCTAATTTTATGAATTTTTCCACTGTGTTCAAATCATGAATTCTCACCTGCTCTGAGATCAGCAAGCAGGCTGAATTTAAAATTCATAGCTACTAAGAATGAGGTTTATACAGAGTTGAACTGTTACCAGCATTCCCACACACTCTCACCACTTAAAACATCTCAGATGCAGCCATTAATTTAACCTAAATGTGAAAAAGGAAAACTCTTAGTGAAGTTCTAAGCAAGGAACTATCTTTTCTCCTTTCTCCCCACCACTCTCCTTTACAGGGAGGCCTTGAAAGTGAGGGTTTTGATTTCTGTTACTTTAAATGCCATTTAAGAGAGCTACCAATTTTTAATAACTTAAGACAGATATTGTTAATATGAAACTTGAGGAATACACAATATAGTCTTTAGCAAACAGACACACACAGACTTTTAGAATAAGACTGTCTGCAGTTTTAGATCTCAGCAGAAGGCTGCCCAACCTCAGCTAAAGTCCAAGCTATAGAGTACTTTAAAATGAAAGCAAGCACTAAAATGATTTATTTTAAATATGCATGTTCCTAGATATGCTACTCCATAGTTCTATGACACTAACACTCGCACCTGAATTTACCAGGGACATAGAACCTTATGATGGACATTAGGCTGAGTCAAAGCAACTTCTACAAATTCCCTCACAATATTGATCAGTCTATGATCTGCAACACTGAGCAATGCTGAATATAAAGCAAATTTGAGTCATATCAAGATTCAACACAGACTCCATCTCTTATGAAGCAACATAATTTACTAAAGCTCTACATTTTTATATAAAAGGAGACATTCTATATTATTATGTAGAGCACACTTCTATTATCTTCTGCTTTAATCTCAAGAACAAACAACAAGTAGAGATACTGCATCTGCTGCAAGTAACTAATACAGCAACTGATAAACAAGTGGTGAAGAAGGAGCAGCAAGTGCTTCTTCTACTGGCCAGGACAGAATAAATCCAAGTGCTTCAAGATAAGTGGTTTGCTCAACTGGCAGGCTGCCATAAAAAAAAGCACTGACCTCCTTTCCTGTTTGGAGTAATAGATGAAACAAAGTTAAAACAGATTCACCTGCACTTTTTTCCCCCTCCCAACTGCTTTCAAGAAAAATGTTGGAAGAAGAGCCTAATTGATTCAGAAAACATATAGCCCTTTAAGCCCTTCCTTATGCTCATAGGAAAAGGAAATTATTGTACACCATTAGTAATAAACCTAACAGCAGATTGAATAATAATTGGTTGTGTGAATTTTAAAAAAGCCATTATACTATTTCACATACACAAGATGCTAGCAGAGGCAAAAAAAAGGTTAGAAGAATCTTAAATGTTTGAGGAGGCAGTAAAATACAAGGAGATAGCTTGCATTAGATTCAGAAGAATAAGCAAACATATAACACAGGCAAGGCATTTTGTTCCAAAGATTAGTCATCATGCTCTGCATCACTTTGCTTGTCAAATGGCAATGCAGTACATGAGCTACAGACACGTTACACAAAGTCTGTATTAAGAGCTGTCTGCAAATCAGTGCTCTGCTGTACAAAGCAGTGCAATTAATACACAAACCTACAGGATGCTGAAACCAGGACAACTCACTCAGTAACAAGTCCAAACACTAACAAAGTAAAGGGTGAGTCAAGTATGGAAGAGGGGAGGAAGAGAACCAAGTTCTGTCTAGTCATACTCCCCACAGAATACCTTTGTTGTAATCTTAATCTTAGCATTATCATGTTAAAGGTTTTCCACACACTAACATCTTTAGTGAGAATATTAGCATGCAGCGTTCTTTGATTAACACTGGTGTTAGAGCCATCCAAGTCAGCAAGCACTTAACCTTCAACATTAAAAGACCTGGAGCACTTAAACATTCAAATGCGTGAGAATATTAGATTAGTAAAATCAATACACTGCAAGGCATTTCTGTAAAACAAATTATGAGAAAATTCATCAATTTTACATATAAAATGATCCCTTTATTTTTATAGAGTCCCTTTCTTCATATGAAGTACCTCTTCACATAACTTGAATCAAATACTAAAAACAGAGCTAGGGTTGAGAGGCATCTCTAGAAGTTGCCTGGTCCAAACCCCCAGTTCAAAGCTGGGTCATCTACAGCAGGTTGCCCATGACTGTGTCCAGTCAGGTTTTGATTTGTCTCTAAGGATGAAGACTCCACAACTTTCCAAGGCAAGCTGTTCAAATATTTAACCATCCTCCCAGAAAAAAATACTGTTCATGACCTGAGCACTCTCCAAAACAACTCCAACATGAGAAGAATGCTTATGAGTGCTTTCAGTTTCTTTACTCTTTACACACTTATTAAACTACCTGTGAACCGAGCTTTCTGTAGAGTTCTGAAAACAAAGCAGCATCTGCTTCCCTTCTTTGTCGCACAACTATTAAAAAAGAAAAAGTAGATTAAAAATTTGAAAGAAGTGTAACAGTCATGTCTTAACATATACTCGAGGTAAATTATAAAATGCAACCAAGAAAGCTTCATGATGCTGGACTGTTTCATTGTATTTACTTAAACACTGTTTTCACCTTATCTGCATTCCAGCCCTAAGAATTCTTGCAATGCAAGTGACCAATACAAGTACCTGCTTTTCTTAACCCAATCAAACTATACATTTTTTGTCCTGGTAAAGTCTAGTCTGCCATTCAGTAGATTAAGGGACCTAAGGGACTGAAGACACAATTGAAAGTAGATAATCATTAAAGAATGCTATAAAAACTACATGTAATTGCTCCAAAACTAGAGTGTAATTGTTTCTATTTTAGGCAATAAAATCAAGGATAAAAGTAGTAATGCCATTTACTGCAAGTCAGGCAGAATTCCAGGGTCACACAACTCTCATGTATTACAAAAATAATAAATCAATGCCAGTTACAGAAGTACCTTCTCAGAGGAGACACATCTTCCAACTAAGATTTCTTAAAAAGCTATGTTGCATCAGAAAGAGTCATGTTCAAAGAAAACCAGGACAAAGACATCTGAAGAAACTTCAGTGATAAGAAAAATAGCTATTAAGTGTTAGAAATGTTAATTAGCATCAAATGTCACTGGTAAGTACACTTTGCCAAGAAAGGCATTACTTGTATGGTACCTCCAAAATAAATGTAAAGTTGGAAGGACATATATCCAGCTAAAGTTTGGGACGAGGATGAGGAAGACAGTCCTCTTCAGAAAACTGGCAACAGGCCCAAGGAATACATGCTGTGCTGTCTACAAAGTAGCCAAAGTATGGCAGAAAGTCTATATTGTAGATTTCAGTGTTTTGGAGTTGTAGCTAGAGGAATTCTAAAGGGCTTATTTGTCTGTCAGCAAGCCACGGAAGCTCTGCATTAGCAAACAATACACGTGGACCTTAAACCAGTTATAACCACTGACGCCAGTTATCCTAATTCAATCTCTGAATATTCAAAGCTCAAATATCAAGTTTTCATTTCATTAGTACAATTCAAGTAATTGTTTCTGGACATGCTACTGCGTAGCAGAATCTGCTGAAAGCAGTATTTGGCTTTTCAAGAAGAATTCATCACATTCCCTTTGGATACACACAGTGCAATATGTGACTCAGAGCAGCAGAGAGCACAATGGAATGGAACATGGAACACATGGAGCACAATGGAAATGCAACATCCCTTACAAAGTCATGGTCTGATTTTGTTTTTAAGAAGGTGGTGGCAGAAAACTTGTAGAAAAACTGAAGGCAAGTCAGGTAAGTCACAAGCCATTCCATCCCAGGATGCTCATTCAGCAAGTTTCACACAGGTGCTCATGAAGTTAATTGTGCCAACATGCAATATTCCTGAAGTGCACATCTCAAAAATATCAGTCTTTTACTCTTCTAAGAAGAACTATGAATTCATAATTTCCAAGTACTGTTAAGGTGAATGGAGCACAGTATTAATTGTTCTTTGTCTTCACAGTGGCTAAGATACAAAGCAGCAAGGAAAGTTTAAGTTGAGCATTCAGAAAAATCTGAGCTGTGAATACAAATAGCCACTCAGGAATATTTACTAGGAAATTAATGGCATTTACATCATGAGATTTTCAGGAAGAAAGCATTAATAATAGATTAGATAACTATCTGTGAGGCAAAGCTGTCCCCTTTTCAGAGAAATAACCTGATTAACTTCAAAAAGAACTTTGTGTTTCTAAGAAAGAAACAAGATGCACTTACGTTCTTTCTTGATTTTCTCTGCTACAAGAAATTCATCACGCTCAACAGTGGGAGCAAAATTGCTTCCAATAACTCTCACGGCATACTGAAACTGTTGGGCTGCATCAGCTGAAAGAAAAAGAAAATTCTCTCAGTTAAGTAGAATGCTACAGTTCTATTAAAACTAATTTTAAAAAAAGTGAGACATGAGATTACATTGCTATGTCTGAAAGCAGTAAAAACATACCCGGCTTAGATCTGATAACGTTGTGCTGCAGTTCTCAGGCCCACTTCTAACCAGAGGGCAGGATAGCGCAGTTTATCACAGCATTAATGTGATATTTCAAACACACTCACCTGTACACACTCCACAAATAACTGCATCAAACTTTGTGAGTAAGCCCTTCCTATTCTGAGCTGAAAGAGATACTTAGGTCTATCCAGTTACTCGAGAGCATGTGCACATTTAACTGGCTCTGCCCCTGCCATGGACAGAAATGCTGTGGGACCTGGCACGCAGACACACAGTTCAGCTCACACACCACAGCAATACACTCATGTTCATCACCTACCCGTAGATCTTCACTCAGATATCCACAACAGTGCTTTTACCAGTTTGCATCTTGGTTTGGTTTTGTTTAAAACAGTTTGAATGGCTTCACCATTTGGTTCAAAGCCAGCTCAGATATATCAGCATCACATCCCCATGAATAATGTGTATGCTAACACAGAGGTCACAAATCAGTGACCTCCTTCCACTGCTTCTTCCTAATGCAGTAATTCTGGTTTTAATCTTGTTGTTAAACAGCACTGTTTGAGTGCAAGTATCTTGCTTTCTGGGAAAACTAAGAGTCTGGTAACACCAAGATAGGGCCAGGTCAGTGTTAATGCTTCTACAGCATAATCATATTCCTGTTTATCAACCTGAAAATCAAACAATAAGCCTACAGACATGTCAAGTGCCCTCATAAAAGGTCAGACAGATTTTTAATCCTTATCTAGAAACAACTGTAATAACACAAAAAAACATCCAAGCGTGCTTGCCACACTTGAATCTTTTTACTTTGGGAAAGAAACCCATCTAAGCAATGCTGGATATTGTCTGTTCTGTAGATAACAATCATGTGTGCAAATGCATCACAGCCTCCTGTGTTTTATATAGTCAGTTGAGCAATCAGCTCTCAGGGAAAACTGCCAAGTAATGCAGCAAAGGTTCAGCCAAGGATGCTGGTCAGGACAAATATGTACAAAAGGAACAGAAAAATGAAATAAGGTAAAGGACCACTAGAAGATTAGAATATTTTAAGCATTTATCATCTCTTAACTAATTAACTAATATCTACAATTAGAAAAAAAATCACTTTGGAGATACTAGGAGTCAAATATTGATTAAATGCATTAAAATCTTCAAAAATTTATGGAAAGAGGTTTGAAATTTGAAAATCACAATGTGCTAGATTGCGTTTGAATGCTCCACATTCTTCCTGTATGTCCATTTTATACTGTCATGTACTACAAATGTCATCCACCGGTCCAACTCCATCGGAATATAACTAGAACAGCAAGCATTAACCAATTCACACAAAGAAATACCTCACACAACCAGGAAAACAGTCTGCTCAGACAAAATCATTAACATTGAACAGTATTTGACAATACTGGCCTACAGAAGGAACAAGAGTATTGTTCTATTGTCAGAGAAGAAAATGCCACTATTACTGTATGGCCACAAATGTCTATGACAAATGCCTCCTCTACTGTTAGACTAAGCAACCTTTCAACTGCAATAAGGTTTTGAAAATACAAATAGAAAAATTTAATAGTCCAGCTACCAATGAACTAGGTGTGAAGAGTTAAGCATGAGGAAGCATTTCTGTGTAATTCTAAAGTTTAATGCATGTCATAACAGAACCCAAGATTTCAAGAAGTATTCTGCATGGCAAATTAAAGCTGGCACTAAGTTATCCCAAACAGCCTATGTTCCATTAATTCCTCAACTATGTACTTGGCAGCAGATAGGAAAGGGGCAAGCTTTTCCTGTAATGGGGAAGTTTTAAGGCAAATCTGTTACATCTGTAACAACCTTCTATTTCAACACCAACTACAGCAAGACTAGTGAAAGCACTGAAACTTAGTACAGCCTTTTCCATACTGCCCTAACAAGGCATCTGAGAAAGATCTCTAATTGAAAGATTATAATTCCATCCAAAAAATCCTGGTTTTTAACCTGTTGCACTACTGAAAACATGGAAAATTATCTGTTCTTTATACATTGCTGATTTGCATCAGCAATTCAACAGCTTTGTAGCAAGACTGGTTTTTTATTTTATTTAATTCAGATTTTCATGTTTTATTCATATCAAGTCCAGCTTCCTTTTTACAAACTAAATTCCCTGCTGTGGGTGTTTCTTCAGCAGATTATTTCTTTCTCATAAATTCATAAAATAACTTCAGTACCTAAAATGATTAAACATAACTAAATGCAGATGTGTCAGTATAATAAAATTTCACACAGCTTATAACTAACAGGCACATCTAATTGCTTCCCTCCTCAAAGAGTCATCATTATGACAGCAGACATACTTTAAATATACAGCCATCTATCTATTTGAACATCCTTCATCAGAAAATGATTACAGCATGACTCTGTTACATAACAGCAAGCTCAATATATCTGATGCAGCTGTCTGAAGGCTAAAGGGGTAGAACAACATTGATCACTGATTTCCAGAGGTCTGATCAGAGCAGAGACAGCCACTTCTCCTCAGACTAGATCCCTTAAGGAATACACACAAAATTAATGACTCTGATAAGCAGCAGTTCTCACAGCTGAACAGAGAACTGTCACTTGTGAATCACAAGAAAAAACATGAAAATTTAAAAACTGTCTCCTTTGAACAAAAGCAACCTATCAATCCTACAAAGATCTGTATTCCACACAGCCATTCAAACTTTCCTACAATGCAGTATTAGAATTGAATTACTTCAAAAGCCAGGTAACAGCACTTTAAAGCTGAAGAAAATACAAGTGTAGCACATGAAAAAAAATACACAGAAGCGATGCACAGAAAGAGTCTGGTTGTAAAGAAAGCAAGGAGAAATTGGACTAAAGATAAAATTTAAAGATAAAATTTCTTCCCAAGACAAAGATATAATTAGCCAATTATTACTTGCAAGAAAGCAGCATTTCAGAGGACGTGCTGAAATTCAGCAAGATTTTGCTATAAAGAAGCTTCTAGCATTACCTATAATTCTAGGGAAGTGAATTGAAATTCACTTTATACTCTTACATATTTCTTTAAATAAGGTTGGTTATTGGTCAATTAAGTTTCCAAAAGTGGGCAGGGAGAAATCCTGAAAAATCTAAGTAGTAATTGAAACTGTTTTTCCAAATCATTGTGAGAAATTGTTTCCTGAAAAGAAGACACTTGATTATTTAAATACATCTAGAAACAATTTCTAAACTATAGGATCATGCTAAACAAAGTTTAGCTAAACCATTTTCTTTCTTTCTTGAATGACTTCAAAGATTAGCAAACTCTCCAGTCAGCTATCCATGATCCCAGACAACCATTTTCCTTGAACACAAATACAAAATTATTGTGAAACAATTACACTCTAAACTGCATTCAGTGCTGTAGGAATGGCGCCGGCCAGGGAAAAATTATTGCTGCAAACTACTTCAGATACAGATGCTGCCAAAAAACACATATTAAAGAAAAAAAAAACCCAAACAACAAATTTCTTTCCTCTAACAGTGTTTGTTGCAAAATTAAGCCAGGAAGAAAAGCTGTAAAACTTCTCACCTTCTCAGACATACCATGAGTACATAGGATGTTTGCCAAGACAGCACTGCTGCTCTATCTCCTCTGTTTTACTCATATCAGATGTTCTACATTACTATGAAGTATTACCTGGGGGGAAGGGCAATTGCATTAACACTGCATATAATGATAAATTAGAAGACTAATTTTGTTCTTCAGGAGAATCTACATGCATTGTGAGCAAAACTGCTTGTTCCTGTAGAAAACACTGGGTTTGAAATGTACAGTTCTAGGCCCAGCCTGGTTATGACATGCAAGGTGCTGCACTGGCTTGAGGCAACCCCAGGCACAACTGCAGACAGGCAGAACGCATTGAGAGCAGCCCTGCACAGAAGGACTTGGGAGTTCTCATGGATGAAAAGCTGGACATGAGGCAGCAACGTGTGCTTGCAGCCCAGAAGGCCTGATAGCCATCTTGGCTTGCATCAGAAGAAAGGTGGCCAGGAGGTCAAGGGAGGTGATTCTCTCCTTTACTGTGGCCTCATGAGACCCCACCTGCAGTGCTGCATCCAGCTCTGGGGTGCCCAGCACAAAAAGACTTGGACCTGTTAAGAGCAGCTCCTCTGGAGGCCACAAAGATGCTCAAAGGGCTGCAGCACCTCTCGTGTGAAGCCAGGCTGAGAGAGCTGGGGTTGTTCAGCCTGGAGAAGGGAAAGCTCTGCGCAGAGACCTTATTGTGGCCTTCCAGTACTTAAAGGGGGTTATAAAAGAGAGGGAGAGCAAATTCTTACATAGGCAGATAGTAATAGGACAAGGAGGAGAAACAATTGTAAAATAAAAAAGGAGACATTTAAACACCATGCTAGGTAGAAATTCTTTACAGTGAGGATGGTGAGACACTACAGCAGATGGCAAGAGAAGCTGTGGATGTCCTGTCCTGGAAGTGCTCAAGGCCATGTTGGATGGGTTTTGAGCAACCTCATATAGTAGAAGGTGACCCATCCAATAGCAGCAGGATTGGAACTAGATAGCCTTTAGGATACCTTCCAAATGAAGCCTTTCTATGACTCTATGAAGTATTAATGAAAAAAATTAATTTTACATCAGTCTTCTGATTTAGTCAATTATCTTAAACTTCTCTTCTGTTAATGAAAAATTTTAGTTGAAGTATTTTAAGATTATTGTTAATATTTTGATGCACAGCATAGGAAACAAATATTTTTAAATTCTGTTAATATGGCTGGCTCTTGTTGCCTTGTTAGTAAACAGATCTGAGTACTGTCCCACTGGACTATCAACAACTCTGTCATAATCTTTTCAGAACTTTTCCTCACTGGGAATCTTTGCCACTTTTGCCAACTCCCACCTGCTCTGTTATTGGCATAGGTAAAACTCCCTCCATATCACACTTTGAACGAACTCTACGCTTTTCCCTAGGCATTAAATTTTAACATGTATTCCAATAATTCAAAGTTTCAAACACCAAAATCAAACAGCACTAACAAAACTGCCCCTGACACTCTGGAGATGAAATTGAGGCCACGGTATGGACTTCAGGTAGCAAACTGCTCCCCAAAGATTGAAATGCTACTTTACTTTCTAGAGCATGCACACCTCCAACAGTACTTTGGCACACAAAAATCTTCTTAGCTTTCAAACTCAAATAGATTTAGCTTGAATATTTACAGCAATTCCATTTGTTTCCATTGGAGGCACTATGAGTTCTTAAGAGTTTTAAGATTACCAGAAGGTTTGTGAAAGACAGCTAAGAACACGAAATTCTTTGTCAGGACGAAAACCACTGTCCAAAGACAGGCGTGTGACCCTGTATAACTGCTGGAGCATACAAACACAGGGGAGGAAAAGAAAATTATAGAAACTACTGCACAGGTAAGCAAGCTCCCTGCAAGATCAGGTGTAAGTATAAAAATGAGTGGATAGCCTGGCAGAACACAGCAGGTAATATAAAGCCAGTGCAGTAATTCTTAGACACTATGAGAACATGTGAAGAGAGAGGTCAGCAGCAGCTCCAGAACCACAGCACCACACAAAGCTTGACACCCTTGTGACGTCTGGCTAGAGCACAGCAACAGAAAGCTTTCCAACACTAGTTTTAGGGAAAGAAAAGTTCAGGTAGATAATTTAAAAAAAACCAAAACAGACAGACACCTAAACAGTTCTTCCACACAACTCAGTAGACATTGTAATGAATTTCTCAGACGCAGAGCTGTTTGCAAAAAAGTAAATCCCAGTAACTAGGCCTATGCAGCTGAGTGGTTCTGGAAACAAAGCAAGCCCTCCACTTAGGGGATGATCCCAAAAGGGAGAAGAAAGAGAAGATGGCTCCACCACTGAGAGCCTGAAGTCATAGTCCATCAAACCACAAATTCACTTCAACATTAATCTTTAACTAGCAGAAAAGGTGGAAGCCTTCTAAGGCCATCACAGGCAGAAACAAAAAATTCCTTGATGAGAGTTTATGGAAGACTTCAGGCAGGGGATTGCACAATGTAGACTTGGAAGGAGAGTAAGCCCACCTCAGCCTTAAGTGAACAATTACCACACAAACATTATATAAACAGAACCCTTCATCTCCTCCTCCAGCTGCAGCTTCCTCACAAACATAACAACACACAAGTGCTGAGAAGGAACAAAGGGAGAACAAAAATTCTCAAGTAGAAACTCAGGGAATGCACAGGCAGGAACAACCATTAAATCATCGAACATCAATTCCTTCATTATTTAACAATTAAATTTCACTCAATTTCATCAGCACCTTGTACTCCACATTCACAGCAGGTTAACTACACAAATGGTCTAAGATGGATGTTTTCAGCTCCTTGTCTTGAATTGTTAGTAGAGATTTCTCTACTAAATTTAAAGATCTTTCAAGTATCTAATGTTTTTGCTGCTGAACTCTGTAGGAGTACTTGAACATCATAAATTACTTTCCAAAGACTAAACTGATAACACTTGTAAAGTTTGCTTCAAAAAAGAGAATGTGCATATACAAAGCAGCCTAACTCGACCATACACAAGGAGCAGAGAAGCTGCACAGTAACCACACACTAATACATTACTTCAAATTTATCCTGTGCTGAAAGGAACAGGAATTACACTGAAAAACAGCAAGATGCTAAACAGCTTGTCCAGTGGGTTCCTTACTGCCTTCAGATACATGCACCTTCCTCAACACAGAGGATACTAGTGCTAACAAAATTACCTCATTGTCTTTTATGTATTGCTTGGACATAGATATCAAGGGGGTTGGGGAAAAAAACACTACACAGGTTTCATGACTGAGACTTTCACAGAATTTTTGATTTATCAATCTTTATGCATTTGAAGTCTATAGCTGAGCTAACACATGTACTTCAGTTGACTGCTCCAAGGGAAATCTTGTCTCAAAGGCTGAGGTTTCAGTGCTAGCATCCCTCCTAACAAAGGAATAAAGAGCAGAGTAAGAACAGGCTTCCCATCTGTCACATGCATAAAAACATGGGTGATAAATGTGGCAGACAACCCAGGTTTTTTTTAGCTGTCACTTCAAAGAAGTCCTCAGATAATCCTCAAGTGTGCAGACGAGCAGACTACAGGTTGCACACAGAAACTTACTGTGCTTTTGGCCAAGATTTCCACTTTCATTAGTCAAACACAGAAAGGATTATAGTTACATTATCGGGATTCCAACACACATAAACAAGTTCAACATTTTAAAAACAATAAAAATACCCAGATCTCTTCCATGTTTTTGCACATACTGCTTGTAAATAAAATTATTATTCCAGTCAGGAGATACAGAGAGGTATCGAGGCTATGACTTCAAAAAACAGCTAGATAATAAGTTACTACAAGTGAGCCATCTCACCTCAATACTCATACTTCAGTTGATACTCACGCTCTTTTTAACTTTTCAAAGTATCACAGACCTAGATAATACTAAGAAACAAGCTTAGATTGAGTTTAGATTAGATTCCAAATATAAAAAAGAGTCATGAAGAAAACAGGACTAGATATTATAAAAATAATGTCCTTGAAAATGTATCCACTACAGCAATATAATTTATTTTCCCATTTTCTTAAAATTTGTTTTTGGAAATAGAACTAGTAATTAATAAAATAATTTGAGATTTCTGGTAGCAAATGTTTGAAATACTCTTAAACAAGAACATACACCAATTGTATCAGAAAAAAAAGTTTCCAAAGAATGCTAAAGGCAAGAAAGAGCTTTAAAAATAGAGCTAGAAGACTGCCTTAGAATTGTAGCCTGATGTGAAATACCCTTTAAAATACAGTTAAAACACTTGCTAAAAGAAACATGTGGTAATAGAAGAACACAATAAGAATTAAACAGTCTAGAAGCTACTGCTGATTTGGTGGAGATAGGAGAAGAGGAGAAATTTGCCATATCCTGATAAAATCTTACAACAGGAATTCTGACACAGAAATACTATAGATTCTGCAAAAAAAAATACTGCCTTACAGAAGACTTAAAAATGCAATGGAGAAGGAAAAGATTTTGAAAAACAAAACACAGCAATCAATAGCTTTGATCATTGAATTATTCGGGTTGAAAAATACCCTTAATATCTTAGAGTTACATGGAGTGTTTTCTGTGAAGGAGTACCTACTCAACAGTTCAGGGAAGACAAAGATTCCCATTTCCTACCAACTTCACCAAGGTTCTCAGATGAACCACAGAATCACAAAATGGTTTGGGCAGGATGGGACCTTCAAAGACCATCTAGTCCACTTCTCCTGACATGGGCAGGGACATCTTTCACTTGATCAGGTTGTTCAAAATCCCATTCAGTCTGGTCTTAAACACTTCCAGGGATGGGATTCCCAACTCCTCTGGGCAACCTGTTCCAGTGCTTCACAACTCCAACTGTAAAAACTTCCTTCTCTGTGTCCACTCTAAACATCCTCTGTAATTGTTTAAAGCCATTACCCCTTGTTCTATCACTTTAGCCTTGGTAAAACACGTCTTTCTTATAAGCCCTCTCTAAGGACTGAAAGGCCACAGTGAGATCTCTGAGCAGAGCCTTCTCCAGGCTCAACAACTCCAGACCTGCTTTGGAGGAGAGGTGCTCCATTCCTCTCACCATTTCCATGCCCTCCTCTGGACCTGCTCTAACACACCCACATCCTTTCAGAACTGGGGACCCCAGAGCTGCATACAGCACTGCAGATGGGGTCTCACAAAAGCAGAGCAGTGAGGGGAGAATCACTGCTCTCTACCTGCTGTCCTTGCTTCTTTTCAAGGAGCTCAGAATATGCTGCCCTTACAGGGTGCACATTACTGCCTTATGCCCAATTTTTCATCCACTCCCCACATCCTTCCCTGCAGGACTGCACTCAATCCACTCATCCCCCACTCTCTACAGATATTGGGGATTGTCCTGACCCAGGGGAGAACCTTGAGGTTCACACAGATGTGTTCATCAAGCCTGTCATGGTCTCTCTGCATGGCACTCCCTTCCCTCAGCACATCACCCGCACTGCTCAGCTTGGTGTCATCTGCAAACCTTCCAAAGGCACTCTCAAGCCCACTGTCTATGTTATTAATAAAGATATTGATGACTGTCAATCCCAATACAGACCTCTGAGGGACACCACTTCCTACTGATCTTCATTTTGACATTGAGACAGTGACTACAACTCTTTGGATGTGGCCATGCTGCCAGTTTCAGTTTCTCATTCACCAAACAGTTCATCCATTAAACCCACAGCTCTCCAACTGAGAGACAAAGATGGGGTGTGACACCACGACATGCTGTCTGCAACACATGGAAACAAAGGCTGAGAAACAGACAATATATATATACGCACCTTGTTACACACTTTCTAGATTTCTAAAATAGCAATAATCCACATGTAGGCCATGTTCTAATAATTTTTTACAACAAGTAATGCTCAAAAGTCTTAGTTACTATCCTGGAAATATCTAAAGGCATTTGTCAGAAGAAAGGGGCATGAAGAGAGGAAAGAATAAGGGACTTAACAGCCATTACAAGCAAGGGAGAAAGTCGTCTCTCATACAAGAAAAAAGATGCATTAAGAGCTTCTGCATGAGTTTCCCTAGTGAGCCATGCTGATAAACAGAGCCACTTAAAAAGGAGACTCAGCAGATGCACGCCTTCCTTCCCACCCCTCCGACTACCTACTAAAAACAGTCTTCGCCTTGACTGCAAGGGAGAAACTTACGCAAACAGACAAGAGATTCATTCCCCTGCTGGAGGCTCACAGCAGCACCAAGGACCTGTAGCGGACCTGGCGCACGTCAATGGCTCCACTCGAGCGGGCACCGGCGGGAGGCGGAGGATCCTCAGCCCGCACACGGAGCCCCCGATCGCCCAAACACCCGGGCACCGCTGTCCCGCTCCCCGAAGAGGAGAGCGCCTTCACGGGCCGGCCAAACGCCCTGGGGGAGCCGGAGGGGGAGGGCACGGAGCCGTGTCCGGCCGCCTCCCGCCGCAGGGCTCCGGCTCGCAGGGCCGCTGCCGTGCCCGGCCGGCCCCTCGGCACTGCCCGGGCTGCCGCCCCCGGGCCGGGAGGCCGCCGACGCTCCCTGCCGAGGGGCCCGGCACCTCTCCAGCCCTGCCGGGGCAGCCCCCGCGGGCTCCGAGCGCTGCCGGCGGGGGAATGGCGGGGGGACGCCGTTACCTTCGCTCTTGCCCAGGATGCGGCAGCACAGGCTCTGCAGCAGAACGTTGGGCGATTTTTGGTCCGGAGTCGCCATCGCCGCGCTGGAGGCAGGAGGCGGCACGGGGGCCGGGAGCGGGCGGCAGAGCCGGAGCACGGCGGAGGGAAGGAGGGGGCCGAGGACGCGCCGCCCGGACGGCAGCGCAGGGAGCCGGCGGCACCTCCCGCTCCCGCCTACGGCGCCATTTTCACGGGACCCGCCGAAAGCCGCAGCCGCGGCCGCGCACCCACCCACAATGCCCCGCGCGGCGGTTCCGGGGCAGGCACCGCCCCCGCGGGCAGGCCCGGGGCGGGAGCGGCCGGCGGCCTCGGCACCGGCACCGGCACCTCCGTGCTCGGGAACGGCTCCCAGCCAGCCCCAGGGTCTCTCAAATCATGTTCCATCAACGCACGCATTCACTGCAACACAGCTCTTCTACCGAGTGCAGGAGGTGGAGGCCTCCGCACGCCATGGCGGGCAGGAGCGAAAAAGTCCTTGATGGAGTGCTGACAGAGGGCTTCAGACGGGGGGCTGCACAATGCAAACACGGGTGCCGAGTAATTCTCTTGCCAAAGCAGGTTCTTTCACCCGGTGTGCTAGAGGCCAGTACATACACAGAGTCGAGGTATTTTTGATTTATTTACGGCCGAAAGGGGTGCTGGGTGGCAGATTCACAAAGCCGGGATCCCAACTATCAAAACTCTTTACTATTTATACATTTTAGTAAGCAAAGGAATTAGTGTTTATTGGCTACAAGTTACATAGTTCGCTTCTTCATTAGTATTCTATCTTCTATTAATGATTCCATTGCTTCTCATCCTTAGTCCACATTCTCAGTCTTTCTCTTGAGTCAGTGGCCATGAGTTGGGTCACAATCTCATCCTGCCAGAATTACCTTTTAACCCAGTCAGAGCTGATTTCAGCACAGCTCTTGAGTTATCTTTGTTATTTATTTCTTGGAAGTTCTGCTAGATGTCCTTGTGACATCCAAATTCTGCATTCTTTGTGTCCACCCTCAGTGGTAAATCCTTCATCCCAAGTTTTGTTAACCTCCCCCTGGTCTGAGATCATTGAAACTTATCAAGCCCTAAACCTTAACAAAGCAATTCTTCCAACAACTAATTTGTCTTTCTGACACCTGGACATCACTAACAGCTTTTTAGTTGCTCTATGTTTCACACATTAAATCTCCTTTTCTTGTTGTTTAGGCTTAAAAGTATACAAATATCAAACATCAGAGGACATACTTTCTTCAGAAACATTTACATATTCCGCAGTTTGCAACAATCCCACATTAGCTGTAAATGCTACGTACAGACATCCTCACAAGTGCTGAAAAGGAGGACAGCCAAGGAGAACAAAAATTCTGAAGTACAAACTGAGGGAATGTACAAACTGAGGCAGGAGCAACCATTAGATTGTTGAAACTCAATTATTTTTTGTTATTTACCCATTAAATTTTGCCCAATTACATCACTACCTTATATTTTACATTCAAAGCAGGCTAACTACACAAATGGTTTGAGATGCAGATTCTCACCTTGTTAGGAATTTTTACTAGAAAGTTCCTAACTAAATTTGAAGATCTCACAGGTATCTAAGGCTTTTGCCCCCAAACTCCATAGGAGTAATTGAACACAGTGAATTACTCATGGGCAGGTCAGGTTCACTTACTGCCCCCAGAGAAGAGCAGGCCCTGGGGTAGCTGCACTTCTGTGATTTCCTGTCTTGGGGATCAAGGCTCATTTGTGGCTTTTCCACACAAAGTGATGATGAAGCAGGGTGGGTTTGGAAAAATGTGTTAGGATGCTGCACCCATGTGAGCCTGTCCTGCTGTGCCGGGCAGCTGGCTGTCCTCAGTCCCTGCAGAGGGCCTGGGCCCTGGCTGTGGGGCAGTGTGGGGACCAGGGACAGCACAGTCACAGCTGGTCTTTGCTGCTGCCTGGGACCTGCTCTGTCACCATGATATTTTCTGAAAAATCCCTTTGTTAGCATTCAAAAACACATAATCATGGAGCGATTATATGCGGTGCTTTTTATTAAGAGCTCTGGGAATCGGGGTATCATACATCCGAAATGATCATGTTATATCCCCTATCGTTACATAACTTTCATGTTAATTATTAAACTTATATTGTTCTATTGTGTACATAAATTTAGCCCCTCTCTGAATTTCCAACACAGTTTCTCACTATTCTTCTTATGGTTATATAATAATTACATTTAATTACTAAACAATCATCACATCTAACAATTATATAATTTATCATACTGCTTACGCAGGTGCAGTTGATCTGGGAAAGCACAAAGCCTAACATTTTAGATTCTATCTTTAACTTTTTCCAGGGTTCCACTATCACCTTTGCCAGGATTTTTCCCCTGAGAAGCCTCAGAAAAGAAATGTAAATAATTTTCTGATTGTTTTGGAATGTGGTCTGGAAATTGTTACCAACATGTGCATCTTTGATTGGTTGGTTCCATGTGAATTGTTTTAACTTAATAACCAATCACAGCCAGCTGTGTCAGACTCTGAGTCTGGCACAGGTTTTTATTATTCATTCTTGTCTGGCCTTCTGATGTCTCTCTTTCTTGAGTATAGTTTTAGTATAATAATATAATATAATATAATATAATATAATATAATATAATATAATATAATATAATATAATATAATATAATATAATATAATATAATATAATATAATATAATATAATAGCCTTCTGGAAACTTGGAGTCAGATTCTTATTTCTCACCTTGTCCTGGGGACCCTCACAACACCATAACAATTGGTGACCACGCTGCTTCTCAGGCTTGTCACCCCTAGCACAGACTGATGTTACCAGGTGTCTGAGTTCCATCTCTTCAGTAAATTCATGCTGTGTCCAGCCCAAAATACATGCTTGGGAAATAGTTATCATCCTTGTGCTGCTGGAGTCCTGCATAACCTGTATGGGGTGATTGGAAATGCTGTAGCAGCAGCAGCCAGGTGGGCTGGTGCACTGCTGGCCATGGACAAATTCATTCCTGCTGTGCAGCACATGGTTTTCTGCAGCCCCAGTTGACTTCATTGTCTCCACAGCCACAATTTTGTTTGTATGCTTTCTACAGGCACGTACACATGGCCTTTCATTATGGGAACATTACAGATGTAAACATCAGCTCATTGCTAGCATTACTGCTAGAAACAAATCACAGTGGCAAGCCAAGAACTGAAACACATTGAGGATGTATGGCAAGTCATTGCTTGGAATATTCTAGTAGAAACCTTCATAGTCTCATCACTCACACTATAACACTTCAGTTCTTCCTGATACATTCTTTAGATTCTTTTACTTTTTTTTTTTTTTTGAGAAGTAAAATAGGACCATAAACTAATAACTTTATCCCATGTAAATATGGGTTGTAAGCTCAATTTTCAATAGTTCTGAAATAAAGACTTCAAAGATGTTGTGAGCTTTATTTTTTTTGTACTGAACAGCAGAAGAGTCTCTGTTCCATTTTTCTGCCCAAAGCAAACACAGTTGTGCTACAAAGGGCTGGTGACTCACCACTGCTGCTAGTCACTTCAGATTTAGATTCCACCTTGGAAGGTGTTAATCTAGCAAGCAGCAAATATGGTTCTCACATGAGGCAAAAAAATAATTTTGGCAATTATATCTGTAAGTGGTATTCCTTTATAAAACCTTAACATTCCAAGGGAATCCAGTCACTCACAAATATCCTGTTACTGCTTTTAAGTGGATATTACTTACTGGTCACACTAGTTCATTTTAACTGAGGCAATTGTGTCACTGGTCTGAAATCAGAACACATTACAGAGTAGCACAGTGAGAATGTGCCATTGAAATGGGTGCACTCAGGCCTCCAGCAAGCAGAAGTACAAACACAAACCTAAGCTTTTCACCTTAAGCACAAACACATGCTGTGTTGTGCTTCTGAAGTAGTGTGACAGCCAACCATTCTGTTACATTACTGACAATGTATTCTCTCATTTCTAGTCTCTTTTTCCTAAGGAAATGAGGCTTAATGCAGTTATTCTGTATGTCAGTGCCTCCTCATAGCTCCTGGATCTCATCATCAAGTTTAAACAAATTCAGCAGAGGGATAGAGTTCTTAAGGATATTAGTAAAACTTAATGGCATTCAGCAGCTGGGAGTACTAAGGCCTAAGTCAGTCCCCCCTTGAAAAGAAAGGTAAGAGCTTACTTCTCTCTGCTGTGTTTGCCCTTGGCAAAGCAGCTGATTGGTGTGCACACACCTGGGCAGGCAGACACATCCTAGCTCTGAGCCACCTACAGTGCCAGCTCTGCTTGCCCAGCCTGATGGATGGATGATTTAAGAACGGAAGGGACAGAGAACTCTGGAAATAATGTGGAAAGTAGTCAGAAAGAGACAAGAGGGATGGAAAATGGAGAGAAACTAAGCTTCATTAGTGTCACTCCTCACAGACCTCCTTGCTTTTTTTGTAATAGAAAGAATGAATCCTAAAATCCTGTTTAGAAATGCTAATTCTGACAAAGCAGGTTGCTAGCACATGCAGCTTATTGTGGTTTTACCAACTCTGGTACAAGTATGATTGCTTAAATCAGCTTAAAAAATCTCATTACCAATGAGAAAGCAAAAAATATAAACTATTTTCTTACTATATAGCTATAAGCTTGGTGCATCTTGCTGCTTGGTCTCTCAGCGTTGTTTAAAAAAACGTTATTGCTGCTCAGATTTCTCACAGTACAGAATGTTCATCAGTTAGCAGACTTAGATGTGTGCTTTTAAAATTATGATAGTGTCTTACAAGAAAATCAGCTCATCCTTAGAAGGTTAAGGGGACTTGTGTTTCAGATCTGCTACTTAAAGATCATATTTCTGATAGTAAATAGCTTTATAATGAAAGAACATGCAATGAGATCCAGCAGGAGGTGGAAGCTGAAGCTTGCCAAAGTAAGGCTAGAAACAAATGACAGTTTTAATTCAATAAGGATATTCACTCACTAGAGATAGATGTTTAAAAGCATGGCACTTTATTCATATCTGAAACATTTTAAATCACCCTTCTAATCTAGACTTAGTGACGAGATATGAACTGACATGGGAGGTACTGAGTTGCAGTTCCATTCTGCACAAGATCAGTCTGTAGGGTATCATTGTCCCTTTTAATCTTAAATCATCTAAATCTAATCAATAGTACTAAGCAAAAAAATCTTATCCTTACAAAAAACCTAAAGGTTAATTGTGCTGGTTTTGTGTACTCTACTTTGGTTATGCCTACAGGGCGCAATACCTTAGACACCTTTTGCTGTTCATGGGGCACACCAAAAGCAGTAGGGAATAATTTTTTACACCTCCAGCATTTCAATGTGCTGGACAGACTTTTTTATGTGTCATGTAGCCAATGTTAAGAATTAGAGTGGCTGGAAATAGGGATGGATACTGTGTGTGCCTTAGTTAGCATATGGCAGCCCTGGCAGTACAGCAGCTGGGCCTCTCCTGGCTCCAGCACCGCGTGGCTTCTGCCCCTAAGCATGTATTTTCCACACAGGCAATCTCATAATGGCCTAGAGCCCTACTATGCTGAGTCTGCAGCATTAAAAGGGTATTAAACAGATCTCATTTTTGAAAGGCCATATGTTTTAGGATGATGTTCTGTGACTCAGTTTCAGATGCATGTCCCTGTGCACAAGTGGGGCTCAGATGAAGAGAGCGTTTAATCCAGTTTAACCCTCCTGCTCATGTTAGTTCTGCATTGCAGCCTATTTGTTGTGACTGTCACAGTATTACTACCACCTCTCCATTTTCAAACCCTTCACTTCAGCTGTTCCCCTGTTGACTCAGGAGCCTGACTACATTATGGAATGTAATGTAACTTTCATATACTTACAGAAAGTCTACTGAATCAGTGTTATTCTATCAAAAAAAACCAAAAACTTGCATTTCCCAATACTTAAAGAGAGGCCAGAAACTATGATTTAAGCTATATAAGAGCAAAACAAAGGACATTTTAATTTTTTTTTCTTTGGGATTTTTATTCAAACTTGTAAAAAAATAACAGTTTTAGATCACAGAATCACAGAATGGGTCAGGGTGGAAGTGGTCATCTGGTCCAATCTTCCTGCTCAAGCAGGGTCATCCTAGATCGTTTGGCACAGGATTGTGTCCAGGCAGTTCTTCAATATCTCCAGTGAGGGAGACTCCACACCCTCTCTGGGCAACCTGCTCCAGTGCATGGTCACCCACACAGTAAGGAAGTTCTTGCTCATGTTCAGGTGGAACTTCCTGTGCCTCAGTTTCTGCCCATTGCCTCTTGTCCCATTGCTTGGCACCACTGAGCAGAGCCTGGCTCCCTCCTCTGACACCTCCCTTCAGACACTGACAGACACTGACACAGTCCCCTCTCAGCTGTCTCTCCTCAAGGCTGAACAGCCCCAGCTCCCTCAGCCTTTCCTCCCAAGAGAGATGCTCCAGTCTGTAACCACTCTGAAGCCCTCTGCTGGCCTGCTCCAGGAGCTCCATGTCTCTCTAGTTCTGAGGAGCCCAGAACTGGACGCAGCACTGCAGATGAGCCTCACTAGGGCTGAGTAGAGGGGCAGGATCTAGATCAATAACATTAACTATGTAGATTAATAATACTCCTCTCCTATAAAATGGAAGTAGTATTGATGTTTTGCATCTTGGGACAGTTTTCTTTCTTCTGCTGGTGCCTTGGCTATCTGAGAAGTTTCGTTTTTTCCTGTACTCTTTAGTCACAAACAGAATTCCTTTCCAACAGGAAGACGCACAGACAGATGCACATTGAAGCCCAGTCCATAGTAAATGCTATTGATCCCACAGGGGTAGACACCATCATACATCTTTCCAAAGAACCATGTAGCTGCAGCCAGCAAAAAGATTCCAACAAGCTCAGTAAAACTACCTGACATTTTCTTAGTCCTGTACTGTCTGTCATATCACAGTCATGTTACATGTATGGAGTTTCAGTAAAAAATCACATCAAATCATCTTCTGCCAGCAAGTGATTCCATACAAATATTTTGCAAGAACACTTCTATTTTGTCAAAACTCCCTAAAATACTGTCAAAATATTATTGAAAGTTAAAGCAACTTTATGGCAATTATTTAATTTTAAAAATCAGAGCAATAATTTTGGAAGGGAGCCTGGAATGAAGCCCTGTAATAAAACTGAGTTAATATTTCTAAATATATATATTTCATTTTTAATAGATCATCAGCTTTTCCATAAGAGTTTTGACCATATCTGGCTTCAGTATTTTAGAGCAAAATGTTTTATCTTTATCAGCCATAGAAAAAGATGTGGGGGGGGAAACTATCAAAATAGGAATAAAAAAATGGAATGTAGCAAACCAGTAAAAAAAGATGTGCTAATGTATTTATAAGGAAATTATCTCTATGAATGTGATAATATCACTAGGCAAACATAACTCATTAAATACAGCATAAGTCAATAATAAAGCTCTATAAAGCATTGTGATGCTATGCAAGGAGGAATGACAAAATAATTGGCATTTTCAGATTTTTTTTTTTTTTTTTGGTGGCTGTTTATTTAACTTTAAAGCAATAAAGTCAGAGTTGGGGGTTTTACAGTATTATTTTATTTTAAGAACCTTACTTTGTTTACTCATTTCCCCAGGCATATATTTCTCATTCCAGTAGCAACACTTCATGTCTATGTGAGCTGAAAGCCTCAAGGTCAAGGTTTGGGTTTTTCCTTACATCACAAGGAAGAAGAGAAAGTAACCTGTTGGCAAAGGACGACCCAATGGAGGAACCAACCATGTGCTTTTGTTTTAAATATCAAAAATATTAATGAACTGATAAGCAAATGTCATCTTGTGATTGTACCTGAGTTAGCTGTATTTAGGCAGTTTTCTGACAGTGTACTCTTTAGGAGTCAGTCTGAAGATTTCACTCTATGATGCTTTTTAGACTGTTTATTGATTTTTCTGCTGTCCTCTCAGTTTTTGGAGAGTTTATCCTGATGCTCATTTTTTCCTTTCCAATGAGCTAGTCAAGAAAATGATGTACTAGCTGTGTCCCTAGCTGTGTTAAATAGAGTAAACAGTTTTAAAAATAGAAGGAAACATTTTAATTTTCTTTCCTGCAGTACAGCAATTAGTCACTTTGTAACAATGTGTACCATACTTCCAGACAAAAATGACTGTCAAGGTAACAATATCCCCTGCAGAATACATCTTGAACTTCATCTTCCTACAAACATTGGAAGAAAAATTGCTACTCACTTTAGTGAACTCTTTGTCTTTATGAAGCTGATTATCCATCTCCTAAAGGCCACTTCATACCAGCCTGAGCTTTTTCCATTACAGTTCTTGAAGATTACTGACTTCATTCACACTATTGGGAGGAGTCTGTATATCACTATATATATTTTTAAGGGAAAACAAGCAAACTTCAATCCATAGCCTCCTTAAGAAAATAAGAACAATTCCTAGTTCCTGCCTATCACATTCTACCTGATGGTTATTATCCCATATATCTACATTAGTGGTTATGGCATTTTTCTGTTTCCTGCATGAAACTATCAAATAATTTTTCTATGCCTGGTTAAAAAACTACCATATTTGATTAGGTTAAGAGGTGCAATAAATAGGCCTGAGCAAGTGACTTTTAAGGCTTGACTTTATAAAGGCATGTAGAAATACATGCCCCTATTGCTGTTAAAGAACTGGTGGGTTTTAGGCTTGTAAATAATGTCTGTGAACCCAAGCCTACATTACATGCTCCCAGATGCTCAGATTATAGGAAACTAGAATTTCCAAGTGCAGCCAATTACTACCAGCATTGAACTGCCAGCAGTTGAGGGACAAAAGGAGCAGCACTGGAGCTGCAAAGCTTTGCCAGTTCTTAAGTGTGTGCTTTAGCAGGTGAACCACATTTGGTTCCTGTGTGCAGGAGATTTCATTGGCCTGAGGCAGGGTAGTTTTTATGTAGGTAACTTCTTATGTGTTATACTGTTCAAAGATTTCTTAAATATAAAATCTAGTGGGTTAGAAACCAATCTCAACACTTCCTCCCTCCTGAAGTTAAAATCATATTCTAGGAGAATCAGGCTCCCAGAGACAGAAATAAATACACACGAGCGATACAATCAGGTAGTAACTGGAGCCTTTGAGAATGAGGTTTGTTGAGTCTATTTCTTGGGTTTCCTCTGTGTGATTAGATCAGCTCTAAACTGAGAGCCTGTGTAGCCATATCCTGTGTTTCCATTTATAATGTCAGATAACACCTTCCATCTCAGGATGTCTGTCTCTGCACATATATTTTTAGTATTCTCCGAGGCAGAAAAGGGTTATAATCCCCATTTTATACAGAACAAAATGTGGAAATGTAGACAGGCAGAGGTGAAGCATTTTGCCTAAGGTTGTAAGGAAAAAAATCTGCCCAGTTCAGGAATACAATGCAGATATTCTCTTTTTCTTATACCTTAACTACAGAACTATTGTTCTTTCCTACTTAGAATGCTCTCAGTGTTTTTAAATGCTGCAATTATCCTTTGACTGGTTTCTATTTAAAGATAGGGATATACACTCAGCACTTCTCTCAAAGGCACAACAGCAGCATATATTTGTTAACAGATTGTTCAGGTTTCTCCAACCTCCTGAAGAAAGAAGTCATTATTATCTTCTAGAGCCAATATGGAGTTAAAAGTCAGAAAAACCTATTATCCTCAATATAAGAAAAAATAGCGAACAATGTGTTCCAGATAATTCAGAAAGAATACTTTTTCTCATGAAAATTGGAATTCACTGGATTATGATTATAGTTATCATTATTGCTTTATGAGGGAGAGAGTATAATAACAGTGGCATAATCTTTATGTAAAAGTCTTCTAATAATCTTGTTTAGTAATATCTTTTTTTCCAAAATGAGCTCTTGGCAATCTGAAGAAGTAAAATTTCCCTTCCATTGTTTCTGATATCTTAGAGAACTGCATGGTGAGCATTATTGTTCTGCTTTATAGGGACACTGTGAGACAACTAAATACGTGATCAAATAAGCAAACAAAACAGAATCCAGTCCAGGAAACTGTGCAGGTTCATTTCATTTCCCAGTCACTTCCTCTGCTGGACAGAAACACAACACAAACCAGACAGAGCTGTTTATCAAACCATTAAGATGGAAAACATTACACTGAGTCATTCCAACACAGTCTGCTTCACTGAATAGAGGAAGAATTTCAACAACAAACCTTATACAAGTTAATGCTTGAAAAATCAGTGTTAGATGAATATCATCGATTTTCCTCAATTGCCTAATATAATGTGAGGCATCTAAATTAAGTTATGGGCACCTTAGTATTATTGCCTACTTATATTTGCCTAATTATATTTGCCTAAGGGAAAAGTAGTCATGTTTATTGTGAGATGGCTTCACAATTTTTACTGTTTACTTGGGGGTGCAGCACGGCTCACAGGGGGGGCCCAAATGTTGCTTACCTTTACATGGAAAGAGGAGCATAAGGAGGAGGTTATTGCATGCCCAAAGCTTGTTCAGTATGGGGTTGGGAAACTTGGAGGCTTAATCTTGTCAGAAGTGACTCTGGGTGTTGTATGTCAAGGTAGTTCTAATTCCAGATGACAGACTCCACATATCTTCATGTAAAATTAATATAATATCATATAATAAGGGAACTATCTATGTTAATAAGTACCAGCTTAGCTAATACATTGTGTGCATCTGGTAATCATAAATTTTCTGTCACTTTAATCCCCTACTCAATTTTAAAGATAAATTACTTATTGTTTGGAAATGGGAAAAGTTGTCTAGAGAAAGTTAACATGTTTAAAACTACAACTCTCAGCTGAAAACGATGGAAAGAGAAAACAGTTAGCAAACTCTGGATTTCTGATAAGAGCAAGTTGGTCTTCTACAATGTAATTTAATTTTAAAAATGAGGTCATTTGGCTGCATGATAAGAACAAGTTATAGACTGTTGAGAGAAATCTCCCCCAGCGAGGTCTCCAGGTTATATTTCTATCAGTGTTAGCTTCAGAAGATGCTGCTGAACAACTGCAACCTGAGAACACAAGAGTACCACAGCAGAAATGAGACAAGTAAAACACAAATGCTGAGACATGACATTTAGTAAAACAAGCACCAGAGTCTGAATCCAATATTCTGCTACTACGAAGAGCAGAACAACACTAAAACAAGCCAGAGCTTAAGTTTGATCTCACAGAATCCTTTTCTCTGCTTGACCCAGCATCTTATCAGTAAGATGTGCTATAAATCTGCTTTCTGCTGCCAGTCAGCATGGAACAGTAAAGTTGGTAGTGTGGCTATTAGTTTTGTAATAACTTCAGTTGGATATTCCATATAAACCTGCTTTGTAATAACTTCAATTGTATATTCCAAATAAATCTGCTTTCATGCTCGTATGCCATTTGTAATGGCATACGAGCATGAAAGCAGGTTTATTTGGAATACCCAGCTGAAGTTATCAGTCCGGAGGAGGTTCTTTTGGGTCCTCAGAACGCTTAGAGGCAGAAGATGAGGGCGCTCTGCGGCACAGGGGGTTTGCAGTGCCCGGCGGTGCCCGGAGCCGGCGGCAGGTGTCGCTGCAGGAGGGCAGAGCCGCAGCCGCTGCTCCCGAGCCGCGCTGCGAGTGAGGGCCCCGCGAGGAGTGAGAGCCCGGCCGGGCGCGGGCCCGGCGGCTCTGCCTGCGGCCGCCTCGTCAGCCCCCTTATCAGCTGGCTGCGGGGATAACTGCACATCGGCAGGGACCAAGAGAGGGGCACGTACCCCCTAGTTAATAAAGGGCCTCTGTGGTATCCTTGTTTGCATGTAGACTGCAGCTCTCGCTTGGGAGAAGAGGGCTGTTCAGTTCTGCCTTGCTGTCCCCGGATGTATTCATTGTTCGACACATATTCCTGCTTTCTGCCCACTGTGGTGTTTGTGCACACTCTGGAGACAGTCCAGACTTGCCCAGAAACCAAACTGACTTC
Source organism: Ammospiza nelsoni (assembly GCF_027579445.1). Lineage (NCBI taxonomy): Eukaryota > Metazoa > Chordata > Aves > Passeriformes > Passerellidae > Ammospiza > Ammospiza nelsoni. Next base: position 94,130,529 of record NC_080634.1, on the reverse strand, counting down.
CCTATGCACACCACAGGGCATGGGCTCTTCCCTAAGCTTTTCCACTTTTGCTCGAGCAAAAGCCACAGCAGCAATTCACTTCTGCAGGTTTGCACTTAATCATTTCAAGTGTTAAAAACCCCTTTTTTAAACACTTGTGTTAAAAAAAGTGTGTGCAGCAGACAGATGCCTTTCTTTCCTTTCTACAGTTGTTCATCTAAGGGAGGAATACATGTCATCCCCTCATGGCTAAGTCCCTTTCATTTCTTACAGCCAGTGAAGCTTGCCAGACAGAGCAGACTGAGGTCCAGGGAAAGTTCGGTGAGACTGCTTCAAAGGTTGGAAAGGAGTGTATTGAAAAAGGGAAGATCTTCCACCTGTACACTTGCTCAGGGTTCTGTGTTACCCAGTCCCTCCAACGAAATCACTGCTTTTAAGGCAAAAGACAGATTTTGTGGTGATCACTAAGCAATACAACACCACCTGGGAATAAGGAATACATGAACATAATAAAGCAAGTAATTATACAAAATGTGCTACTCTCAGTATCTCTGTAAATGAGCACAGAGATCACATGAGGTACAGCTTCTAAGAGTCAAACCAGCTAGGATCTAGTTTTTGTGCCATTAGTGCCCTCCACTCTATCATGTCCCAGAGAAACAGGAGGTGATGGTACCCCTCTTCACATTTTCTCATCCAAAACTTCCCCAGCCTTCTGAGCAAAATCTCTGACTTACAAAACATCAGACTGAGTGCTTCATAAATTCATATGAGAGCAGAAGCTTTCTTGCACCAGAGGAGTGTGGTTTGAGCTGTTCTGTCTCTGTGACTCTCACTCTTGGGGCACATTTCTGAGTGTTTGCCTTGACAGACTGCTGTTGGACCACACATGTGCTCTGCATGCCCTTGTGTTCTTCTCCCTGAAGGCATTAAATATGGAGCAGCCCCATCTGCCGTTCCGTTCTTTTGCCATGCACACTCCAGAATAACAGAACTCTGTAGCAGTGGGGGAGGAGAACAGGTTGTGAAAAGAGAACAAACACAAAAATATTTTTTTAGAATTAAAATTTGTTCAGAATCCAACAAATTATCAGGGGTGTTTCGGCAGATACATGAGATTTCAGCTCGGGATATCAATGCTGGTCAGGAGAGACAATAACATTCAGAATTTAAGTAACAAGAGGATGTTCAGATCCAGACACTGAAAATGGGATTGCAGAAGTCAGATCTAACTATAGAAAACACAGAACTGTACACCTACACCTCTTTTCCTAGATTCCTGATAAAATGACTTTCTGCTAGACCGGGTTGATCCCTTGAGTCCATCAGATATCATGTCCTAGTCCTTTGGGGAGCTGCAGAAGAGCTACAGATAATCCATTTTAGTTTTTTAATCCTAGATGAACAAATCCCACAAGTGCATGAGAGGACACGACACTGTCAAGCATGCCAGAGGAACTAAGTCAAATCAAAAAGGCACAATGTCACCCTTGGGAGAACAAGAGGAGGTATGCAGGACACAGCTTTCACTGCTGTGCTGCACGGGAGCCGGAGGCTGAGGCCATGACCTTCGGGACACCCTGCAGGATTCAGCTGCTGACCCAGCTCTTCTCTGCAGGTGTGAGGAAGGGTCGTAGGAGTTACTGCACATGTTTTGTTCAAGTTGGTGATTTTTTGGTGTGTATAGTTCACTCTTTGCTTTAAGATTATAAGTTTCATCTTGTCATTTATAGCAATTTTTTTTCCTAAATATAAAAACCAGAAGTGCATTTTATAACTTTTGGGCCATTATTCAAAACTTTCTTTCTGTCTCATGTCTTTTTGTACATACTTCTTAGAAACATTAATAATCTTGATAAAATATATTGGCATGTAACTTGTAAGATCATAATGAAATTAATATATTTATATTTTTACTAATAAAAGAAGTGATTTTAAATAAAAATAATAGAGAATTCAGTTGTCTGCTATGACTTACAGTAATCCATAAGTATTCAAAAGTAGCCATAAATTGCAGGAAGATCATAAATCTTAATAAAAAGAAAGAAATTATTACAATTAATCTAATATAAAAATGCATTGTTTGCTATACACTATGTTTTTCCTGTTTTTAAAGCATATCATCCAGTCAAGAAGCAAAGTACATAGTTTAGATGATTAGTTACATACACCAGAGAATGTACATCAAGACAGAGAGTAAAAGAATATTCATATACTGAATGCTGTTTGGTAGAGAAAACAAAACACAAACACTAAACAATCTCTTTGATATTACAGCAAGCTGATCAGGAGCTTCCAGAGCTCATTACAAGAATGCACTAAACAACAGTTAGCTTCATTTACTCTACAATGCAGAAAACTGACATTAATTTTGGATAGAAATTTTTCACTTATTCACTTTTATTATTCACTCAACCAGATCATGCATTTTTGAAGGCACAAGCAGATTTAACTTGAATATTTCAAACAGAATTAAATGTAGATGTCACTTAAAGAGTCCTTAAAACATCTTATGTCAGTGTAACTGAGATCAATTTTAGGTACAGCTGTCAGCTAAATAAAGGAAACAAAATTATTGACAGAGTTTACTTTGTTGTTCAGGTTAATTTTCTAGTTTTTTGTCATTTGTGCATGATTGCTGCTTCTCTCTTGCAGAATAGTACTGTTCTGTTCCAACATCTTTTGTGCTCTAAGATGCCAGCATAGAGCTTCAGTATTTGTTCCAGTAAACAGATTCCTCCAGCTCAATAACACTTCTCTTGGTTTGTTTGATGAGGCCGAGGTCAGGAAACAAAAGGATTTTGTTCTCCGGATACTGGATATTGCATTGCTGGAGTTGCTTTCAGCAGTCTATCGTGTTCTCCTGTTTCAAACTTAGATGACATAAAAACACTCCCACTGCTCTTCAGTCACGTTCTCCTCACTTGTATTCCACAGCACTTTTCCCCATAAAATATGTTCTTTCCCACTATCACTTTCCAGAAGTTCAGTTTGAGTTTAATAATATTTGAAATAGAATCTATCTGGCCTGTACCAGAGGGGGGAACAAAGGTTGTGCACAACTCCAGACTTTGTTTGGTTTTCAGTTGCTTCCTCCCTTTTGTCTAGTGACACACATTTCACAAAGGAATACAGACACCTCAGACACCTTCTCCACCTGCAGCCCATGAAACTTTAAAGGCACTTTTAGGCTCTTTACTTCCCCTTATCATGGAAATACAAGCGCTGTTCCACAAAGAAGTGGAACAGACATAAAGGGGGAGAAACTATTTAGCTATCTTACTGTAATCTGCCAACATCCAGTGGTGTCTGAACTCAGAGCTCCACAGTATGGACACATGCTTCCCATATAGCCCAGACCACACCACAGAGAGGCCCAGGTATGTACTTGTTATCTAACTCTTTGCAATGCCTGGTTTGCCAAGCACTTTTTTTAGAAGTATATATCCAGAAGCAATTATTTTAATAACCTGAGTCTTTACCAAAAGACTGCCTGTTAGTATAGCTAGAACCCCACTTTCATCACAGTGATGCACAAAATTAAATCTATAATAATTTTAAACAATATTTTAATATTTCCTATACTTAAAAAACATAGCTTAATGATAACTAAAGAAAACACAAAAAACCAGTCAAAGGCAACACCACCAATTAAAGCATTTAATTTTATACTTTCATATTAATTAATTAATATATAAGAATTAATTCACAAAATAATTCATTAATATGCTTTAATTTTATACTTTAATTTTTTAAATATCTGACAATAAAGAACAATCACAATTTAATACATAGTTGCTCTTCACAAATACCATCTTCTTTTCCCATTACACTTCCATAATGCATTACTTGCCTGCTGCAAGTAATCATTTATTATTCTTGACAGGAATTCTGTCCCAAGCAGCCTCTGTGGCGATGATGTCAGGTGTAGCTCTGTGCTGGGAGAGCTGTGCAGAGAATGCATTGCAAGCACTGAGAAACAGCTGCGTGCACACCAGTAGGGCTCTCACAGGGGTGTGGCTGCTCTGTCTGACAGCACAGGAGTTATCCCAGGGACCTTCAGCAGCAACATTCCCTCTTCCCACAGGCTGAGCACTGCTCACATCCCAAACTCGACCTGCTATGTATCTGGGCAATCTGCTGTGTGTATGTTTCTGCTGCAATTTTCTGTTGTTCATGATGTGATCATGACAAAACAAATTTAAATGGATAGTTACAATAATCCATTACCATTTATTTTCAGAAATTTTAGCAAATGCGTGTTTTTTGCATAGGCTGTTCATAACAAAACAGGTTTGTAATCTTCTATTCCCCTGCAGGCAATGACTTTCTGGCTGAAAAACATCTTTGACTTCCAATTGGAGAAGCAGGCAGAAAAGAGATGAACATTTTAATTCCCTTTTGTAAAATACTGTGTCCTTGCCTTAATCTTGAGATCTGCAAGGTACTTGGGGAATATGTCCTTTTAGACATTCATCAGCTACTCTATCACAAGATTTATGGTCTCTCTCCTTAATCTCTACAATTGAGACATGTTAATCTTTTACATACATCAGTATATAAAATGTGGATTGATTAATAATTTAATTTCTCAGAAATCAAAAAGCACAACAACAGCCTTTTGTCTTTCCCAGACCTTTCTTTTGACATGCATTCTAACCCATAGCAAAAATGTGTCAGCATTCCACATCACTAGAAATGTACTTCTTCTCATGTGAATTTTTAGACTGTTGTGCTGAATAGCATAGGTGAAATGTTATTTTAAGGTCTGAAATTTTCATGTTCTGAACAGCCATTGTGTGCATGCAGGAGAAAAAACAAAAATGCTTAATAGTAACAATATCATTGCAGGTGAAAGTTCAGAAGGAATTATTTCTTCAGATTCTCCCTGTAAAAATAGAAATACATTTTTTCTGGATATGTATTACTCTATTATTTTAACTATTTGTATATACTTGTTATGTTTCACTAATAGGAGAAGTACGCAAGAATATGGACAAAGAATTAAAAGACCTTTAATTAGAGGTCATGGACAGACCAGTTTTGATGACTCAGACACAGGATGAGCAAGTTTATTTACTGCTAGGAAGAGCTTCTCATCTGATTCATATAGTCAAGAGCCATCTTTACATAAAGTCTCTGGCCATTTTCCTGGGAATGTACAACTGCTGCCACAAAGACACTAGCTACATACCACACAAACTGATTTTAACATTTTATGGCACTGGGACTCCACCTCATGTTGTTTCACAGTCTACATTTAATAATAGATCAAGTCCATGTGCTTGAGCATAGTTTTTATCCCTTATGCAAAGGATGGCTATGGGACATTTTGTTTGATTAAAATTCTGCTGTGACCTAGTCCTCCCGAAAGGAATACCTCTTAAGACAGACAAGTGTCTTGGAGTCTCCACTTGCATTCCTGTCCTTACAGATGTTTGTCTTCTGCAGCTTGGCCCTTGCTGCTCACTTTTTTGATTAGGGGCTGGTAGAACAACACCTCAGTTGCTCCAAGAGCAGCAAAAATGCTTGCAAAACTGATTGTTAATTATACGTTTGCACTTGCTGGGAATTCTTTAGAAAATAACCTTGGAGCAAGACATCCAGCATAGTGAAAACAACAACACACAATGTCAAGCACATATAAATGTATTTCTGGGATCCCTTCAAACTGCTTAGCTGGTAAACTATAGTCATGCTTTTGTCTTTTCAGAGCTAAGACAAGATTGGGTGAAGTACCATTAGCTTTTAATTGAACATTAAAAATATTAGACTAAATCAAGGCACTGCGATGGATAGGTTTTAACTGCCATGAAATGATGTACAGATCTTTTTTCCACCACCATGATGAAGGCTGATGGTACTAATGGGGTAGGCTATGAGAAGAAAACATTTACAATTCCTGTAGCCCATCCCAATAAATCTACCTCTGACAGATATGATCAGACAATCTCTTACTGAAGGAATTAATAAAGCATGCTGTAAAAATGCATGTGTATTTATAACATGCCTGCTTGTATCTGCAAACTGAGTAAAGTCAAATAATGATTCAAACTGCCACAGAAGAACCTTTGCTTAAGTCTCATTTTGAAATACATCTGAAAACAGTCAGTACCAATTAGGATTTCTTAACTGCCAGGGGTGACAAGTATCTATTATTGATGGAAAAGATGAGCTGTGGCAGAGCCATCTCTTAATATGGAAACACTGATCCACATTCCATTCATTTAGAATGAGAATTGCTCATACACAATGAAAATGTTCTACTCCAGCTTCTACAAGTCTGAACATGACAGAGACATATTGCATTAAATCAATTTTGAACACCTCCACAAGACTATTATGATAGGATTTTGAAAGAACATATATCTATCCTATGTCTTTTGGAAGACAACGTATTAAATCCTTTTCTGAACTATGAATTCCTTCCTGTCTTGGCCACATGAACACACACACCCACACTACTCTAGGGGAGTTACATTACTCAGAACTACTTACCTCAGTCTAGAAATACTCACAACAAGCCTATCAGTGAGAATAACTGTATTTTATAATTAGAACCTAAAGGAAAATATAATGCATCTTACATAGTTCTTCTAATCTACCAGTGATTTTAGTTTTCTGTCTTATAACATAAGCTAACAATAATTCCTAAATATGCAATATTTTAGTATTGTACTTCATCAAGGTTAACTTAGCTTAACACCAGTACAATTCCACTTTCAGAATGAACTTATTTAACATCACTGTAAATGTGGTGAAAGAAGTTGTCAACTCAGCACAGATTACTTGTAAGACAAGGTGGAAATTCCCCAAAGGACCAGGTTGTTCTTTTCCACTGAAGGAAAAATTCTGTCATGGGAGTCATTAGCTGCAGGAGTTTCCCCAGGTTAAATACTTTTAACCTTTTTCTGAAGAAATAGCAGAACTGCAGGTTCTAGCTCTCACCTTCCACAGGAGTCTGTGCAACCCCACCAAGATTTTATAAGAGCTGGATGTCTTCTTGTTGCTCATCTACTCCTACGTAGAAACACAGTTAAAAGTACCAGCTGTCCAGTATAGATATCTGCATAATTGCATGCTTTTAAAAACTTACCAGTTTGGAATATTTTCAGTGTGGGAAATATTTCAAAGGAAAAAAATACATCATGTGGCAATTTTACAGACCACTGTCCACTCTGTACCAGGAACAAGGTAAAACACATTCTGTTTTTCCTCTAAAACCATATTCTAATGATAAAAGTTTAGCCACATACTGATTAATTCAAGGAGATAATTTGGACTTTGAAAAACTACATTTAATCACTTATGCAAATCATGTCCAGTTGGCCCATCATTATATCTTGAGATTCAGTTCTTTATCTAGGATCTAACTCTCAATATATGAGTAACAAAGCATCTATGTTTAAAAAAAAATCCACATATTCATTTTACAGGATTGTTTCATAGTCTTACAATTCCATATCAGCAAACTGAATGCACATCACTGAATTTATTGAACTGAAATGAAGGTGACCATAAGTGTTACTATGGTAACTCTTGCACCTAAAAGTTCTAACAAAGAGGAGAAAACCCCTTCTGGCCCTGTTGCCATAGAAAGTCAACATTTCTTGCCCAGGGCTTTTGATCCTGAAAAGTGCTGTTTGAGTGCTCAAATTATGTTAATCAGATTTATTCATGTACTAAACAGAGAAAATGTGTAAGAAGGGAAAAGAGAACCATATCATGTGAATATAAAATAATTAACAAGGTTAGTGGTGGCTGTCATTAGTAGCAGGTGTTAAATGGTTTCAAGCAGAGCTATGTCTTGAACATTTAATTTCATTCCTCCTCTTACATTATATCTGTGAATTCCTATTCACCTTCACTCAAAGGCATTGCAAAAGTCAGTACAGATGTTTCTGTGGTATGAGGTGTATAGAACAGGTATGCTATTATAACTCCAGCATGATTTGTGTTCAACTTTAAATCAAGCTTGCAACCACTTGCACTTAAAGGACATGAGATACGGCACTTAGGTACATGGTTTAGTCATGAACTTGTCAGTGCTGAGTTACTGGTTGAAATCTATGAACTTTTAAAAGTGTCTTTTCTAACCTAAAATATTCTATGATTCTGTGGCTTGATTACCTTCTGGAGTAGCACAGTCTTACCTCTAAGAGGTGCAAGGATTAACAGAAATTTTATTGGATTGTGTTACTGTTTAAGATGATGAAGATTGGAGGAGTTTCTCAGTCCAAGGAAATAAAAGTTGCCCTGGGATGTCATGAAGGGGCAGTAACTCACAGCCTATGGAGAATGCCTTAAATCAGGGAGTGACTTGAAGTGGTGTAAACCAACTTTATGTATGTGACATACAAATACCTAGATCATAAACCTGTATGATTGTATGCAGCTTGATACATAACATATATGTGTATGATAAAAAAAAGGTAAACAAAATTTATAACTGGGAAAAAGGCTGAAGTGGTAAATACCAGCTAAACAATGGGCTATACACTGGCATTTAGCATAATTCAAAATACAAGATGAAAAAAATCTCCTTAAAAGACAGTTAAAGCAGGGCAAATATTTGAAATTCTGTTCTATACAGTAGTGTCCTTTAAAGGCTGAAATGGATATTCACATGAATTAGTAGTAAAAATGAGCACTTATTTAAAATGCACAGTCAAATTGTCCATTGTCATTGCATCATTATATAAAATGAATTAGCAGGCTCCAAAAGTTTCACCATTTTGGCATAGCTTTCATAATTCCTAGATATTTTCAACTGACACAGATGTCTAAGAAATATTATTTATGCTAGGCAGCGGTGTATGAGCTGTCATGGACAGAATAAAAAACTTGAATAATTTTGTTAAACTTTTGCATAAAAGTATTATTTTTGTTGCCTTTGCCATTGTGTTGTCTTTTCAATGAGTATGACAAGTTCTAAAAAATATATCCTAGAAAAGAAAAATTTTCTTGGATGAGGAATTCAATCTTTTTATCTTACTGAAAATAATATTCCAAATAATCATGTTTATTTGTCCTTAAAAACCTCACCATTCTTTCAAATGTCAGCATATATTTGATAGTACAGGACTGATCTGACTTTATTGAATAATTGTATTTGATATTAGATACAAAACTAGCTGACATTATATAACAAGAGATGTGATTATTTCTACTCAATTACATATAACATTATATATTTTGAAATGTAATAATTTTCAAATATTAGTAAAATAACCTTATACATCTGAAATATGGTTGGTTTCAGCCTTCATAATGGCCCAGATTACACATTCTTATAGAAAGAATATAAATATTCTCTATTAAGAAAATCACAGTTAACATAGAAGATAAAATCAAGATGCCTTAGTCTAAGACTCTTTGGCAATTCCCTGTTATGCATATTCTAGAGCTTCTACCACATGAAACTGATTTTAAATACAATCTTCAGTGATCTAAATATCTATTGACTTCTTAAGTAAGTAGAAAAATCACCCCCGGCAGTGTGAAGTTATTTTGAAAATGGCTTTAACCTATACTTACCCTGAAGGTTTGTACCCGTTTGGGATTCAGCTTCTTCTGAAGAAATGCCAGGAATGCAAATATGATAGACTTGGTCTTCTAATATCAGCCAAACAACCCAGGGAATAACAGATTTTACATATTCCATAAATACATCTCTTCCATAACTGAAGACAGGGAGCTCCATGCTCCTAGAGTTAAGTGAAGACAGTTTTTTCTCCTGTACCAAAATCTGTTAGACTTGATTGTGAGAGCAGGGATGCTTTTATGCAAAGGTGCAGGAGGAAAAAATAAAAGAATATTATGAGAAGTTTAAAAGCAACATTTTTCACTCTCAATAATAATGGCATCATAACTAACATTAATATCAACATCAATATCATCAAATGCATTGTGATCAAAGAATGTTGGCCTAAAATCTCTTGCCAAGGCTACATTTGTTGCACAGAGGATGCTGAGACAGAGTCACTGGCACAAATTGTTGTTGTCAGGGGCAATTACTCACAGCTGGCTTACAGTACTTCTCATGTTTTTTTACTTTTTGGGAAGAGGAGAGAGGAGGTAAAAGAGAAAATAAAACCAGCTGAAAAGAGGAGGGAAGGCAGATCATCTGATGAGCACTGTCCCCTGGGCAGCTGGTACCGCCGCCATCGCCTTTCCCTGCGGGGATGCCCCGGGTGGCCTCGGCCCTGCCCAGGCCCTGTCACATTTGCTGTCCTGTGGACAATGCCAGCGTGATCAGGGTGGGCAGGGAGTGCTCTGTGTGACTGCTCTGTGCACTCCTCGGGGTCTTCTCAGGTCAGCAGAGATGGGAGACAGGAGAGGGAAAGGTCAGTCTGGCACTGCTGGTCACTCCTCAGAAGAGCCGCCACCACCACCACCACAGCCCTGTGCCTGCTGGGGTGAGGCTGTGGGAGTAACAGCGGGACAAGAAGCCTGTGGGGCCAGCAAGGGAAAGCACTGAGGCTGTGGGGCCAGCCTGGGGACAGCAGCACCCAGCTGGGAGGAAAAGCAGCGCCCAGAAGGGCCAAAAGGAGACCATTTGTAGTAGCAGAGCAGAAGGTACCCAAGGTGCTGTGCAACACTGGGTATCCTGGGATGACTATATGATACTTTTATCCCCAATTGTCTTGTTCTGTTTATGCTGAATAATAAGTTTTGCCCCTTTAAGACTTGTTCCAGAGAGTGAAGGGGGGAGAGAAGAAGCGTGCAGTTTGTTTTCAGACACTGCACTCACTCTTCCCATATTCCTGCTCCTGGACTGTGATGTCTTTGGATGGACAGACAGCAGGACAGAGCTCTCCTTTGCTTTTAGTTAGTTTTAGCTAGCTGAGGCAAACAATTTCCCTGGACTATGGGGTTTTTTTCCCTTTTCTTTGACCTGTTCAAACCTGCTCTGGACTGAACACCCAGGGGAGCACCGGCAGCTGCACCTGTGGCCCACCGGGCCGGGCCTGGGCCGCGGCATTTCCAGCACTGAGGGACTGACCAGAGACTGAGTGAGCTGAGCTGCAGCCCGGGGAGGGACTTTCTCAGTTTGTCATCTCTTTGGGACCAGAAAGGGGTTTTATTGTTTAATATGGTGTAGGTTTTATTGTTTAGTAAACAGGTTTTTTCCCACTTTTCTCCAAGGAGGTATTTTCTCCTGAACCAGCTGGGGGAAGGGGCCAATCGAATCTGCTTTCCTAGAGGAGCCCTTTGGGGGTTCTCTCCAAAATTTGCCCTGAACCAGGACACTGGGGAACAGAGATTATATAAAGTAACCATCTATCTACACATCCCTGCACATTCTAAAGCTTTTTTTACATCCACCTTTCATGATTTAACATATATAAACTAAACTTCATGAAACACCTGTGTCATCCTTGACTGCACTGAATGCACACATTCCATCACAGTCACCTTTCCATACCCCTCCCAGCCTGAGTCAGAGGCATACCCACTTTCTGTCTACCTGTACTAAGACCAGCATGCAGTATGTTGTATGGTTTTCCTAGACTGAGCAAATTTAGCACTTTTCCTCAGAGGCACAAAGTACATATAACACCACTCTGTCTCTTCTTTTGTGACATGTCAGTGGTCCCTAATAAAATGGCAGAACTCAAAATTATTTCTGGTTCAATGAAAACAGATGTAAAAAGCTAACAGCCAGTTCAAATGTATTTCTATATCTCATAGAAGTGTTTTAAATTAATGCACTTAAGAAAAATAAAAAATAGTCATGAGACACATCAAGATGGATTATTTAGATGTAAAACATTAGCCTAAAATTTGGCATACCAGAGTTTCTTTATATTCTGCCTCAAAGACTTTCTCTATAACCTTTAATAATTCATGTGGAGACAAAATCCCAAAGGACTTCAGTGCCTGACTCCCATGGGATCTAGTCTGAATCTTACTGTTTTTATCTGTATTATCCCATAGGACAGAGGATGGGATAATAGCCAGAATATTTCCTGACAGACTTTTGTTCCCTATCTACCTCACTCAGTAGTTGGTCCGTGACCACCTTGATCAAAGGATGAGGCTACATGGGCTCCAGACACCTACAGAGCCCAGCTGTCCATGCCACATGGGACACAGGGCCACTGCAACTCCCACACCAATCACACACTCCTTGGCTGACATGTCCATTCTCCATCAGCCACACCCTGTGAGAAGGGCTCTGGCTGGATATTGTCCTGGACTCAGCCTGGATGCAGAGGTACCAGCATGTCCAGCTGCACCTGGGATTATGTAGCACCTGGGGTTCCCCCAGTAGGTGTCTACAGTGGAAATGTCTGCATACAGATATGTGCCTACAGGGAAACACATCTGGTGATCTGAGAGCCTCCCTGAGCTCCCTGCCTGCAGTGCTTAGGTCTTCATTGTTTATAGCAGGGGCTCACTTTGTTCAGGTGAAAATTCTTACAGTGTAGACACTGGAATGTAAGTCAAATCACACTCCTAGATTTCATGCCATGGTGTACACTGCATTTGGAAAATCTGAGCTAAAATCAAGACATAAAACAACACACAAAATGCACCACAGATGAGTGTTCTCAGATCCCTTTTGCAAGTGAGGAGAAAGTACTTCTTCTGCCTCACAGTGTTGTTTTATGATAAGAAAGACAAAATATATTACAGCCAATGGTACAAAAAAAAGTGAACTATTAAACTTTCTCTTTATAGATAGAAGGGACAAATATTTTAGGAAGGAGTTGAAATTCCTAGTATATTTTCTTAGTCCTTGCATGTTATGTAAGAATTTATATAATGCAGATTAGGATGAAAACTATTGGTTACCATTTATCTATTTTTCCAGTAAAAGCCTATTCTTAGGCAGCTACAGTAGAGCCTGATATTACAGAATCACAGAATGGGTCTGGTTAGAAGGGATCACAGGGATCACCTGGTCCAATCTCCCTGTTCCAGAAGGACCATCCCAAAACACAGGGCACAGGATTGCATCCAGACAGTTCTTGAATATTTCCAGTGAGGGAGACTCCACACCCTCTCTGGGCAACCTGCTCCAGTGCATGGTCACCCACACAGTAAGGAAGTTCTTGCTCATGTTCAGGTGGAACTTCCTGTGCCTCAGTTTCTGCCCATTGCCTCTTGTCCCATTGCTTGGCACCACTGAGCAGAGCCTGGCTCCATCCTCTGACACCTCCCTTCAGACACTGACAGACACTGACACAGTCCCCTCTCAGCTGTCTCTCCTCAAGGCTGAACAGGTCTGATGCTGCTAAGAGAGAAAAAGCTAAGCAGGCTAGCCAATTTGAATGCATTCTTGATGGCGTTTTTAGTATGATATCATACTAAAATTATATGTTAATGCTGGTTAAACCTTTAATTATATCCTTTAGCCCACGTGCTTGTAACAAGATACTGAAGAGAAAGCACTTTTTGTCATTGCTTTCATCTTTAACACCCACTGGAAGACACTGAGGTTTTGCAGCTAAGGTTTTAGGATTTAATGTTTTACGGTCTTACCCTGATAGAAATTTAGTGATGCTTCACTCCTGAAACTGTTCTACTTGTAAATCCAAATTCCAAGAGTATGATACAAGTTTTTTGCTCAAGACAATGTTTATTAAAAGATTGAAAATCTTGTTAGTTTAGAGGAAACCAAGCAAAATACACCAGTGCTGAGCTCCATATCACTTGAGGAGGTGGTTAAAAAAATCTAATATTCTATTACAGAAATAACAAAATAAACAAATAATCAGAAATATTTATCTTACTTCCCTGGGTATTTCTCTTGATGGGCTATCAATTTTAGAAAATAATCTTTAAGGGAACTTTCAGGCTTAGTATTCAGATTCCCTAGGACTTCTAGTCTCAACCAAAGGAAAAAGCTTATGGCCTACAGTATTCAAAGGCCCTTTCATCCCAGTCCTTTATACTCTGAATAATTTTGAAGATGAACTGTAAGAGACCTCATCACCATATCAAAGATGTCAATCAGAGATTCTTCAGAATTTCACTAATGCAATGTTGACCAAGAGATATCATTTGGGTGAGAAAAAATATGCCTGTATTCACTACTTAGGGTCCTCTCTGCCCTTCTGTAAGCTCCAAATCCCCCAATTTCCCTTCAATAAATTCAAAGGTTTTAGGGGTCCCTTTGATCTTGCCAGCACCTGGCTGAACATAAAAGAACGAATGCTTTGGATCCTAATTTGCATGTCAGCTATTCTGGCTTGACATACCAGGTAATATCAAGCTCACTCTGCCTTTGAAGCAACAGTGTTTGATTTTCTTCCATAGTTTAACTAGATATGAACTGACAGATTAAACAGCCACAGAAGGGCAATGGCTGGGATATAAATGCTTTAGACCTCCTCTGCTTGCTGCAGTGTCTGGGTGATTTGCTTTAAAAATTTCTTCAAGTGGGACTTGAATTAGTGTGCAGAGGTGTGTCTGGTTTCCTTCTGTGTTATGCTGGAGCCTTGCAGGAAATAGCAGATCCTGGTCCTGCTTGTTCAGGCAATCATTTACAGAATTACTCCTTCTGAATTGTCTGTAAGGGAACAGATAAAGAAAAGGAGAGATTCTGACTCTCACGAGTACTAGGTTAAATACAACTGTGACCTCTGCTCAGTACCTGTAGCCTTTCCTGGCTGCACTCCATGATTCTCCATCTCTCCATCCAGGCTTCAGGCTGCTGTTCCCATGCTCAATCTCAGTGACTCCAGCCTCTCCATACATATCTTATTCCTCCAGTTCCCTTTTCTCTGATGATGATGATAACACAGCAGTGCACACCACCTTCAGCATTTATAAGTAATGGAGGGCAAGGAAGTATGTAAGAGAGACAGAATTTAAACTAATGAAGATTTTGCACAGGTCATAGGTATTTTCCCATGTGGGGATCCTTCTGGTCTACATATTTTCTACCTCTTTCAAACCCTCCTCCTGCTCTGCCTGGGAAACATAATCAGCTTTCTTAGCACATAAACCAATTGCCTACCTATGAATGGAAACCAGCAAAGAAAAGCAACCAACTGGAAGAGCATTAACCCTCAATGAGGTTAGCAATTTCATTAGTAGTTTTTTTGGGTTTATTTATTTAAACCAGGCCTATTTAGCTATGGTAAAGAATACTTTAAAAATTGTTACTGGTTTAAGCCAAACTGCAAAAGAACATATAAATCTCATTAAATTCCAGGCAGGGATTATTACCCTGGCTTTCTTGAAGACTTTCTGTCCTGTATGACATCAATGGAAAACTGGTAAACATATAAAATCATACCCAACTGAGAGAGGAATGATGTAGAAAAGTAGACAAGTTTGAATTACAGGGAAAAAAAAAAAGGAAAACCTCAGTGGTATGCAGAACAGTGAAGGTACCCTCATTTTGATGGTACTACAAGCATATTATTAAATTGGTTTCATGACACCCACTGTAGTTTGGGTGAACAGGCAGAAATTTCTGAACTGAATTCAATGATCTAATTTTAGTCAGATATAGCTGAAACTATATAGATGGAGCACAAACAAAATTTGTGGGTTTGGTACATCTGGACTTGTGGATCCCACATGAAACAAGAAAACAGTCCCTTAATAATCATGGAATCATAGAGGCATTTAAGTTGGAAAATACCTTTAAGATCATTGAGTCCAACCATTAACCCAGCACTGCCAACTTCCCCACAAAGCTGTGTCCCAAGTGTCACATCTGTACATCTTTTGTATACATATTTTGAACACCCTGGTGCAACTTGAGGCCATTTCCTCTTGTCCTGTCCCTGGCTGCCTTGGAGGAGAGGGTGATCCCCACCTGGCTGCAGCCTCCTTTCAGTTGTTGCAGAGAGTGATGAGGTCCCCTCTGAGCCTCCTTTTCTCCAGGCTGAACAACCGAGTTCCCTCAGATATTCCTCATCAGCCTTGTGCTCCAGACCCTTCCCCAGCTCTGTTGCCCTTCTCTGGACACTCTCCAGGCCCTCAGTGTCTTTCTTGCAGCTGGGGCCCAGAACTGAGCACAGGATTTGAGGTGTGGCCTCACCAGTGCTGAGTACAGAGGGACAATCCCTGCCCTGCTCCTGCTGCCACACCATTGCTGATCCAGGCCAGGATGCCATTGGCCTTCTTGGGCACCTGGGCACTGCTGGCTCATGTTCAGCTGCTGCCACCAGCACCCCAGGTCCTTTTCCACTGGGCAGCTTTCCAGCCATGCTCTTTCTGCACTGGCAACACCATGCAGGATTAATAAAATTCCATCAGTATTCCTAGAATATTATCATAGAGCTGACTCTTGCATTTTTTATTTTTTATAGAGATTCATTTTGGCCTCTTCCTTTCACATGAGAATCTTCACAACTTTAGTATCAGATTTTCCAGCATAATCAATCATGATGGCATCCTATAAATCATATTAACACAAAGAATCATTTTTCCAGGGAATGAAGTGCCTGCTAGATGCCAGAAAACTGTTCTTCCCTTCTTATTGTTTCCTTTCATCAGAGATTTACATTTGGTAAGTGATTCTCTAAATCTGTCCAAAAGTTTCATTGAGCTTGCATTCCTGGCTCTGTAATGCTTCTAAGAGCTGTGAGCACTAAGAGCATCCTAGAAAGTTACTCCATTCCTCTATCTACTGACAGATTTTTTTATAGCCCTTTTCCACAAATAGGACCAAAATAATGTTTTGAGTAATTTCTGGGGTCTCCTTTCTTGTTACTTAACATTCCAGATTATTTTGCTGATACAAAAGATGACTTTTAGTGGACAGATTTAGAGGAAACAAGCCATTTTGACATATCTGATTGCCCCCAACTTCCCCTCCCCCTACCATTTCAGTCTACCATTGTAGTTCAGGACAGTTTAAAAATTTCTTCACCTGTTGAACAGAAGATGAAAAACAATTAGCATGGTATTGGGTATATTCTGCAGCTGCTACAACTGGAGCCCCCTACCTCACCCTTGTCAGGCTGGTGCTGAATCCTGCCCTGGAGCAGATCACAAAAAAAGTCTGACAGACATCAAATTATGATATTGTTGATACCTACCTATCACAAAGAACACACATTCAGGGCTCTAAATATGACATCTAAGTGAAAAGAGCACTATTATGCTGCTTTACAGCTACTTGCTACGCTCCTTACCATGGGACCAATGCTAAGTAGCTGAAGGCTGCAGGGATTCTCGTCCTGTTGGCAATGTGCTGTGCAGGTCCAGGCTGCTTTGATTTTTAAGATATGAATGTCAAGGGCACAAAAACCTCAAGCACAATAAATCAATTGCCTCATATGTGCCTGCATCAGATGTATGAACAATCCACCCAGGTCTGAGGGGAAAACATGCCAAATTTTCCAGCTTTTAATAAAAGCCTTGGCAGCCTATCAGCATAGGAAGAGTAACAATTAAGCTTATTGAAAAAGGAAAGGATGTTTCAACAGAAAGCACTTTTTTAACCTTAATCATGGCAGAAAGTTCATTGTCTTCACCTTTTCCTGACTGACATAACAGGCTGCATAAAAAAGAGACAGGCTTTGTCAGCAGTGACTGAAACACCTGGAAACACTGTACAGTGCAGGACATTTTGCAGAACCATATCATTATATCACAAAAGGAAATTGCTGGGCAAAAAGGAAGCACAATTATGTTCTTCTCAGCACAAACAATACTTGAGTAAAGGCTGCAATAAGGAGTATCTATTTCAAGTAATGTTTGTGTATTGGAATAAGAGCACCATGAATGTGTAATGGAAGTAGGGGGGATCTCACTATCTGATCTTTCATATTTTTCCACCAATTAATATCAAATAAACAACCAAGCTTCTAGACAAGGCTTTCTAGTGCATTTCTAAAACATTATATGCATATGAAGCACCTCATTAGTTCTGTAGGTCTTCGAAGATGAGTTTTATTACTAAATGTTCTTTTCTTGCATTATTTAGTAAAGTTATTTTATAGCATTTTGTTTATGTGATGAACACAGGAATAAACCAAGTCAATACTCATATTTCATGCAGTTTCCAATTTCATGCAGTAAAAAATGCCCAACAAGGCTTTCACTGTAAAATAAAATTTCTTTAAAAAATCCCATCAATGATTCTCATTGAAGTCAAATTACCTGTTTACTTTCTGCATAAACACAGCTAAATATATCCTGATACCAGCAGATGCACAATTGTGAGATAAAATGTTGTTTGCTTACTTTTAAAATTTTTCTGAGTGTAACATAGTATTCCCACAGCCTTCTTTTGCTCGCTGGGTATGAGACTGAATAGAAAGTCTATGACTTAACAAATGCTTTTATTATCCAGGGTTTCAGTGCCATTAAGAGCTTTTCTAAAAACTACAGAGCTGTAATGGGGCCATCCAAAATCTCTTTAGGCTCACTAGCATAAAGCATACTGGCAGCAGTCTACTCATGGAACTCAGGCAACATATGCTGCTTCTTGACTAAAATTAGCTTTTATGTCCCATAACTGTAACACTTAAGGGATATGTAATACACTGTAGTAATACAGTTTCAGCTTCTGTATTCCAATTCTTTTTTAGCAGCAAGTTCATCTCTACAAAGAGTGTAATTCATACGTATCTGCATTGCATCATCCTGTGTATGTGCTATATTTACAAATATGTAATGTATCATATTAGAAATGCTATCCATTATTAGAAAGGTACCATGATTTTGTATTACTCTGTCTATGTGTGTGTGTGTAGACAGTGACTGGTACTAAAGGGCCTCACTGTAGTCATGCTGTTAAACAGAAAAAAGGAGTTTGTATGCATGTGGCCATGTACACATTTATAAATAATTATGTCAGAAATTAATTGATAAGAGCTACCCACCTTTGCTCTCTCTACTCCCTTTTCCCTTCATCCCTCTTCTCTCTGGCTAGCAGTTGCCCAAGACTTGGTCAAATGTTTTCACAACACTTTGTTTCTGTCTTCACTGTCACCACCCTTAAGCTCAAAGCAGCTCCACAGAAATGCAGGAAGCCATTCAGAGTGATTCAGTGTGATGGTCATTAGGGGCAAATTCCATCTGTTAGCCAAGTGCCAGCCCACCAATGTCAATGGAACTGCACAGTAGCAAGCAAAGATGGGGAGGCGGTCTAAGGGCTAAGTATTTCAAGGAATGAATCCCTGACTCATGACCTTAAAGCACGGAAGCCTTCACAAATCTCTTATCCCTTTACTCGGCTCTTAATATCTTGCCTTTGATGATTAACCCAAGCCACCTTTTCTTTCCAAAGGGGGAGGAAGGGCATAGCAGGGAAGAGTGGAAAAAGTGACATTTCTCTTACTCCCA